>NC_083757.1:3641875-3966250 GCF_033458585.1 Syngnathus typhle
CAGAGTAATAATTTAAATGATAACATAAGCTTATATTTAATTTATAAAACGTGGGGTGCAAACAAACTTCAGCCCATTTTACACCCAAAATACAAACAAAACAAATGTGGCGACTTGAGGCGAATAAGCTACGAGTGAACTGGTGCATTTGCCGCGTTCACGTGCACCGCTGAGGTTTTGTGGTTCAGTCAGTTAGTCAGTCAGTCGTCATTGTTGCAGTCCGTACACAGAATCTGATCACGGTCCGGGAAGAAGCCGGAGCCGACCAACGACACGGAGCATCGGGAGCACTTGAAGCAGGGCTGGTGCCACTGCTGCTCCCCGAAAGAAATATATTTGCCATCGCCGAACCCTGCGGGGACACATTTGGTACGTTCCGAGTCACATTGGCCGGCAATTCTGGAAATGAATATCAGCGAGGGCTTTACTGACCTGTGATGGCCGTGTTGCAGCCAGCGCATTTTTTGGCATAGAGGCTGCTAAAGCATTTGACGCAATACGGTTTTTCCCCCTCCGAGGTGAAAGGCTGTCCGGCCAGAGTAGTTTTGCAGCCCGTGCAGAGGAAGCACTCTTTGTGCCACACCTCGTCCCTGTAGGTCACCCCTCCTTTAGTCAGAGCCTGCAGGTCACAAAATGACATCATGAATTTCTGCAGTATATGATTTTTTTTTCATTTATCGTTTTTGTTTCACCTTGTTGCAATGGCTGCACCGAGGAGCAAGCCTGTTCTCGTAGCACGGCACGCAGTAGTAATTGTTTTTGTCCGGGATGAAGGCCTCGGCGCCGATGGCTTTGTCGCAACCGTGACACACGAAGCAGTCCTCGTGCCACGTGGAGCCGCCGTACTCTAACATCTTCGATCCTGTCAAAAATGTTTATGATGGTTATCTTCACGTGAGGCTTTGAAATATGCGATGGTTCAACCTGTTCAGCGTACTTCCTGGTTTGACTTGTTGGACGGGTGTCATATTATGGAAAATGATCCAATTTCACAGAACCAATTAAAAAGTGTCTTCTATCTATTCCAGCGACATATTTTCAGTTTGTGTCCTAACGTTTAAAAAGGTCAGCATCGATATTTCGGGCTAAATTCCCAACCCCCTATTTTAGTTGCATAGCTAAAATATCCATTTCACAAGATAGGAAAACTTTCCAGCCATCCGACACCAACCGCATAGGCGGCGGCATCAAACCGCCGCGGCAATCATTTCGTCACATCTTAACCTGTCATGCCCAGAGTGGAAATTTAGCGGCGCTATTAGCGAGATCCTCCCATGGCTCATTTCCCAGGCATGTATCTCACCAGGCAGAACTTTCTTGTCGCAGACCACGCACTTGGAGGAGAACTCGTTGCTGTAACACTCGCTGCAAACCAGAGCGTCATCGTGTTTGGTGAAGGGTTCGTCGGCCAGAGAACGTTGGCAGCGGACGCAGCGGAAGCAGTGTTCGTGGTAATGTCTGTCGTTATAGCAGAGCTCCTGGAAGAAAATGGCGGACGTGTCGTAAAACCATTGACATCTTGAAATGTAAATAGATGAACTTCTGTTTCGTTCTCCAACAGCTGCAGTTCAACAGCAGTTCATATTTGATAAATGGGCCTATTGAAGAACTGGGGTGAAAAAAAATGATTTAAAGGGCGTGGCCTTTCGCTAAAAACAACGAGAGAGTGGGATGAGGGATGGCTGCCGCTTTGCTAGAAGGCCAAAGTAAGCAGGAGTGTAATTTACTCTCGCTCCCTCACAGGGAGCTCATGATTCACAGGACACTCGTGACCTTGACATTTGCGGGTGTTTTCTTGAGTGCTTTCGGGTTCAAAACCAATAAAAGAGCGACTTTGAATATCTATTCCAAAAAATGAAACTTACTTTTGCATTATGGCTGATTATTTCTTTACATTCCTGGCAGGTGTTGGCATAGAGGCGGTCGTAGCAGGGGATGCAATGCGGGTTGTCCTCCACTTGGATGTATTTGCGTCCGTAAAGGGACTCGGAGCAGTTTTTGCAGTCGAAGCGATCACTCATGATGTCAAGATGACCTCCTGCGGACAAAGAATTTAGCAAACATGGGAGGATGGTCAGGGAGTTGGTTAAACACTGACAGACAGAAGGAAAGGGAAGGCTACGGAGTTTTCTGTCAAAACAATGACATGACCCAGAGCTCACAAACTAGCTAAGGCCTCATCGACTTTTCTGCAAATAAATTGCTTTGTTATGAAGGCGCTTTGAAATAATGATCGCTCACAAATTTCCTGCTTCAGAATGTTGACCTTTATGGAGACTTAAGTTTGCATCTGCCGTGGAACGGAATCATTGAGTTTACATTCCGCGTGTCTGCGTCGCCCGTCTGGTAACCAACGATGCAACTACTGGTATTCCGATAAATAAAAAAAAAAAACATAAACACAGCTTCTTCTTGGTGTTTAGAATTTTTTTTTTTTTTGGTATGTTTAGACATCGCTCCCTGCTGATCGCAACAATCTTACTGGGTCAAAACAAAATATAATTCAGTCGAGTCAAAACATCCCATCTTGTCTGTCTGTCCGACTTCCCTCTGAAAATGTCAAAAAAAAAAAAATTCTATTCATGTTGATACTTGGCTGCCGCAACACAATGGCTTTCCTTCCTTGCATAGTTTTTTTTTTATTACACCCCCGTTGTTTCTCATTATAAGTCACAACAGATGATTGTGCGGATTGAAGCTCTGTTGTGTGCCCCCCCCCCACACACACCCCCACTTTGTGCATCCCAAAAGATTCTTACGGGATTAAAGCTCCACCTGTCACGACTATTTAAACCTTGCACTTCACCTTGACGAAACACATTTTGCATTCCCACCGAGACACTCGCTCGGAGTCAAATGTCAACCATCTCCCAGGATCGACCACGGAGAATTTTCTACGACCCCAGCCAGGAACGTTCGACCCATTTGAGTGTAAATGGTCCATTTTATATCAAGGTGTAATTATTTGCATCTGCTTTATGACCACATTATTGTTGCAAAGTTCTGTGGAAAAGTATCAGAGGCACATCTTAGAACATTTTCCAACTTGGCTAAGCATGATTATGATATGCTTTGGAAAATAAAACAGAACCTGGATGGAAACACACTGAGCTGTTTTGAAGGTAACAATCTGGGCTTTCTTCTTTAACGGAACGGCCGCCAAACGACCCAGAGCTGTACAGTGGGTAACAATTTATAATTACCTCCCCACTTTAAACTGTTTATTCCCACTGGAATCGTTTTGGAGGAGGTTTAACGGCTTTCTCCTGCTCAGCACAGTTCAAGTATTGTTTGGCTCTTGACTTCCACACCCTTGACTTTTCTTTTCTTTTTTTTTTTTTTAATGAAAGAGAATATTGATGGAGGTGCGTACACAATGTTGGAGGAAAGTGACACCCTGAGGTTTGGAAAGTAAAAACAAAGCTGCTTCTATTACAGACATCAGATGACCCCGGATTACAAAGACGTTCAATGTTCTGGTGATTCTGGCCACTTAAAAAAAAAAAGGAGATCAGTTTCAAATTGAAGTACAGACAAAAATAACTACCTTTTCCCATGGAGCAACTCTTCTCTGATATTTAGAGTGTCCACTTTGGGTCTTAGGTGTTAATGTCACAAGTGTTTGTTATCTTGGAGACGTCGCCCGGAGTAACAGTTTGCTACTTTGTCTGTTGTGTGCTGCCGAGCTTTCTGAGTCAGAGGTGTTTTATCTATAAATGGATATGGCAGAAGGCAAGATGACGGAGGGGGGGGAGTGGTTATGTAAGATGCATTACTGCAATGTTTTAACAGTTTAGGGAGTATATTTGCTTTTTTTGGTTGGGTTCCACAGAATTGAAGGAGAACATCACTTAACTTGAGGGATGATGGTCTTGAAATCTAGATCCATCAAAAGTGCAAGAAAAGTTTATTTGTGCTGCTGGCCTACATCAATCCCCAAAATATCACAAAAGTATATTTTTTTACTCAAATGACACAAGAAGAAATTATGAGCATGCTTGAAGGAGGATTTTTTTTTTTTTAGTCACAGACATGACATCATGACCCCCATAAGAAAAGACTTCTCGTCTTATTGGACAGCAATAAATCTCAGTAAATATGTTGGACAAGTTGGAAACTTAAAACTGAAAGGAAGAGTTCTAAAAAGGTTCCGAGCCAATTTGGAGTCGGGTTATATGTGGGGTCCCTCGGTTGTTGTTTGGTTACTAAGTGAAGCACATTGTTGATGTATGCAACACGCTTTATAAATAGAACTGCCTTGCCATTAGTAGTAATAACACATTTTACCCATTTTAGTCCACCCTAACAACCTCAGACCATTTCCGTATTCTAAAGAAAGGACATCCTTTCGGGTGCATCCTGGATGGTAAGGGTCACATGTGTTGACTTGTGACTGCACAAACAACTTAAAAATGCTTTAAAGTCTTTTTTTTTATGATCAATAAAATTGAACACACACATTGGGAATTAATATATAATAATAAAATACAAAAAGTTCAGATAATAGATGGATGAAGATATCAGAATAAATACAAGGTATTGAAAAAATGAGTAGCAATTAATGAATATGTTTGACTATACCTTTCTTGGTGCATCAGAATGTTCCTCAGCAGGATCTTCTCCACTTTGTCCTGTTAACAAAATGACAAATGGTTCCACTCCTGCGTGGGTTCTTGTGGGCTCGGCGTTTGCGCACTGACTTGAAACGTGCGCATCGGATGCGTAAAAACGCCAAGCATTCCGCAAACGCCGCCCCTTTCGTCCGTCTGTGTCTTCTTGCACTCTTTTTGGCACCCCGACGGGAGTTCCCACTCCTAGAAGGCAAATTATTTTGAGACAATGAGGGCGTGTTTTGGTAATTAAATTCAAAGAAAGCTTGTGAAAAAGTCAACTGCGCTGCTCCCAACTACAAATTAAGTGTTTGTTTACTATAATCATTCCAAATTGGCGTTGTGGGGGCATTCCATAATAACGACCCCAAGATTAGTCGCCCCCCCTTTTTGTTTCCTTTTATAAACATAATTGTGGCTTTTATTTCTGATTATTCTTCCATTCATTAAACATGTGTATTGTGGATGAGCACATTAAATCATCTTGAAGTTTATTTACAATGTATACAGGTGGATTGCAAGTCTTGAAATAAGCGCTATAGTTTAAATTGAACTATGCTGCCGTCTTGTGGACAAACATAAGAATTACAATTACTTACCGGGTACCGGTGGGCCACCTGAGACTCTGGAGGACTTTCTACCCTGGTGGGAAAATGCTTGCCAAACAAAATATTGACACAGCTCAGTTTTAACAAAGTTTAAAACACGTATATTAGTGGGAATTTATTTTTTTTCAATCAGCATAAATAAAAATAGGAGTGAAAGCTTCAATGATCAATATAGTTTTATTATTAAAAGTAGATATGTACAGTAAAAAATAAATCATCATTACCATTTGACTTGAATTTTTGGCCTTAGAAAATGTAAATATAAAGACTTCTTAGGAAACACCATACAAGTCTTCAAGGTTAAATATATATAAAAAAAACAAAAACGATGAGAAGCACCTCAGTTGTCCCACAAATATGACACAAAGCACAAAAAAATGCCTGAGTAGGAACACATAAGACGACAGCAAGAATATATGCCATGTATGTGTTACCTGGAATTTTGACAAACCTGTCACTTAACAAAGTGCCAAAATGAGGAGCTCATAACATTTTGCTTCTATATTTAGATGCCACTCCCATTGAGGTCGCCATATTTGAGGCTGCTGCTCGACGAGTTTGATCTCTTGAGAACGGCGCTCTGGTTGGAGGCGCTAACTTCAAACACCTCGCAGATAGCTTTTCGGAAACAGTGAAAATTATACTCGATGAGACCTGTGAAGAGAAAAGTTTACAAACTCTAATGTTTATGAAAAAAAAAAGATTTGGCATCAACACCAATGTTAGAATTTTTTTTTTTTTTTTTACAACTCACCTTTTCTCTCAAAACTCTCCTCTCGGAGGATGCAAACGAGCGCGAGGAACTCGGTGACCTCTTTCAAATAAAGCACTGTGGTGTTGTTAAGTTTGATGATGGCCAAAGACTCCTTGTCATAAGCGCAGCCGCTTCCATCGTCCAGCAGCCTGCCGAAGGATGATAAATGTCAATCCATCGACGGGATCATTCGCAAATTCGCATCTTACCCGTAAATACAAGAAACGTCGATGACAACGTCGATCATGTCGCAACAGAGCTCATATGACTGCATGTCTACTGGAGAGCTGTCCGTGGCGATGTAGATCTTGCTGACGACATCGAAAAGGAAGGCCTTCTCGATCCCGGAATGCTGCCCGTGCATGACAGGATATACACTAAGCATTTTCCACACAAGAACAATGGAGTAAAAAAAAAAAAAGTATCTTACAGAAATGAAAATGTTTAGGAGGTTCTCCAACGTCGGTAATTGAGGTATGAGCTTCTGGACGACTTTGCTGAAGGCCTCGAATATGGAGTGGTCGTAGATGCTGGTTAAGTAGAAGCTAAGGAAGCAACAAAGGGACGTTTAATGATTGTCCACTCAATCTGTAATGTCAAGAACAACTTACCTGAGGTGAACTTTCTCAAGGCTAGCATCAGCTAGATCATCGTTAGCCCTCTGATGAATGTCTCTTTGCGTTTCTATTTTGTGATCATCTGAAAGGCCGTCAACTTTATGGATGAACACTTCGAAATTGATATCAGGATTTACTTTGTAGGCTCTTGACACGGTTACTTGCAGCTTTTCAAGAGCCTCCATGTAATCATCCTGGGGAACAGATGACATGAGAAGAACTGTTGATTTAAACCTTGTTCCTCCAGATTGAATCACATCTCACCTGAGCGTCAATGACAAAGATCAATGCGCCTGTTCCATTGAAAATCATTTCGCTGTCGAATGTCGGGTCACAAAAATCCACTTGGCCGGGAAAATCCCAAATTTGGAAGTTGACAAAGGAGCTGCTGGAGATGTCATCCTTGTAGATTTTGTTGGTGCTCTCCAGAAATAAAGTCTCATTGGGTGACATTTTGTGGAAAACCACCTGAGTAAAAGGGGGGGAATTAAAAATCAAGGATCAAAATGCATTTAATCGAAGTTTACCTTCTGAATGGACGACTTTCCGCTGCGTCTCCGTCCCATCAGCAGTATCCTCGGCTTTTCAACTGACACTGGGCTCTCCTCCATGTCTGCTTCCTCCAGCCCGTAACCAAAACTTTTGGGAAACGAGCCTACGATGTCGTAACACCCAGTTAACGCTGGTTCTTCAAACTCGATCGACATCGTGGACGTTGCCGAACCCACTTTAATGTTCCGAACTCACCGGAGTTGGAGTTGTTATTCGGCTGGCTAAATGATCCGATGAAGAATATTGTCGATAACGCGAACTAGCATGGCAAGCTAACTTAGCAGCAGACCCACTACATCCGGTGAAAAACGTGTAAAGCTTACATTAAACCGAATTATATCTTCGTGGTGTGCTAGTAAAATATATACTGACGCATTAACGCGTTATTATATCATAAAAAGTCAACTGGTTAAAACAGTTCGTGTGTACTAAAAGTCCAGTCACAAGTGACTTTTACTACGGGCCCGCCCCTTTTTCCTGATTGGCTGTCTGCCTACGCTGTCATGTGATCAAATACAGGAAGTCTTCAGAACGGTGAGTAATGCTTACAAACCTAATTTTGTAATTCTAGTGTAAATTTGTATTTTATCGTGTTGTACTGATTAGAACTATTTGCTTTATTCGTTGTGAATACCTGAAAAATAAATCTGCGGTCCTTAGCGAACGTGTGGAATCGACGAACTAATAAGAAAGGCCCCTGCGATAACCACAAACTAAACAACCACAATGTTTACGTTTTAAATATCAATGTGAGATCACCCAAAAAATTGCTTCTGCAATCAAACGGGAAAACACTTACTTGCTCCTCAGACAAATAAATAAAGTCATTATTTATTTGTGTAATGGTTTAATGCTTTCACTTTTATTCTCAGACTTCCTTGTATAGTTTTTTAAATGTTGTACGTTTGCACTAGGAAGGGAGCATCTATCCGAATTTCGTTGTACAACTAAATTGTAAAATGACAATAAAGGGCATTCTATTCTATTCTCAGATATCTAACTCATGCTTTGCAGGTTCCAAGATGACACCATCTGTCCTGTGGTTCCTCTTGGTGGTTCCGGTGGTGCTGGTTGTAAGCAGACCAGCTCAAGGCTCAGTCAATGGGACATTACCTCTGGTTATGTGGCATGGGATGGGTGAGTATAGTACTTAAATTGTACATTGGGATGAGTTTGATGAGCAATTTAACCTAAATATGCAATGGTTATGTGTCCAGGTGACAGTTGCTGCAACCCGCTCAGCCTGGGCGCAATAAAAAAAATGATCCAGCAGGAGATTCCAGGAATTTACGTGCTGTCATTGATGATTGGCGACAATGTTGTGGAGGTCAATATCAGAGTATTTGAAAGTTGCAAGTTCCAAAGATCACATGGATGTCTAATATGTTCCTCACAGGACACAAAAAATGGATTCTTCATGGATGTGAACGATCAGGTGTCCATGGTGTGCAGTCAGCTGTCTGGAAATCCCCAGTTAAAAGGAGGATATAATGCCATGGGATTCTCACAGGGGGCGCAATTTCTGTATGTAACTATTTGGACACTTGGTTTAACATGCGACATTACAAAGCACTTCCTGTCTTTGCAGGAGAGCCGTGGCACAGCGATGCCCTTCTCCACCAATGAAGACGCTCATCTCCGTCGGCGGCCAGCACCAAGGTATGAAAATCCACCACCGCTGAGTCCTTGAGGTCCCAAACAGCGATTAGAACCTAATGTCCAATCCTTAGGTGTGTACGGGCTGCCAAGGTGTCCTGGAGAGGCTTCTCACATTTGTGATATGATCAGAAAGGCTCTTAACACTGAAGCTTACAGTGACATGGTTCAAAAACAGTAAATTATCTTATTTCTCCACATTGACTTCCATGTGACCCATTTTTTGCTCCATTTTTAAGCAGCTCTGCTTTTTTCAGTTTGGTGCAAGCCCAGTACTGGCATGACCCTCTGAATGACGACTTGTACAAGAAGCACAGTCTCTTCCTGGCTGACATCAACCAGGAGAGGGTCAGTATGTGGATTGCGAATTGCACTCGTGAAGATTCTCATTTTTTTTCCCCCCAAAAGGTTGTAAACGAGACTTACAAGAAAAATCTTCAGATGCTGGACAAGTTCGTCATGGTTAAGTTCCTGCAGGATTCTGTGGTGGATCCTGTTGATTCGGAGGTAAATAGACTTTTGATTTGCAGCTTTGTTTATTTTTGCACTAACAACCCGTAACTATCTTATCGTAGTGGTTTGGCTTCCTGAAAACGGGTCAAGCCAAAGAGATTGAAACGCTGCAGGAGAGTGTTCTCTATAAAGAGGTATGTGCGGGTCCATACATGATAGAATCATTGCTGTAGTTTCTTATTTTTGCTCTGATGTAGGATCGCTTGGGCCTGGCTGCCATGGACAAGGCGGGAAAGCTGGTTTTTCTTGCAACACAAGGAGATCACCTTCAGTTCACCAAAGAATGGTTCGACGCAAACCTGCTGCCTTACTTGCGCTAGGAAAAGAAAATTTCGCTACTTGGCCATGGGAATGCAAAAAGCACAGCATTCCCTCCCATTTGCACTTACCTGTCACATGCTGAGTAGTTAAGGATCAATTTACCAGTCTACTATTTCTTGATTAGTTTTTAAAAGAATAAAGTTCTGCTGTTAATATGTGTGCATGTCCTAAATAAAAATACAAACAAGAATGTTATTGCAACATTTTAATGATGTCTCCAGTACGAATGAGCAGAAACCTGATTGTGAAACCAACCACCTCTCCACAAAAAAAAGAGAAGAGGTAAAAAAAGAAAATATTCAACCCACAGCTTCCAAACGCTGACAAACCAATCTGGTCTTGGCGTATGTAATCAAGTTATTAACGATGGAGCCAAGAAGAGACATCTAGACACTGATTTTCAAGGCCATGATGAAACACCAATTTTTTTTGGGGGGGGGGGCCCACTTTTGCATTTTCGAAACAACAGCAGGAGCCAGTCACCAGCAATTAAACTGCTCTTCACCGCATCTTTTCTTTCCACGGAATGTCAAATACTTGGGAATGCAAGAACACACGATTACAAGTTAGTTGTATCCAAACGATCCGCTTGAGATGAAAACTTTTGATGTCTGACCAGATTTGACTCCTAATTAATGCGTCGGCTAATATACACAACTGTTAATATTTTCACTTAATGTGCCACGTGGAGGCTGGAGAAACCATTGAACAAGTGCTTCATGGAATTGCATAATAAGGAACGGAAACCTACCTCGCCGTTAACTGGGGTGAGTGGGGGTGGGGGGGCTCTCGTTAGCCATGAGCAGATAATTCGTGCATGAAGCATCTTGATAACTGGCTGCAGAGAAGATATCCACTTAACTATAGCGGCTAATTTAGAACAGCATTATCCGGATAAATATACAGTTGGCAAAGTGCTCCCTGCTGATTGGCTGGAGGAAAGCTTCAGATAAACGCGAGCAGTCCTCGTTGGCTGTGGGAAGGGAACAGCGAAAGCTGTGCTTGGCCGAGGAAAAGGGATGGGGCGAAAATGCATGATGTCTGATTCTCGACTCTACAGCGTGTGTGTGTGTGTGTGTTAGCTGGTGAGTGCGGGTAATCAGTCAAGGTGGACTTGGCGAAAATAGGGGGAGAGGGGCGTGTGAGGTGCCGGGAAAAGGCGGCCCGGCCCGCACGCCGTGCCGCCCCCTCTATCCTGCAATCTCGGTTAATGTAGTCACGAGCTTGGTGCCGTCCCAGACAGTCTTGAACTGCTCAGGAACCGGGAACTCCGACTGTGGAGTGACAACGACAAGTCACGACCTTCAATTGACTAATCCATGGCACCAAATTATCATCGGAGGGATACTTACGAAATCACCATCCTTGCCGGGCACCAGGATGTTCATCTCTGAGCTCTTGGCGCTGATGATCTCGCAGTCCAGCGACTTTTGGCTCAGGTACACGTGGCAACCGTCAGTCTTGTTGATGGAGATGGTGGGAACCCGTCCCATAACCTGCACATGACGTCACGCTCAGTTTTTAACGGCGCCTAAAATACGCTTCGCCGAGACGTTGCACGCAAACCTGGATTTTGATATCCCTGCAGTTTATGATTTCCACGATGCCGACGACGTCGTCGAACACCAGGCCCATTTTCTTGCAGTTATCTGAAAGGAAAATGAAAGATCATTTTGGTCAGTAGACTTGATTTTTTTATTTTTTTTTATTCATTTTTTTCCCCCATCACTTACCCAAAATGATGGAGTTGAGTTTGCCTTTGACCTGCAGAGTGCTGTTGCTACACTTGAAAGCGTAAACCACTTGCTTGAGCTCGGTGTCAGTGATCATCAGACCTTGTTGGCCATCTTGGTTCTCCTGTGGAGTGGGCGCGAAACAAAACAAAAAAAATCAGTTTGTTGCTTCCTAGAAGGTCCGACTTCCAACTTATGGGGAGGGAGGTCCGAGTCACATACCACTTTCCACTTCTTCCCGTCCAGCTCGAGAACGGGAGGGGCGCTGCGTGACGGGGCGGCTGATGGAGCCGCTCGGGGAGTCGGGCTGCTGAAGGGTTTTGGGCTGGTGAAGGGTTTTGGTCCGGAGCCAGCTCTGAGTCCAGGATTCTTGTGGGTTTTCTCATCATCCTTAACGTGCTTGAGGCCTGGTAAAAAGAAAGCGAGGATATTCAAGAATGATAAACCGAACTTCCAAATTTCTCTCATTTCAAAACGGTCATGTAAATAAAACGGCTTACCCTTGGTGATGTCGGCCCCCTTGTTGATGGACTCAAACAAGGCATTCCGACTGATGGGGTCACTGTCGCCGTGTCCAGACGAGTTGTCCAATGAAAGCGGAGGAGGAGGAGGTCCGGGAGGAGGTGGGGGCGGGGGAGCGCTCCTGCCAGGCTGGGCTGCAGAGGCCGAAGCCACTGGGCCCTGGAGAGCAAATTGTTATCTTTTTGGACTCGCTCTCAACAAACCCTTTAAGGCAATAACTGTCGTGTTGACGAAATCGTCCGCTCACCGATTTGCTCCAGGAAAGACCGGTGGTGTGGTACTGCTTGATGTAATTCTGCAAATCGGTCCAGATTGCCAAATAGGAGCGCACCCAATCCACGTGCGTCTTGTCTCTTTGAACGGAACAGAAACAAAAAAAAAATGGCCATGTGATCACAATGGATGGCGGGATAAAAACATTTCTACAATCACAATAAAACTAGTGATGGCTCAATTATCGATCGGGCTAATATTCTGTTAACTTAAAATGATCAAGCAAGGAAAACAAAAATAAAAATTCAAAATAAAGATTTCTTTACTTTTCCTTGTAGTCCTTGAGCACACGGTTGGTGTAGAACATGGCGGCGTCCTGCATCTCTTTAACATACGGGCCTGGTTTGGGGGCCTAGGAGAGAAATAAAACATTATTGAGAACCTCAGCATTCAATTCAAATACGACATCAAAAGAAAATCAGCTCACCACGGCAACCCATCCGAGAGCGGGCACGCTCTCGCTGATGGCGGAGAGGTGGTTGAAATGTTTAGAGGTGCGGTTCTTCTCGCGCAGCGCCTGCACTTCCTCGATGGCTTGGGACATCGGCCGCAGGAGGGCGCTCAAAACGTCCTTGGCAAACAGACGAATGGCGTGAAACATGACAGCCGGGCTGGGCCCCGCTTCAAAAATAAAACGGTTCGCATGCTCCGGAATTTCATGGAGAGCTCAAACGTACGTCGGCGGGCTTCTGAGCACTGGAGGCTGTTACAAGAACTTGTCTCTGACTGGCAAACGCTTGCTTCATCATTTCTGCCTGTGACGAGGACAAGAACAAAACATGACTGAAGCAAAGACTTTTAAAGACGTGCGACGTTCCAGTTTCGTACATGTTTCAGGACATCGCCCCCTATCTTCTGACTGTGGCAGTAATATTGACTCATCGGACCGCTGATGATCTCATCAAAGGCCTCGACGTAGGCTGAGACAGCTGTTAACAAAAAAAAAAGGCTTTAAAAAATCTTATTCTCAACTAGGTTGGTAGGTCTCTTCAAATTACCTCCACCGGCAGAGCCTTCGTTGCAAGCGCCAGGGCCCGACATCGCCTCCAGACGGCCCACGGCCAACTCCAGCCGCTGCACCAGACTCGCAAGCTCAGCCATACCTGTGGGGGGATTAGAAGCGATTAGGAATGTCTCCCAATCAGGACACGCTGATATGGAGTTAGTTAGGCGGGTATGCTTAAAACCTAGCCTGGAGTCTTTTTACTCTCACCAATAAATCAATACAGAAGTCTCAGAAATTATTAAGATCTTTTAAATCACATGTATACAATAACACAAGCCAACACCTTACACAACCGAGAGGGGGGCGGGAGGGCATTTTGCATTTTTCTACTGCTTAGCTAAGAAAACAGAAGAACAGAAGTAAAGGGAAGCAGGTCAGGACTTGCAAAATGCTATGTAGACATCCGACTCTGGGTGTGTTAGAAAACGACTCGGTGACCAAAGGTTGACAATAACTCCAACCTGCAGCAGCACCACACATTGAGAAGGAGCAGCACATTCATTTCTCAGCCAGTCTTGGAGATAAAATTAGATTAGGGAAGGACACGCAACCACTAATACCCATGACCTAACTGCCTTGTTGTGCCAGTAAAGGAAGGTTTAATTTTCACATTTTCTAATATGAGCAGTTTTTGAGGGAGTGGCCCCTTGAATTTAATTCGACGCTTAATCGATTAATTGCTTTTGCAAATGTCCAGCCATTATTGGTGGGTGATACTTTTCAGATTATGACCAGTGGTCTTTTAAATTACTAAATAATAAACATTCATACTTAGATGGAGCCTTCTAATACATGATTATACATTTGAGACCTACGTACATCTTTGGGAGAAGTTTGTTGTCAAAGAGCGCCACCATGCTGCCGGAAAAAAGCCTGTGAGAGGTTCAGGGGCGGTGAGACGTTCTGGTTAAAGTGCGTTTCAGTATCCATCGGATATTCCACTTTAAAAAAAAATCGGAGCTCACCTTTGGATGCGGCTATGCTTCGCATAAATATAGAAACTTTATCAAAAAATAATTCTAACATTGGTGTTTTTGTCGATGTTGCTAGTTTAATTGGAAATACCTTTTTTTTTAAAGAAGCGCTAATTCTATATATCTGATAAACTAGCACTGTTAGAAAGAAAACCTACCCATATTCGTTAGTTAGAAGCGGAGTTCTTTGCTTTACGAACAACAAACTCATCCAAAACCTTTTTAAAGTGCATGACGTTAGCAGCACGACAATTTTTTTTTTTTTTTTTTTGACAAACCTGTGTTTGTTGAAAGCATGAGGCAAATAAACGTCAAACTACCTCACTTCCAAAGTAACGTGCAAAACAAAAACAAAGCACGGCCATTGACTTCAGTCAATTGCACTTTAATGCGTCAAATGGATTTGTGATTAGAATTCAAGCCGATACGGCTGGCTGGCAGTGGGTATGCGGAATCCGCATTTTCGGCAAGTCCATGAACACCTCACTAGATGAATGCATATTTCTTTGTAAATAATTTTAAGTAATGATTGCAACTTTGACTTGATATGCAAAGATTTGTTTTCGAAAAGGCACGCGAGGAGAATTATATAATGCAGCATTGCAAGAGCGCAAACTAGAAATCGTAACCAGCGTTTTATTTATATATACAGTGCAGACAATTGCAAGTTGCAGTACCGTAAAGCGATTACATAATGATTTGCTACTTCCCTGTTTGCAATTTTTGCCTGCTTTCGGCATTTCCTGGTTGTCATCGCTAACACGCCCTCCGTTAGCACAAATACGCTAAAATGTTTTTTTCCCGTGGTACACTTAAAAAAATAAAACTCATTCATTTGCTTTATTCGACTAAAATACAGAAATAAGTGAGATGACTCCAATATGTGCGAAAACTGATGCGGTGGCATTAGCAGTTAGCAACATCGGCTAGCCGGGTGTGATTTCTGAATGATGAGGCGGCGCTCCGTTGCGGTTTACGGTAGACGCAAAAAATACACTTTAAAAATGGAACCGTGAAACCACTGCAAATGCAATAAATGTGATTTGACCTACTAGAATGGGTCAAGTGTCCACTCAAGTCGTAGATTCGGACGTCGAGTTGTATAGCCTGGGCGAAGCAGACCGAGCTTGGTCTTTTTCTTCCTGGATGAACTTACCCAGCTGTCACCGCGCTTCGTTTCCGCCCTTGTCTGTGCGAGCCGTTCCTTTGCCATATAAGGCATATAAAGAAAATTATGGAGACAAGCGGAAAATAATAATCCCCTTTTCATATTTCATGGCAGCGCTGCGCTCTATTGAAAGCACGTGTTGTTCTCAATGTAAATGTAATCATCAACATGAGCGAGATTGCAATTTAAACCTGTCAATTGGTTTTCAAACTGGTGGGTCATATTCCAAAAATCATCCTAATAATCGATTTAATTAATATCAATAAAGTGTTGAATTTACCGTAAGGATATTTTTACATCCTTAAAACACTACACTCCCCATAATGCAACAGTGAGTTGTATAAACTTTTAACATCATTCAAACGGCTTGTCACTAAAACCAGACTTTCTTTTTTTTTTAATCTATTTGTAATCTCTATTTCTGGCAAGCATACAAGAAAAAAGATTAAAACATGACAGGACAAACATGCAGTGAATATTTCAACAGTTTGGAAAGGTCACGCAAAACTCATAAGGGCCTGGCCTTTATTTAACGAGAAAATAATTTCCTCAGAATGCATGATAATCTTTACCTCGGCTTCAATTACGCGCAATACTGAGGGCAGTTGTGCATAATAAAATTGTTATGGCCTCATTCTCGCTGTTGAGTTGTAATGGAGTGGCAAATGACACCCAATAGCGTTAATAGGTTAATTAAAGTCAACAAAGACAGACGATGATCACACATCTATTCTGCTTGGTGTCCACCACAACACCATTTTGCAATCCTTTGTAATATATAATTTAGCATATATGAACACACAATTATGACCCAAAGTGCTCTCGAGTGTTTGCAGTAAGGAAACATTCAAACAACTGTCCACCATCAAAGCAAGAATAAAATGAAAAGTCTTTATTCTAATTCCCAGATTATCCAGTTGTATCAAATCACACAGGACAAACATAATCCTTCCACTAAACCTCATTTAAAACGTTTTACTCTTCCTTCATCATTGTTCCACATTCTTTTGTTTCTGCCTTCACAGTGAACTCCAGCAAAGTCAAGACAGATATTGTTGAGTTGGCACTTGGGTGTGCTTAATTTGACTTCGTCTACAGCTCGAATGAAGAAAGAAAAACCACAAAGCGGTGCAGCATATTTGACCTCATCATGAGATGATTTGACAGTAGAGTGCACATTAATCTGCAAAAGTCATTACTTCACATTATGGACTGAGATGAGACGGTGACATATAATCCTTTGAAGAGTGTGGAACTCCAGGTTCTCTCGTGTTTCACATTCAGCATGCAACGTGAAAAGAAAGAAATCATTTGGTTTTAGCTTATTCTTCACGCAAAGCTACGGAAAAGCTCCTCTCGTTATATCCGCGGCAATAATTGCGTGAAGAATACATGGGAGAGTTCAACATGAAACAAAAGTGCATCAATCAACTGAATCATAGCGGGAAGAGTCTTGCTAAAAGTGGTGTCTTCTTTCATGTGTGTGTTCATTTGTGTGGGTCAGAACTTTCAGATTACAAGCAGGATTCGGGCTCCATCCGATCAAACGTCACAACGCAGGCGAAAGACAGCTACAATACTTGGAAGAGGTTTTGGCACATCAGCCAGGAAAAAGGGTTAGTTCCAGATCCGGAATGGCTGCAAGTGGTCATGCACTTTTCGTTTTTTGCCGACCTCTCAATTTATAAATGTTTGCTAGCGTCGTGCTAACCTGTAACAGTGTGAAGACAGTTCTGTGCATTCATGCAGGTCGACTAGAAGCAAAGTTTGGAAGTACGACGGTAATGGCGGTTTGCTGGTTTCACTTTGTGAGTCACCTTGGTAATGCCTCAGTTTAAATAATCAGGTGCTGATATTCATCTATTCAAAAAAAAAAAAAAAAAAACAGCGCTCACTCTTTTTCCTCTGCCATGGCTCAGTTTCTCAGTGTAACAGTGTTTTCAAGTTCCACGTGTTCCAGGAGGGGTGAAATGAAGAAGCATTAAGGACGGATCAGTGTGCTTCACCTGGTTTTGCTATAACAGCTCTTCTCTGGGCTTCTTTCCTCTCGCGGGACCCTGGCCGTTCCTCAAGGAGCCGTTTTGCGGTCGCAGAAGGTGACCGCGCTCCTGCTCCGTCCACGAAAACCCAACCTGCCCGTCATCGCTTTCCAAGTCCGAGTCGGAGTGCATGAGGGCAGACGAGGTGGGGGCGGGTACTGGCTTGATGCGCCCTGAGGAGGTGAGGTGGCACCCGAGCGATTTTAGCCATTGTGTGCACGCTATCAAAACATCCAAACTTACCAGCTCTGGGGGGTTGGAGCTCCAAAGCGTCTTGCTCGTCAGCTTCCAGTATTTTATAACGGCTTTTGCTTCTGCGCGCTTTGCTTTTACGTCTTGTTGGAAAATAGAAAAAAGAAAATAAACAATCATGCTATGGCACAGAGTAAGAAATGATTATTTATGCAAAGTCTTTAGTAGAATCATCTCACCTGTTACAGCAACACACACACCCCCAGACCACCGTCGCCACGGCAACCACAATCATAAAGGATGCTATGGTCACATAGAGTACGCTCCACTCTGCAAACAAAAACATTGATCAAATCGATACAAAATTGTCATTTCTTTAAAGTTCCGTCTCGACTTACCGCAGTTGCTCTCGGCGTCGCCGAACTGAGCTCTGATGAAGTTCTCCATCCAGAAAGGATGGCACACGCAACGTCGAGTGAACGAATCACACTCGCCATGACTGGAACAGTTCAGTTGGCAGACTGTGGGAAGACAGCAGATATAATGGCGTTTTATAAAATATCTATAAAATGATTTCAAACAGGAGAACTTTACATCGTGCAAGTACAGTATGGAACTCACTGACTGTGTCGACCCGCAGGGCCTTGTAAATGAGAAAGTCGTTCTTTTGTTTACGCAGTTTGTTGCGCAAGCTGAGTGCAACGCTGTAACCGGACAGAGGAAGGCGCCCTGGACCGCCTGACACCAGAAAAACCAACCTGGTACTGAGGCCAAAACAAAAGAGGGAGAAAGTAGCACTCTAATCATAACATTCCAGACCCCCTTCCCCAAAAATATTTTTCTTTCCCTAACATAACGACTCACCTGTGCTCATTGAACGCACCGATCTCCCGAACGCTGATGTCGCTATCGAGGACGCCGAGCAACACTCCCACCTGCCGCAGCAGCATGTCACGTTGACGGTGGGAAACCTGCGTTATGGGCACCTCTAAGACCAGCTCCACCTGGTCACGCTCCCACGGGTCTGACCGAGAGTCAAAACAAACAAAGAGTCAAGCGGAGCTGAAACATTTCAAACTGCCAACACATTCAATTTAATCCCGCGGTAGCAAAATCATTCAGTCGTGTTTCAATATTTGCTCATCTGTGCGTACCGGGCTTGACTTCCAACGTGCCGCTGTCAGTGTTGATTTGCCCTTTGCTGTCTGTGACAGTCAGAGTGAAGCTATACTTGCCCGGCACGAGGTTTCCCAGAAACAAGACAGCTTGGTGATCGGAGTTGTTCAGCACATCCTGTGAAAGGAGTGAGAGGTTTGTTCAGTTGGCTGCGCAATACGTCAACAACTTAATTTGGCAACTTCGACTTCCTGTCTGGTGAGATGCCTTTCGACTGATGCACTCAAAAGTGAAACGGTATGGATGAAGCGAGAAGCTTGGCACAAAATTATCAACAAACTCACCCCAGCAGCGGGGCTGCTGTCATCTCTGGTCCACAGGTAGCTGATGCCACCTTTGTCATCCGTGGAGCGAGATCCATCCAGAGTGGCGGTCCGCACCGGCAGAGAGACGGGCGGGCTGGAAACCACGCGAGCCACAGGGGGCTGGTCCAGTTCTGAAAGTAGTCCAAGCCAAGACATTAATAAAAAAGGCAAAACAAATCCCTCCGTGTAATCTTCTGCCCCCACCTTCTCTGGCGATGACCGTGACTGTGTCGCTACTCTGCAGGTTCCTCTCGTCGGTCACCGTCAGGGTGAACTCGTAAGTGCCTACCTCCAGACCTGTCACCGTGGCAACGGCACTGTCTGCATTCTCAATCTTCACACCTTCAGGACCCCTTGGCAGAAGGAATCAAGTATCAAAGCAGAATGCGAAGCAAATTTCGTTTTGTTTTTTTTACGCCGTTAGCTCATTATAACTAACCGCCACTTACTTGGTCTGCTTCCAATGGTAGGTGACTATCTTTTGGTCATCGCTGCTCTTACTGCCATCCAGTATCGTTCGATCAACCGGTAGAGTCAGTTCTTTTTCCGGTCCCGCGTCTGCCACTGGTGGTTTATTGTTTTCTGCAGGGATGGAAATAGACAGAAACATGAGGCAGGGGTGGACAGAAAAGACCACCTTCACGCTTTTATCAAGGCATGGAATGGCGGAATGTGTTTACCTGGCTGCACAATAACCGTGACGTAAGCCGTGTCTTGCTGTCCGGCAGAGTCGGTCACAGTGAGTTTGAAAGTGTAATCGCCTTCTTGCATGGCTGATAGCTGCAAGGTCTGTGTGCGCACGCCCTGCAAAATACAAACACAGGACCTGTTTTAAAAAAACAAACAAAAAAACAATGTGCCTCACTCAGCAAAAAAATAATCACGATCCCAAAAAGACTCACTTGCATCTCCACCACCTTGTCTTTGCTCTCGGGACTGAGGGACCATTCATAGGCAAGGGAGTCGTGGTCATCTGTGCTCTGGTTGCCATACAGCGTGATGGAATTACGTGGTAAGGTGATGACCTGCGTAACGGAAAATAAAAAAATAAAAGAAATCTTACATTGCACACACAGACAGCATCGTTTTCAGTCAAGTTTTGTGAAAGTCAACATGCTAAACAAACTGCTAAAAATAATTTCCCTCCTACAAATCGTTTTATTGCGCCAGAGTATTGTGTGCAAATGTTGACCTGGTTGGGGCCGGCGTTGGCCTCGGGCTTGTAATCTTTGGCTTTGTTGACAGTCAGGGTGGCCAGTGTTGAGTCTTGGGCGCCATCGGAGTCGGTGACAGTCAAACTGGCAAAGGAAAACAAAACAAAATCTGATTAAGTCCCGAGATCTGTTTCCTGGAGTAAGAAGTTAGCCGATTCATAAACGTTTACTTGAACGTGTAGTTCCCCGGGACCAAGTTGGTGAGCGTGAGGACGGGCGTGTTAGCAGACACCTTCTCTTCCCTGAGGGGACCTTTGACCTCCTCCCAGTGCCACGCCACTACTTTGTCATCATCTTTGCTCTCTGAAAACATATCAAAAACATTTGAAAGGGGTCAGATTCAAAACGTAGCATCAACCTGCAAAACTGTTTGATGGAAAGACTCACGGCTTCCGTCTATCACCGTCGAGCTTGTTGGCAAGGAGATCTCTAGGAACTTTGGGGAAACTACGGCAACGGGGGGTTTGTTTACCCGCGGCTCTGTCAGGTGGAAAACAAGAACTTAACATGCTTAGTGAGGTGTACGACTGGAGACTCAGACACGCTCGTGTTATCTTCATTAGCATGCTGTGTTACGTAAATATGACGATCATTTTTTTAAAAATATTTCTCTTACCCGGTTTGACAGTGACATTGACGTAACCTTCTCCATGAGCACCTCCTCCATTAACGGTCACCTCAAACTCGTACAGACCAACTGTGAGCTGAGGATAATAAATTCAAAACATCTGAAGTTTAAAAAGCATTCGTGTCAGATTATGATGAAGGCTGTACCTGGCTGAGTTTTAGGGTCTTGCTGTGCTTCCCTTCCATCACCCCACTGTAATCTTTGGGATGCGTTATCAGACGCCAATCAAATATATATTTGGAATCTGTTGGGAAGCGGTGCCATGAGAAGTGAGTAAATACCAAACTGCTCATGCATTGACTGATAAGGATCATGGTGGATTTGCATCTTGCTTCATTCAAGCGTGTCAAGGAAGGAAAAAGATTCGAGTTGCGCGACTCACCTGGCGTAGGGGCCGGCACCACGAATGCGTTAAGCTCGACCGAGCTGCGCGGTAGCGTGACCTCAACGCTCTCCCCTGCCGAAACCACCAGGTCCCTCACTTGGCATGGAAAAAAAATTAGGTGATGCCAACAATACGGCGTGACAATCAGCAAGTCTTCAGGGTTAATATCCTCGTGGAGGCATTTTGTTGGAACATATTAATTATTAACCAAATGTTAGCTTGAACTTGTTTTTTTTTATGCGCTTCAAAATGTCCAAAAAGTTATGTTGTAGAAAATAAAACCGGGTCAAAACTGAAACGTGATAGTAATCAATTACAGATGGCTGCGCGTCTGCGTTGTGCGTCAATCACTTAATCTTATTTCGACCCAGTGATGACCTTTACGCAATATCTCCTTTGCCACTGTGTATACAACCGTAGGCTTATCTGCTCTGAAACCATGACATGCATTTCTTACCAGCCTGCGTTGGAGTTACGGCTACGCTGACGGTAGTCGTCGCCGTCGTGCCGACATCACTCGTATTGGAAGATGCGGCGGTGTCGACGAGAGTGGAGTTCTGCTGCGAGGCGGGTTCGCTCGTCCCGTTGGTAGATTGATTGCCGTTCTTATGGTCTCCTTCGGGAACCACGCTCGGGCTCGGCGCCAACAGCGCTGGGTCAGATTTGGGAATTTCCTGAAGAAAGTTGGACAAAGTAGAAATTTAAAACCGGTCTAAACTGTGACATTTTTAAACACATTTCTAGTTCAAGTTAATGAAGGTCTCAATGAATTACAATGGAAAAACAAAAACTGTCAATCATAAAGACAAGCAGACGTTATAATTACGGTAATTACCGAGCTCGGCTGTTGTTGTGGTTGCGCTTCTTGACTCGCCTGACGAACGCTCCTCCCTCTTTTCGTGGGAGAACCCTTCCAACCACAAATACAGCATTTCCAAAAATGACCCATTCATGCATCAAAATTGATTTTAGGTGTATTGCCAATTCTGATTCTGTTGTCAGATAACAACCGGTTATACCTTGCTTAGTATCTGAAGGAGTCCGAGAGACTCCTGATGAGGTTGGGGCAGAAACAAGATGGGGCAGCCTCCCTTGAGGGAGCAACTAAGAAGCACACATCGCCCACCGAGACTCCACACTGCGTTGCAATTGGGCCTCAAGCAGCACGTCTCCCAACACGTCGCTCCGCCTTGGCCGTCCGCTAGAGGGGACCAGCCCAGGCCGACGACGCTTGTCCAGTGGAGCCCCAGCACCCCTCCGGTAACGTGGCACATATTTGCTGATACACCTAGAAGGGGGGGGGGGACAAAAAAAATCATCTTGGCTGAGCTCGTATGTTGAAAAACAAGCTGATTTGAGTTGATGACAAAACAAAAGTGTCATCTTGGATCTCATACGGTGATGACAAATGCCGCCATGCAACAAGCCAACCAGCTCATCCTGCTCAAGCAACTTTCGGCATGTGCGGAGAGGAAGGCAGGGATCAGAATGTGTTGACAAAAGCGCCACTAATGGCTCAACTGTCACTAACTGAACATTTCTCAACTTGAATAGTCTGAGAGTGGAAATGAGGCTTTTCCTTGACAACAAGACGCTGATTAGGACCCAAACTCAAAACTCTACCCTCTGAGGTGACCACAATGAGAAACTTTATTCTTGCAAGAAAACACTTGAGTTGCTCTGAGAAAACCCGTGATTTGTTCAAAGACCTCTTTGGCCTCGGTTCAGTCACTCTTGTCCACTCTTCTTCCGTCAGCAACATCCAGTCAAACAGAGCACTTATTGTTCTCTTTCCACATAGGGAACCCCATCCCCCAATAGTCTGATTGGATCAGAAGAGTAACAAACAAGCAAAAAGGACTCCAAAGACGATGAGGACACACCTTATGTAAACCATTGTGTTCCAGATGTCAATTTATCATTAGTCAATATATGTCCTTTCAATTTTTTAATTGGGTTTGTTTTACCTGTAGGAGGGGCCAAAAGCCAGAGGTGGGTTAGCGGGAGGAGGAGGAGGTGTGGTAAACTCCAAGTGAGTAGATGCTGGTATGCAGAAGACATTTTAAATGACCTAAAGAGAAAAGATGATTTTGAATTACATTGTGACAATTTTAACAGCTGCATGCCTGCAGACACACCCGAGAAGTGTTGGGCGTATATTTCTCAAAAGTGCGGCCTGTTTGACGGCACCGACATTTACCGGCAGTCAGACTCTGAAGGGTGGAGTTGAGACAAGTCAGGCACAGTGTAGAGCTAGGTTGGCAGCAGATTGGTGGAGAAACGAGACCAACGATGTGTGCAGGAGATGCGGCATGGCTGTCAGAATCAACCTATTAAAAAAATTAACAATGAGAACTCCTTGGGTGATGGGAGATTAACATTTCATAAAAAAAAAATCTGTCTAGATTTGATGTCTTCTTTCCAGGAAAGTGCATGAGTGGATTCTACTAATACTCATGACTATTATTTTCAGATGAGTTGTCAAGGAAGCAGGAAACACAGACCTTCCATATCAACAAATCATTTTTACCAGGAAGAGCAGCGCTTCGAAAGCCAACTAGCTGACACAAACCCGATGACACGGTCCGCTTCCATCCTCCTCGGGTAGCATCCGAGCATTTGATGCTTAAAAAATACCCCAGGTAAAAATAATCTCTACATTTGTTTACACAAAAGTGATTTATTCACATTTATTTCACCTTCTTACCAATTAGTTTTTTGATGCCTCAAGGCTGGGTGAGACTGTCAACATGTGCAGCAGCAGAAGACATCTCGTTCTCCTGGGTCGATGACAGCGTGGAGGCGTTTCGGTCTAAAAGGATCTTTTTCGCCAATCCATAAGGACAACAATGACCAAGAGGTGCAGGTGTCAACTTTGTTTCCTCAGCTGAAGCAGGAAGATGGAAGGTCTCTCTTGAAATCCCACGCACAGGCTTTGAAAAGAAGAAATGTATTTGAATCATCTCCAATTAAACAGGCACATTCCATTGTACCTTGTGCTCTGGTGATAGAAATCACACCTGCAGCATTGCTTGGCTCGGCGCATGTGATTTAAAACAATGATTGTGGTTGCATTATTCACAAGTATGGTTGTTACTACGATTATGCAACATTATCCTCATTAATTATGCCCCTCTGAGTGTCGCTCAAATATCTGTCATGTTATGGTGCACATTAAAAAAAAACATCGATGGTGCATTTTAGCCAGCTCATATAAACAGGTTTCATAAAAATATGCACGAGTCTCCATTATCATATTGTAGTCATATGAGGCCGATTTGCTCCGGCTTGGCGAGTCATTACATTAACACGCCATTGCAAACGCTTGGATCCGAAATCTGCCGCATTTGGCGGATCACTTTATGCATTGCAAAGTACCTGTTCAATCCTGGATCCTTTAAGGCACCTTGAACCAAACAGCTGCTGGCATCGCTATGACTTATTTACGCGCTGTAGCCACGCGTGGGATTTTCCAAAATGCAACTCCCACCAATACGATTTAGAAGAAAACTGTAGTCGTGCTCATTCCTCTTTGATTTGTCGCGATCGCCGTGGCGTGTTCGATCCTTGTTGTTCCCGTCAGTACAGTAAATTGGGTCACTATCCTTGTCACTTGTTCAGCTGATGTGCCCCTATAAGCTCAATCAAGGTACTTCCAGGACATAGACGCACTTCCGTTAGCACTGTCAAAATAAAATATAAAACACGCCAGTAATTTCCTTTAATAAGTGATGAAGACACAATGACAGATATATTTACTTATTGTAAAAGCAAATTCATGAAGATAGTAACCCAAGATTATAGGATGCATAGACGTTTAACGTAAACAGATTGTGCTCCAGTGGTTAATGAAGGACACATTAATGTGTCTTAATCTTACTATTTCCGGTCTGCGCCACAACTACTAAAGACGACTTGTCAAACATTAATACTCACCTTATTGACTTTGTTGCACCACTCGGAATTATACTAGAAGATTGGCTAAAGAAAATAAATGGCGTGGAATGAAAAATTTCGATAAAAATGCCAAACATCGCTTCACCGACGTTTCATAAATGGCGATGGCACTTTCCAACTACCGTTGCTGCGATTGGGCAACTGAATATGCCAGAGCGTTTTCATTGGTTACTTGTCTATTTACTTTGACATTCCACTTCCGGTGGGAGCCCATGAGAAGCGTGCAGGATCTTTCATCCAAGTGAGCGATTTTTAAATAAATCATTTATATTTCATCACTGTAATCAAGAATAACAGCTAAAACGCGATGCTGGTTTCCTAACAGCAGCTCATTGCAAACCGCTAATGATCACATCCTAACCTTTTTTGAGTACATTCTCCATGACATTGTGAAGCCACGATGGCAGAAGGTCCAACAGTGAGTGATCAGTTCTCCGGAAGAGAAGAAGCAGAAGAAAGTGGAGAATCTCCAGAAAATGATGCGGGAGGTGGTTTGACGGATGCTAAGAGGGATGTGTTGGAGAGATGCCTCCACGCTCTCAAACATGCTAAAAATGATAGCCAGACAATGGCTGCACTTCTTTTGGTATGTCACCATCGTCTCTCCTTATCGAATGAGATCTTTGACGCAACCGATCATGCATCTCCAATGTGCACAATCACAAACCCATATTTTGTCAATTCCCAGATCACGCGCTTGTGCCCGGCTTCCCAATTGGACAAACCCACCTTGAGGCGAATCTTTGAGGCTGTTGGTCTCAATCTTCCAGCACGGCTGTTGGTGACTGCAGCAAAGGGGACCGGGGACCCTGTATTGCCCCCCAATGAGCTCATTTCATTGGGTACGGCTCTGTTGTCTGCCTTAAGCACAGATCCAGACATGGCCTCTCAGCCTCAGCTCCTTGCCACCATTCCGCTACTGCTGGGAATTCTAGCTCATGGCTCGGCCAACCAACAACAGACCTGTGATGAAAATGGAGAGATCAGCGAGGAAAAGTATGATGATGATGTAGCATCACCTGGAAAGCTTGATGAGGTCATAGCCGCTGACTGTTACCAGGTTCTGACGTCCGTGTGTGGCCAACCCAGAGGTCCTGAACATCTGCTGAACCGAGGTGCTATACCCGCTCTCTGCCAGGCTTTAGAAAGAAACCAGACCTTGAGTCAGAAGATGGGGCTTCCCTTGCTTGTTTGCCTCCTCTCGGGTAAAACCAAAGATAAAGCGTGGCGCAAACACTCGGCCCAATTGCTGCCGCTGCTGGTGAAGATGTCGGAGGACTTCTGCAAATCCACAGATCAAACCAGGCTGGATATGTGTTCCCAGTTGGTCGATGTTTTACCCCCAGGAGGGTTCGCAGTAGAGAAGGAGATCCTGAGGGAAGTCGTGAGCCGAGTGTGGGGGGGACTGCGACCTTTGGTACAGTCAAAGTTGACTCCGAGGCAAATCGGGCCAGTTTTGGTGCTCGGCGCTTGTCTGCTTGATTTGTATGGTTGGGAGCTGGCTGGACCACCAAAGTTCTGCTGCTTACTGGTTAATCGGGCTTGTGTGGAGGTTCGCATGGGATTAGAGGAACCGCCTGGAAATATTTTGAGTCAAGACCTGCAGGACACACTCACAGGTAGTTGATGAGCAATAAATAATGACGACACTAAAATGAGGTCATAAATGAGATTAGGTGCACAATTTACCTTCTTCTCTTTATTGCCCAGGTTGTTATCGAATCATGGAGGCGGCCATCGAGCAGGCCTGCAACCCGGCTGTTATGTCCGCTGCTCCACCCGCTCAGAGTTCCATCACCTCCTTAAGTCTACAGCAGAGCAAGCAGGTCCTTGGCGTACTGGAGGAGGCCTTCTCGGCTCTGATGTACAACTTGCAACAACAGGTAAAGTTTTGGTGGACCATGCCGGAGTTCCACAAATGATTGAAATGTTGATCTCTTCCTGTTTTCCAAGATGGACCCGAGTCGCTATGGCGACCCTTTTATTTTCGCCACATTCCGCTGCTTGTGCTCATGGCTGGCTGAGGAGACTTCCTGCCTTAAGGAGGAAGTGACCACGCTGCTGCCAGTTCTCATTGAGTACTCACGGAGCCACCTAATGGCTGCGAATTCCGAGCAGGCGCTCTCCAACTGGATGGATGAGATGTCCGTCGCCAATGAGAAGGAGACCTGGACGGGCAAAGAGGCGCTTAGGTACAATAACAAGACCACATTAATGAATTGATTTGAGTATTTTTGACTTTTCTCCTATCTTCAGGTATCTTCTGCCAGCGCTGTGTCACCTCTCCGCCGAGGAAGGTCCCAGGAAGGTGCTGCTGACTCTCGACACGCCGGCTTTGCTGGTGTACTACCTTTCGCACAACTTTACGTCCTTGAAGGGTAAAAGCGGAGCATCGTCAGTGAGGGACCCCAGCATGGAGACGGCCTGCTCGGCCCTCTTGAACTTCTCCGTCACCGAGCCTGAAAGAGTCAGGTAGCAGCCAAATGTCAATCTCCATTCAGTGAATGGGATTTCTTCTCATATTTAATATTCATATTTTATGGTGCACATTTTGTTTTCTAGGAAGGATCAATGTTTCACAACTTTGGAGAAACACCTGAGTGAAGCACTTCCTGTTTTGGTGCACAAAGCTAGCCTCCTTGTCCTTGCAGCTAATTACTGCACATTGGGTCTGATGATCGGCAGACTGAAATCAGGTAATGTTTTAAGTGATAATCAATCTTGAACAGAAGTTTGAAAACAAAATGTTCTACGTTCTTTATTCCAGGTTCAGCTGAAGCCAGTCAGAGACGCTTCTTTTCCACAGCTCTCCGCTTTCTCCACAGCGCTCTGGACTCTGCGCTTAGTCCAGGGCCGGTCAAAGTGAGCCCAAGTTGGGAGGAGAGCTGGGATGAAGTCGCCGAGCTCTGGAGGCTGGCTTTGCAGGCTTTGGGGGGCTGCTTTCGTTCTCAGTCGTGGTTGACGGCGCTGGTCAGAGAGGAAGGATGGTTGAGGAACACGCTGGGCATCTTGGGTTGCTGTAGCGCACTACCGGACCAGCACACGCAGGAGGCTCTCGAGGAGGCTCTGTGTGCCTTAGCCAACCAGTGCCCACTGTGCAAACAGGACATTGGAGATGCTATGAAGAATGATAAAGGCGCTTTAAACTCCATGAGGAACCTTAAGAAGGTGATAGGAGTGAAATAAATAAAGTAAAAAGCTTTAAACACTTGCAGAAGTTTGTAATGAAGGGAAATTCTGATGCCAATGTGTATTTGTTTCAATTGATCTTATTTTCAGAATTATGTCAAGGTTGCCGAATTTAATAAAAATATTTTCTTACAGAATATTAATCCTTGCTTCCTGCGTTACACTTAACTTCATTCCCAAAAGTAACTGAGTAGTGTAGTCCTTCACTTTGACCACAAGACGGTGCTGTGGAACTTGTTTTTTTTTGTTTTTAACCTGCTCCTGTAATTATGACAGTCTGTTAATATATTTGGATCGCGATCCTATAGGATCAAAAACACAATTCAAAATGAGGGATACTTATAAGTTTAGCAAAGTTCACAACTACAAGAAGGATTAAACAAGATGGGTAGCTAAAATTCATAACTAAGCAATATTCTAAGTATAAAGCTATAATTTCTGATACATCATTAGCTGTGGAAGTGATAATCAATACATTGCAATTTATGATATAAATAAATCGGATGTCAGTAGATGTTTGAGAATTGGACTTAAATAAAAGTTTTTAAAAACAGCAAAGTTAAATATAACCGAACAGTGTTCAGGCAGTGATTCTTTCATGTGCCACCAGAGGGAGCCAGAATATACTAGTGGCTAGATTTATGGGGAATCCCTGCTCTACAAAAAAAAAACGTCCATAAAAAGTTTCAATCTATCTACCCCCCTTTTACAATACCTCACACCTCCCGCCCCCTTTCTTTTGAAATGTGCCCTCCTACTCTCTCTTCTGTCCCCACGACTCCTCACTCATACAAACTCCTGCATGGCGTGACACACTAACTCACTCTCTCTCACCTCTCCACCCAACATCACTTCTTCTTTCCCTTTTATTATTATTATTATCATTTTTTTAATCTTTCACTTTTTGGACGGGCTGAAGCATGCTGTGGAAGGCCCGGAACAAGATTGATGGCATGCAGGTATTCCATTCCATGTATTCCACTTATTTAATTGTATTGGACTGTGCGTAAAAAGTTGCGTTTAGTGCGTAATTGGAAGTGATGGGTTATTTTTATCGCGCATATTAATACAAAATACACAATAATGACGTGGATATATATTAAATAAAAAAAGGTCAAATTGAGAAAGGTAAATTATAAATATCCAAAAATAGTGCGTAAAAAGTTTTTATTTAAGTGTGTGGGAATGTACTAATTGACTGAATATATCTCTTTAAGAGAAGTGGACCCCGTCGACCCCTCCCCTTATTCTCTCAGCTGCACCAAACCTATAAGTAGTGGCTTCATGGAGAGCATCCACGCCTCCGTCTAAATGTGTGTGCGTGTGATGGTGTGTACGTGTGCCGCGCGTGTGTATGTGTGTGTTCCTTGCCTGTGCGTAAAGTCACCGAGCCTTGAAGAAAAAGTAAATAACACATCGAGTTCATTAATGGACCGGTGAAACGAAGCTGGATTACATTGTGGGGAGTTTTTGTGGTCTCTTGGAAGGTTGAGCATCCTGTTGATTATTTTTTTGCTGTATTTTATTTTTTTTTCTTTGACATTGAGGGTATTCACAGTGAGTCCAGATGTTAATTCACACCTATTCAGCTATGGTGAGTGCGGCGCTTTTTACGCATTTATTTTTGGATCATTTTGAAATTTATTAGCGCTTGATGTGCGCCCACTTGTTTATTTTATTATTATTATGCACCGACTTGAGTCTTAAAGGATTTGTCCCGTTTTGTATGACAAGAGTGCGTTTTGCGCACTAAAATGAATGGCATGAAAATATTTTTATGATATTATAAATTAAAAATAGTTTTGCACATATGGAATTTTACTTCATATCTAGTGGTGCAAATGTCTGTGTCAAATAATGGAGCCATATTGATCCGGCTGACCCAGCTCTAAAAAAAAAAAAAAAAAAATCCAATCGTGTCAGGATGTGCGCGAGCCTGGTGGATTAAATGGATTCAATAACTTTTTTGGGGACGGACAGGGCTTTAGGAATATTTGCGTAATTTTAACTATTTTAACAAAACGAGGATGCAACATTTTGGAGTAAGTGATAAAAAAAAAAGTGCATTGCCGTGACTGCAACCTTTGTGGCATGCCAAGGGGCGATTCTGCCAGTATGCATTAAATTAGATATAATAATAAATTTTTGCACAGCTTCAAAATGATTTACAATAAAAGTTTGTGTTTTAGGAGCGCGCAGAGGGACTGAGCAGCTCCTCACCGAGCGGGCGCCTCTCCCAGTTGTCCTCCCTCAACCAGGGCGCCTACTCTTCGGCTCCCCCCCTGTGCCACACTCCGGCCTCCGACTTCCAGCCCCCTTACTTCCCTCCCCCGTACCCGCAATCCTCCCTGTCATACTCCCAAAGCCAGGACTCGGCCTACTCCCACCTGTCGGACCCTTACCCCTCCATTAACTCCATACATCAACATCAGCAAGCCGCATGGCACTCGCAGAGGTCGCGCTCCGACGAAGCGGGGCTTTTATCGCAAACGCACCGGGCTCTCGGGCTCGATCCCCGGAGGGATTATGCGGCTGTCCCCCGCTTGCTCCACGGTCTCGGGGAAGGAGCCGCCGCCCTGGGAGACGGACCCCTCGGGATGCACATAGGACATCACGGCCTGGATGAGCTTCAGGTGATCTCTCTGACTTGCGTCTTTTTGGGAATGTTGGCGCTGCGTAACGAATGCGTAAAGTACGCACGATTTTAGGTGGGGGAAAAAATAGTGTAAATGATAGAACGATGATAAATTTAAGCTCAATCAAAAATCAATTAAACATGATTTTTTATTACCCTACACATTAAAATGATTATTGTTGAGGGACTGCAAAAAATAAAACCAAAATATGTCAAAATATATTCGGCATGAATAATCAAATGTGTAAATTATAATATAAAAATGTAGCGAATGTTTTTCCCAAAATACAACTTAAAGTGATTTCTTGACAAAAAATATGTGATAAGGAAATTACAATAATGTTCACAAATGGTATAGACACCTCCTCAATAAAGTTTGTATTCATATTTCCACGTAAGAAAAATATTTTAGAAGTTATGCATATCAAATAATAACACGAAATCCCTTTTGAGTCAAATTGTTTAACAAATTTCAAACATTGCTGAGATGTTCACAAAACATAATTAAATGATGCCCTGTTACATGAAGCATGCATGTTAGAAATCAATGCATTCGCGTCTTTTTTACGCGTGGCGTACTAGACAAAATGACTCCCACTATCCCCCCCCCCCCCCCATTTTTTTTTCTATAGCCCAAAAGAATAGTTTGTAAGGTTTAGTGAGCAGTCAGCTTCCCCGCACGCAGCAGGTGCAGCTGCAGACGCTGTTTGTTGCCCTGCGTGCTGCACAAACACAGCGCGACCAATTGATGTGCACGCTCATTATTAAGAAAAGCCACGTCGGGGAGGCGCGCCAGAAGAACACAGTCAAGGCGGGCATGTCGCTGCTAAACGGAGGCCTGTGCGACAAGCGTCATTATTTGATTAATGGACGATATCCTGCACTATATGAATTTAGCACAAAGGAGCTCGCTCGCCTTTTATCACCGCTTGAATGAATGGAGCAAATGCATTAAACGGATTTCATTAAGTCAAACGAAAACCAAGCGGACTATTTGTGCATTTTGCGAGTCCAGTTCAGGTCCGATATGAACTTTTTTTTTCTTTTATACATTAGTTTGAAACACTAAAATTGATAACAGTCACTGTTTTTTTATTTGTTTATTGCTGCTGACTGCATTAAAATGGTCGACGGATAGGTCAACTTTATTTAACATCGTATTTTTCTCCTGTGTATGTCAAATGATATTTTAGTTTGAACAATAATTAAATGATACAATTCGAAATGATATATTTATTTTTTTATCATGCTATAAAGCGAAGGTGTCAAACTCAAGGCCCGGGGGCTAGATACGGCCCGCCACATCATTTTATGTGGACAAATTGTGCATCAAATTCGTGTCATTACTACTTCACTTTTAATCATATCTTTTCTTTTTTTTTAATATTTGACTAGTTTTTACTCATCTGATTTAAAAACGAATTATTTATCAGTTTGTTTTGTAGCTTTTACTGAATACAATATGAGGTGCTCATACATTTATTTGGGTTGACAGTCATAATGGCCCCCCGAAAGAAGCTATGACTACAATGCGGCCTGCGAAAAAAAAAAAACGAGTTTGACACCCGTGCTATAAAGCATCTTTAGTTTTTAGAGGATTTGAAGAGAAAAGCAGTGTGTGTCTGTGTGTAGGCTATAAGGCCAGTAGATAAATGATAGTGACTGTCTCCCTGACACAGGGAATGGAGGAAGGATCAGCCTTGGGCATCCTGGACCACTCTGTCATTAAAAAAGGTAAGCTCCTAATATATGTGTGTGTGTGTGTGTGTGTGTGTGTGTGTGTGTGTGTGTGTGTGTGTGTGTGTGTGGAGAAAGGCCTTGCGCTTGTGTCCAAAGTGTGCACCTATATAATTGTGCTATACATGCTGAAGGGGGTTTTGTGTTTAGTAATGGCGCTCCAACACCAGTCTTGCCTTGCTGACTGAAACACACACACACACTCACGCGCACACACTATAAATAATTCTGTTTTGCTATTTCATTTGAAGTCAAGAAGTCCTCTAATACTCAGCTGCAGACTTTCACCCCAAAGGCACACATTCTTAATGAACTGTTCATGGTCATATGAGTGAGTGAGAGAAAGTGAGAAGGGCGAGGAGGGGAGGGGGGGGGGGGATTAAAGTGAACAGGAAAGGGAAGTGGGCCAAGGAGAAAAAAAAATGGAGATGATAAAAGTGGATTTGTGGGGAAATTTGCAGGACCGTTTTGGTAATATTAAAAATATTGAGTGGACTATTTTGTGGGCCTTTTCAATAGACACAAGGGTCCAGTTGGAAAGTAGAAAGGGGGATGCGTTAAAAAAAAAAAAGATCTCGAAATTGACGTGATAGCACAGTTAGCATTGAAGCTGTTTATTATGTTGCTATCGCCTGGACTGATTCAAAAGTTAAGAAAAACTCAAGTCGGTCATATCCCGTGAATTAAGTGTGAATTAATCTCTTTGAGGTGTGGAATCAGGTTTTTTTTTTCTGCATATAAAACAGAACCACCTGCAGTTTAGACAACAGAATCAAAAAGCAGCGTGGCACATTTAGAGCAAACACTGAATACATTATAGTCAGATGGGGATTTACATAAATGGTTTTAACCCCTAATATATGTTTTTTTTTGGTGCCCCCACATTTCAATATGTCAAATTGAATAAAAGGATGACCTCAGCCAATACCTTTTTCTCCTTTGACTTTCCAGTTCCCATCCCATCCAAGCTGAACGGTTCGTCCCTGTCCGCCTTATCTCTCGGTAAGGACGGCCTCGGCATGGGCGCCGTGTCCAACCCGGCCGAGGTTTTCTGCTCGGTGCCGGGCCGCCTGTCGCTTCTCAGCTCCACCTCCAAGTACAAGGTCACCGTCGGGGAGGTGCAGCGGCGACTCTCCCCACCCGAGTGCCTCAACGCTTCTCTGTTGGGCGGAGTCCTCCGCAGGTAACAGAAGCTAAATGAACTATTAATCAAAAAAGAACAAAAAAGTCAGGGTTAGCTGGATAACTTTTAAATGCAGTGACCGAGCTGAGGAAGGTCATGGACCTAACTTCAAAATACAACCCATGTGTTGTCCCCGTCCTTCTAAACCTCTTTGATGATATCTTACAAGCAACAAAGTGAGGTCAGAGCTTGAGGAACCAAAATGGGTCATGGGACAAAATCACAAGAGAAGGCAACATTTTTAATGAAGCCGAAGCCTCGAGGCAAGAAACTCATGGATGGGGCTCATTAAAGGATCTAAAAGGGAAGGGAAATATATTTCTCCTCTACGGAAAAAGGCGACCTCCTGCTTGGTGGCGATCCGTCACTGTCTGTCAGAACTGTATAAAAAAAAAAAGGGTGCATCAATAAAAGTCAACGGTGAGCAGAAAATAGAACATACAAGATGCATTTGAGTGTTGACAGGGATCATGAGACGATTTCAGTGGAACACACACACACGCATAGATTGGACCATATACTAAAAACTGCTCTCTGTCTCAATCTCCCCTCAGGGCCAAGTCCAAGAATGGTGGCCGCTGTCTGAGAGAGCGTCTGGAGAAGATTGGCCTCAACCTGCCTGCCGGGCGACGCAAGGCAGCCAACGTCACTCTGCTAACATCTCTGGTGGAGGGTACGACGTGCGCTCCAACACGCTGACCCTCCCGTCCGTATCTTAACAGATTGAGACGGGCAGAAATATGTTTGCGTTCGCTTATGTGAATATTAAATCGAGCGCACGCAAGTCCGGGGTGTCATTTAAAGAAAGAAGCCAAAAGACTAGTGAACTGTATAAATAGTGCAAGTGAGAAAACGGGTGCACAATATTTTCTCTGAGCTGGCAGATTGCGCAACACTGTGCAGTATTTTCATGGAAACTCAACCAGATGTGACCTACCCTGTTTTCATTGTGCTAAATTTAAATCATCTAATCACCTCACTCCTCCTCTTCCAGGTGAGGCTGTCCATCTGGCGAGGGATTTCGGGTACGTGTGCGAGACCGAGTTCCCCGCCAGAGCCGCCGCCGAGTATCTGTGCAGGCAGAGCGAGCCCGACCAGCTTCCGACGCGGCGCAGCATGCTGCTCGCTACCAAGTGAGTGGCACTTCCTGTTCGACTTGACCTTTGACATATCTGCAGAATATAGCATGTGTGACTCTCTCACCTCCTTTTTTTTTTTTATCAAAGGGAGATCTGCAAGGAGTTTGTAGACCTCATGTCCCAGGATCGCTCGCCACTCGGGGGCAGCCGACCCAGCCCTTGCCTGGAGCCCAGCCTCCAGGGGAGCCTCACCCACTTCAGCCTGCTCACCCACGGCTTCGGCACTCCCGCCATCTGCGCCGCGCTCTCCGCTTTCCAAAGCTACCTGATGGAGGCCATCAAAATGCTAGACAAAGGAGACGGCGGAGGGAAAGGGCACCATGACAAGGAGATGAAGCATCGTAAATAAACATGGCAGAAAAAAAAAAAAAGAGGCCAGAACTTCTCTGTGTTGCAACCTTTGGGACAAATCGAGAAACGAGTCCAGAAGATGTACTGTGATGTACTGTAATGTTTGTCCATAAACCTTACTTCAAATGGACCTCTTCTCAGTAACATCCACATCAGGATGAACTCTTACATATGGCAGTATTGTTTTCCTTTTTTTTTTTTAAAAGGCGTGTTTGTGGAAGTGGATTTTTCAACCGTTTTTGGACTCATGCGGGACGTGTCGTACATAAGCCATATCTGGGGCAACAACCTGCTCTTTCGCCGACGGGCTTCATTCTCGGCTCGGGTTTGTAGTTTTTAGCAGGGTGCTCATGGGAAATGGAGTTGCATGTTTCATCTGCTGTGGGAAGAGAGAAAGTTGGAAATGCAGCTCAAGGCGAGGGTAGGAAGTTCTCCTTGTTGTGTATATAAGTTAAGAAAAGAGCAAAAATCATTTTGTACTTTGTGTGTATGTTTATTATTGTTATTACCGTTGTTATTATTGTATTACAACATAAATGTAATATATTATTAAAAAAATATGAATGGATGTGTTTTACAGATTTTTCTTTTTAATGTTTTGATCAAATATATATAAAAATACAAACCTAAAAAAAAACCCACTTCATATGCTCCAAAAATGTTAGTAAAATGAGACCAATTGTTTTATCATATACAAAATCAACGCTTCAAGATTTTATTTTCAGATGCGGTATTTACATTACATTTATTGGTTCCTCACCAATTTTTTTTTTATGAAATAAGTTTCGTCTTCCAATTCGATTTGCAGTCCTCATAATGTCTAATGTTGTCATCAACAGTCAGAGGAAGCCTCCATGAGTTCCCCTCTAACCTTAAAACATCTCCCTTTCCAAAGACCATCAAGGTCTCCAGAGGCTCTCTAACGCTTTCATGACTTCTTAACGTGATGTCCCTGCAGGTTAACATCGAAGCGAAAAGCCGCAGATGGATCGTTGACACATTTATGCTTCCGTCACCATGCTAACTTCTCTTATTAAAAATCTCTTCAAATAGCGACTATGGTAAAACTAAGGGGGCCTAAAAGGGACTCAAGGGGAACTCCGCTCCATCTGCAGCCTTGGATGGGCACATGCAGAGGTTTGACCCCCAGTGACCAATAAGCCATCCAACTCGGATTCAACCATCTGTTTGTGAGTCACCTGCTTCCTATGGACCAGCTCTCCTGGTCCGCCAAACGCTACTTCAGCTTTCCAGGGGCCGCACGCATCCTCGCCAATACCTGTCTTATCTCCCTCGCTCTCCTCCCCATCTCATTACTCCTCTCAGTAACCTAACCTCCGCTCGCCTCCTCCATCACTCGCTCCAGAAACCACCCCTCCCTAAACCCCCCACCGCCTCCCTCTATCTGACACTCAGCAGGGCCGCTCTCCATCTCCGTGTGTGTGCCTGCAGGCAAACATATGCTGCTCTTCCCGTCAAGAAGATTCCGGTGCGCTTGAGAGAGGAGGGATTGTTTAATGTTTATTAATCACCTGTCTGTGGAATGGGGTGGCGAGACAGCGATGAAGCCACGCATACGTACTATGTTCAGCGACGTTATAAGCCTGTCTTGGTTTTACATTTACAAGGACAAATACTTTGTAAGATTCATGGAAACAATGTTATATAAGAGCACTTGCAAACTCACAGGTGACAAACATATGGCCCGTGGGCCATATCTTGCCCATTACACTTTTTTAGGCCCAGAGCAGCAAATTTATTTCATGTCTCTTCCTGAAGGTGTATTCATTTAATATATACATATAAATATATCTACATATCTATATATATGGAGTTGTGTGTGTATATAATATATATATATACACACACACGTATATATGAGTATATATATATATACAAATACACACACACACATATATATGTATATATTATATATGTTATATATAATATATATATACATTTTGCATGTGCAAAAGCTATATATATATATTTTGCATGTGCAAAAGCATGAGCAATTGTCCACTGCACATTGACTGAGACCAAGTGCAAAAGTACACAGCCAGGAGCGTGTTCTCTTTCCATGTTGCAGATGAGTAAACTAGAGAGTATGGCGAAAAGCACCACAGGGACAAAGAGTGTATATCTCAACTGCGTGTCACTTTTTATTGGAACAGAAAGAACAAGGAGGTCATTGGTAGAATAGAAAAAAAAAAAAAAAGGTTGTGATTTGCTGGTAGCTAAGCAGGGTACGGTCACTTGGTGGGAGAGAGCTTCTCCAGGTCATGGATGCCCTCCTTGTCAATCAAACGGACGGTGAAGGAGGGAAGGTTCAGGATGAAGCGTCTGTTCAGCTGGTGGAGGGAGAAACAATCAGGACATACGGAAACACTAAGTAAAACTGAATTGGATGAGAAATCGACTCCTAATTTTCAGAAAGTTATTGTATTCAAATATAAACGTTAACTCACTTCTTCAATGCACTTCTTCAACACATCTATTGCTTCATCTCTGGTCAGATCTGGAAGACACGAGGACAGGTTAACCAATTGTGAAATTGGGGAGACCAGCAGTGGCCTAACACAAACCTGGTCTGTAGTAGCGGTCGAGGATGGAGAGTGTAAAAAAGGCGCCGTAGCCGTGAGCGGCGAAGGGGGCCTTGGCCAGCGAGGACAGGTAGTCCATGTAGTAGAGACCCGGCCCGTCTGCGTCGTCGTAGCCCGCCAGCAACAAGTTGACGTGATATGGCGTCTGAAGAGAGGAGACGATGAAGGCCGACTCAGCATCCCGCCTTGCTCATGTCGAGCCGAGGACGCTTGATGTGCATTGAATCTCAGATTCTTTAAAGTATACTGCTCGTTCCTTACTGACCAAGGGAACGTCAACATTTGACCTTGAGGGGATTTTCACGTTACGGAAAATGGACGACATGGAGCAAAACTGTTTATTTAGTCACTTGCAGTGTGACATCTGCTGGAAGTCAGCACCCGTGTTGCCTCCTCCATCGCACCCCCCCCCCCCCCCTCCCTCTTTCGCTCGTTCGTCCCCTCCTCTCCTCTCCCTTCACCCCGAGCCCCCGAGTCACGCCAGGGCTCATTAAAAACTTCTAAAGTCGTTTCGCTTGCACCCCCGCTCCATCTTTAGAAATTACATCTTCCACGCTTCCAGCCTCTTCTCTCCCTCCAGTACACTAATTTCTTTCCTCAATTAAAGAAAAACAAAACGCAATTCGGAGGGCTCCGAAAACATCGAGGAGCCTAAATGCTTGACAGACAAAGAATGTTTTTGATTAGCGGAAAAACAGAAAAACAATAATATTATGCCGCCTCTCGCAGCGAGGTGATTCATTCGGGCTACGATCTCCACACCTGCCCTGTCATTTCAATTTCGCTCGCATTTGACTTGCTTATTTCGGTGACTTGTGTTGGCGTGATATTTGCCACGAGGGGGATGATTGTTAGATCCCCTGTGGAGCGGGTTTTAGTGTGAGTGTTAATAATGGCCTCGCGCTCACTCACTCGAAAGCAACAAATGTGTGTGTCGGTGCACAGCAGGTACGGACGAATAGTGTGTTTGCACGTGCGTTGTTTTTTTTTTTTTAACTCCTCTGTGAGCCAGCAAACACCCCAGTGGCATCACCCCCACCAAGCAGACACCTGCCTCACTAGTTACAATGTAACAATAATACAAACCTGGCATCAAAATAACCTTCCTCAAAGGCACCTTGTTAACCCCGCCACCTGAATTCACACCTCGATCGACAAACAATACATCTGATCAGCTCCGCACACTTTTGGAATAATTCGCAACTCCAAAAAGCTCCCTGGTGAGTGACAACTCGCGTCGACAATGTCCATAAAAACCGGGACGCGAAAACAAAGCGGCGAGATGATTGGGAAAATTAGCGACCGCGCAAACAGGGAGGGCGCCGCTGTTCCAAGTCGTCACCCAAGTTTCAGCTCTGCCTTCCTTCCTGTGGCCCGCTCCTCTCCCCCCCCAGTTTTTGCACCCTGCCCCCCGGGCATGTTCCCTTTATTGGCATTTCTCCTCAATCTGTCCTATTAATTGTTCATCTGTGCAGGAGCCGGAGAGCTGTGTGCAATATGGCACCAGTAATTATTTGTGCCAGTGTTAGAAATGGATCACGCACACATATGGGCCCAGCTGTAGAGCGAGCGGCGCCGTGCAAAGGCTAACAGGTTACCGTCGCAATGATCACTGTTAGGGGGATGGCCCTGAAATCAATTATGCTATCGCTCCCTGAAGTATTCAACCCTTGTGTTTAATTGCTATTAATCATAAAACATTGAAGATTACAATCATCGACTGCGGGACAAAGAGATTCGACTTGTTGGTAGGCTCGGCGTTAAATCCTGCGCCTCATTACCGATGCGGGCTTGCCAAAGCCTCCGGTGATTATGTTTGCCGCCATTTTTTTCTTTCTTCCTTTGTTTCGCTCGCTCTCCCCGCTCCCCGAAGCGGGAGTAAACGCAGTTCTCCAGAGGTTAATAACGCCGGCCCAGTTGTTTTCCTGGACGGCAGGTTGGTAAGCGGCGTGCTACGTAAACCGCGTTTGTCCGTTCAGACGCGCTCCGCTGACGAGAGTTAACGACATCTCCCGGTGGTCGGCAGCCACTGGAATATGACATCTCTTAGTCTATAGAACTCATCTGGAATGCATCCTGCAGGGGGGGGGGGGGAAGGCCATATAACACTGATGAATTTATCAGCCGGTAGTTTTTAACCTCGGGCTTTGAATACGCTGGCAATGCGGTGATTATTTTTCGAGAGGGAAGGGAGGGGGGGGGTGACTTGAGGACCGAGGAGTAAAAATTGGGATCGAAAACAAATCATTATCTTGATAAAGCGTCTTTTAACTGTGGCTCGATATTAAACTGCTTTGATTGAATCAAATTAATTACAAGCAATTGTCAAATATCTGGGGCAGTTGCCCAGACAGCAACTGAACAAAGGTTAGAACTCGAGGCAGTTTCATATAAGTCGATACTTAATGACGTTTTGGTCCGCCGACCGTCTTAAACTGCGAGTTCATTAGTGCACTGCATGATGCAGATTTTGGCAGAGAATAAAGTCCACCAGTTGCTATTTGGTTACTATTTCCAATCATTTGTAAGAAAATTGATTGTGAAATATTGATGTTCCGGACTTTATATTCAAAAGAAAACATGGTGGGGGGGAAAAATAAACGGTTAACCCAACACAATTTGCAAATGTTCGGATACTCTGGAGATTTTTGAATGCATGAGGAAACATAGCTGGAGGAAGGTGTGGGATGCTGGTTGGGAAAAGAAAATGCTTTGGATTTGGTTTTTCAGCACTCCTGAGAATGCAGCATTGATAAATCCTGCGCTTACAAAGCCAAAGTCGTAACCATGAGGCACAAAAATAAAGATTCCCTTGCAGCGGATGACAAGACATGAATAAAAATGTTCTTCTGCTCAACATTTTCCAACCTTGACTGAATACAAATGATCCCGAAGCACTCTTCCATGTGCAAATTTTTGGCGGATTCTCTTTTTCGGGTGGATAAAGCCTTGTTTCCATCGAGCAGGTTTGCATTTCACAGCCTTCCTATCCATAAAGTAACTCCCAGACATACTGGAGAATTTCAAACCATGTGTACATTGACTCCTACTGGTTCTCACACTCCATTTTGTACAGTGTGGGTCTACTGAGAGTATGTGTTGTCCCCGCTGGGACACCCACAGCCTCCCTTCACGCCCCTCCTCCCGCTAGCCCGCCCCTATCCCTGGCTCGATGTGTCCCACATTCCCTTCCCGGCTACGCTAATTGTTTTTTTTGTAATTATTTTCACCCTTCTGCTATTGTGAAAGGAAGCAGCTGCACAGTTTCGGACAAATGAGTGCGAGCGTCACGACATACGCAAATGATCAGACAAAAAATTGTTTCACCAAAAAAAAAAAAGGAAAAAAAAGTAAATTTCAATTATTTGCTGTATATTGGCTTAAGAGCACAATGTTGAACTTTTACAATGACAAATTAAGTACTGTATATACACTGTTGGTATATCTATCATCAATGAATTTTAAACTGACAAGTGAAACTTATTTCACATCTATTGGTTTAAAACATCAACAGTGAAATAAAATAAAAAAGTCTCCATGGGAATTTATTATGTGGAATTACCAATTCATCTACTTAAACACCCTGTTTCCAAATCAGGGTTGCATAGGGTGACATTATGCATACTTACTAAGTTGTTATTATTTTTTAAATTATATATATTATTTTATCCTTTTACATGTTGAGTATAGTTACCCTGCTTCTAAGGTACTCCGCGAGGTTCTTTCTTGTGAAATTGGCTGCGGCTGCTGGGCTGAGCTCATAGCCTGCAAGGACAAAGATTTAAAAAAAAAAAAAAAATTTAGACAAGGTATTTCCTTTTAGTAGACTTATAATCCAATTTGAAGTGCTTACCGTTTCTCATTTTGTAGAGCTGCACATTCTTTTGGATATACTCTGCAAACTGCACCGTGTCTCCTGCCTCCCCCACGCACAGCAGCAAGATCTTTTCGCTAAGTTTGAACATCTTGTCATCGTCTGAAACATATGGAGGACAATTAACCATCACAAAGTGCATCTTGAGCATTTTAATCACTCTTGAACAGATTTTAAAACGCAATCATTTTTACTTTATTATTCATCTTTTTGTACCGCTTTATCCTCACGAGAAAATACAGGAGAATTTGTCTGTCTAATGAAGCTATTATACATATAGAATACTATAGAATATAGAATAATTATATAATAGAATAATTATAGAATAGAATAATATAGAATCTATTACATGAAATTGACACATTTAATATATTTATATGACATACATGTACAAAGCCATGATAACAATTACAAAAACAATCTGCGTGAATTTAACCTCGGACGGTTTAAGTAGAAATGAATAGGAACACTTTCACAACAAAGAAGCTAAAGTCGTACCCGACACACAAATGTATTTAATTCAAGACGTTGGGATGTTTAGAATAAGTCACCGACATAAGCATGATATGTCAGTTTCGATTCGGCTAGTGATGCTAAGCTAACACATTACCACTTACCTTCTTTCAACTTAATTACACTGCTGAGCGCGGCATTATCGGCAGCGACGAGGACATAATCTGGTCCCTGTATACCGATTAGATATTCCATTTTGTATTACGGGAGGTAATTTAATGGATATTAATGTATATAAAAGACGCGCTGTAGCTTCGCTTGCTCAGATTATTCAGCAAAAGTTACGACTAGTCGTCGCAGGAGTTATACGTCACCGGAAACCGGAATGACGTCAAAAACACGCGACTCGGGCGGGCATTTTAAGCGGACTTTTTGCTTTTGTCGCTGTACACTCGTCAAGAAAAGTGCTGTATTTGTTTTTTAAAACCCGATGGGAGATCGAATGAAGGGGCGAACACCTCCGAGTCAAAAAACGATGGATTCGAATAAACTAAACGACTCGACGCAGCGGAGACGCTCCCCGCGGCTGACATCTCCCTTGGTAAATACGGAAGAAAACATGGCGCGTGACAGTAATGTTCCCGTCAAGCGGTTTATTACCGTGAGGAAAATAGTGCCAAAGAAAGCAATTGCTGCATCCGCGCACGACAAAGAAAACACACCGAGGCGATCTGAAGGAAAACAGCAGAAGAGGCAAAATATCTCCACTCCTGGTTCCGTTCGGAAGAGCGGGCGGCTCTCCAGTGCAAAGAAGGCCACCGTGCCTTCTGCGAACCTTGCACCATCCACGCCGGTCCAGCATCCTCCGCAACAGCTCGAGGAGGATCCACGCGATGCGATGTGGTCGCAGAAAGTGCGTCGCTCCTACACCAGGATCAGCGACAAATCCTTCAACAGCTCCGAAGCACGAGAGCATCTTTTCGGGTTCGAGATGCTGCAGACCCCCGAGGTGGGACGAAGCGTGAGTCGAGCTAATTCGGCTCTGGAGTTTTCAAGCATCACGTCTGCTCCAAGTTCTTTCATTCTGGACGGTGAGGACTGTGGTCCGGACATAGACATCCCCGGGGTGGCGTTGGTAAAGAAGAAGAGGAAGAACCGCAGGAAGGTCCAGCAGATCGACGTCACGGAGTTGGACGCCCTTTCGGCCAAGATGAACGCTGAGTTCCAGGAGGCTGAACAATTTCAGTTGGTTGTGGAGTGAAATCAACGTGGACACTGACATACTGGTTAAATATCACGTTTAAGAGGACATTAATCAGTTATAATATTGCCTATTTTTACATGTTCTAGCATCTCCTTCATGGAAATTCTGCCATAAGTGTGTAAATGTTTAATAGTATTTTGTTTCTCTCTAAATAACGTCCAATTCTAAATAAGTCCAATTCTGCAGAAACTTGGACTTTCATAAGCACCTGCTGATTATGTTATGGTAGTTAACCATTAAAGAAATTTCTTGTTTTTCTGCATCTGTTCTTAAATAAATATTACATTTTTATGTCATTTGCGCTTGTGACATTTATTTATATGTCGAGTCGAATATTTGTCGAATTGCATGTGCTGCAATGGACTTTTAATACTACAGTCGAATTTCCTTGTGGACAAATCACAATCACGCTGTTGCGCAACGCGTACAGCCGAGACTTGTTAGACAAATACACCGCATTCCTTCATGCGGCATTGGTCTCCAGTGATTATGTCAGGCTGAATGAGTGAGCCATCAGTCTCCATTGAACAACCAGTGGGCAGGTAAAACGTCGGCTCTCGGGGTTTTTAACAAGCTAAATGGATGTGTGCTTTAATTTGTTCTAACAGGGGGGCGAGTGCTTCACTGTCACATATGTCTTTTTATCCAAGCTGCTGTCTGGAGGTGTGCTACGAGCAAGATGTTTGTTTTTTTCAGTCAACATTATTAGGGATTGACAGCAGAATGGTAATTTTCATCCAAGAGCCCTTTGCACTTCTCCGTAAAAAATAGTTTGTGGCTATGTTGTTGAGAAATAATGAGTGTTTGTAGACAGGGAGTAAATCCACAATTTACTCATTCATATACGGAAGCGCTGTGTTTGCATCCTCGGGTGGTGCGCTGGTATCCTCCGTTTGACATTTCAACTGCGTGTAGCATACGAGGCCTTTTTTTTTTGGGTCTATATTTTTAACATGTTTGTCACCATCACTGCAAGCGAAAAACAGAGTAAGACGGGAGCTGTCAACTACCAGCACCCAAATGTTGCCATTTTCTTGGGAGTGTCTGATTTTTTAAGCAGGGTGGATATTTTACACTCTCAATATAGATGTGTTTTTCCTTCCCCCCCCCTCCCTTTCCATTTCACTCACGGCAGTTGTCTCCGGTTCAGCTTGACTGCTTCGTTAGGGCTCATCATTTGCATTCAGATTAATTATCTAATTACTGACAAATGTCCGGCGGCCACCCCGCACTCCGGCTCGTCATCTCGCAGTCTGTAATTATTTTAATCATTTACTTTCATCTGGAGCGTGGCTGCCTTACGCCTGTGTTTAGAGGCCATTCTTAATTACCCTGCCAAGACACTCTTTTTAAAGGGGGAGGGTAGGGGGGGGGCAATTGGGTGAGGGATCCTATGTGTGTGTGTAAAGATGGACCAACGGGGGACACGATCCAGAGGCTTTTTAAAGCACAGAGGAAGCACTCTCCCCCCCTCCCACACAACCAACTAACTTCCTACCCCCGCCTCCCCCATTGTACTTCCTCTCTCTTTTCCCCCCTTTATCGCAAGCTCACACAGGAACCGCCCGTGGGCTTCAGTGCTCCGACTGCTAATACACGAGAAGAGTGCACCATGTTTGCGGCATTCATAATTTGCACTATCTGCATGGAAAATCTATATTCATCTCGTCTGTTGTCTTTTCTCAGCATCCCAAGTTTTGTTACCTTCTGTTTTTTTTTTGTCCTTCTCCCTGTATTTGGCCTGCTGCTCCCCGTCTCCCCCAATGAGGGACGGCAAGCCCCCCCCCCCCATCTCTCCCTCCACTGGACCACTCCATAATGATGCTCTCACTCAACCCCTCAAGCCACGCAGCCTTCTGACTGCTCTTGTTAAGGAAAGCCGGAGTGTGAGGGAAAGAGATACAAAGCGTCGTAATTGGCCCCTTGAATATTTAAGTCACTCGGGATGAAAGTTTTAATGAAAAGATGATTATCTACCAGTTTATCACACACACTGTTTCATATTTCATTTGCGGATGTTCCGTGCGAGCCGTGTTGGCAGTTGCGGGAATGAAAAAATAGTGCAATGAGGAGAAATGATGCAGAGGTGGAAGATTTGATTGCGACTTTAGCCAAGTCAGGGGTCATCAAAGTTAAAACAAATAGTAACATCGAATATGGTACGTAAATTTAACACGCTGATTTCAAACCGGATTTATTCAGACGATGCGATAAAAAAAAAGATAGCATAAACAGACGGCTGTTTGTTATTCATTTTCATCGCACATAATAGCCGAGCCATTAATCCCTTTTTTGCTAGACGGTGGTGTGAAAAAGCGGCCTTGTGCGTTTCTGACATGTAACAGTTTTGCCAAATCCCAATGGAGACTTTCCTAAGGGGGGGGGGGATTAAGCGAGGACCCACACATAGCCTTAGGCTACAGTTTGGAATGGGACGACTGAGATTAGACGCCAAGGTGTGGTGCAAACAACCGATTTTGGGCGCGAAGATGCAGCCCGGGTCAGCGTGGTCTTCTAATACCGATAACAATGCGCTGACCTTATTGTGAATGCATGAGAAGAAAAGATAAGACTCCGTGAAAAGCCACATGACATGAGATTATTTAGCGTGGCGCCCCATTTGCATCGTGTGTGTTATTTGATTGATTTTTGGCAAACTTATACGCCGCTAGATTCATGAGGCCGCATTATTAAACAGCTTCGTCTGCCATATGTGGACGTAGCTTCCAAAAAAATCCACTAAATTGCATATTCAATATGCAATTCAGCATGACAAGGCCAAAGAGTTTTGTAAAACTCTCCATCGATATCATTTCACGCCACTGAGGTGGGCACGACCTGCTTCCCATGTGGTCTTTGTGGACCGAGTGTCACCGTTTACCGCCATCTTTGTAGCATTGAAGGGACCCCCGACTCAGCCGTGGGGGTCTACGTTGAAAAGCAAAAGAGCAAATGAAAGTGACAATGTGCAAACATTCCCGCCGGCAGCTGCGTAGCATTTTCCGTACCTCCACCCTGCGTGGTCACCAGACCCCCGTGACCCCCCCCCCTCGTGCTTGGCACACGCACCTGCCGCTCCCAGCCGTGCTTTCATTTGACAGCCACATAATCTATGGGCGGGTCCGGGGCCCGGCTCCACTCAATGTGCTTTTGAGAAAACCCCTTATGCGTGAAAAAGCTTCCTTTGTCCAACACGGTTTTATAGCACAACATCGAGCATTATGAGGTTTGGGGGATTTTTCACAGGACTCCATAGAAGACGCTAATCCTTTCAGAGATAAAAACTTTAACCTGCTGTTTTCATATTTATTAGCTGGTTAAAGCAGGCGAGGCAGCTGAGCCGGTGAGTGACAAGTGGGGGCACTTTTGAGAAGGGGCTTTTATAAATGAGTAAATTAATGGAGAGAGTCAAGTGGTTAAGTGACAAGAAGGTGACAAAGGTTGGATGTAAGTTTGCTCCACAAAATGAACTCATTGTGATGTTTTCCCCGAGTCGTCAGCACAGGAGCTATTTTCAAATATTTTCTTACCGCTACCCAACTGTGCAGCAAAGTATTGCAATCCTCCTTTCTGTCATGCACACTTTGTCCATCCATCCTTCCCCGCATCCAGCTTTTGCCTCAATCGACAACTCTTTTCATCCAGTTCATCATACCCAGGCCTCCGGCCGCAAGTTCCCTGCACCCTCACTCACCCTTCCTCACCCCCTCCTTGCTCCCCCCCCGAGCTCCCCCACCCCAACGCAACACCACCTCCTCCACCCCCTTTCTGTCAAAGCTGATTGTTTCCAAGCCAGCAGAGTGCTGCGGGCTAACACACTGTCACACTACATCAGGCAGAGGAAAGAAGGGGCGAGGGAGACTATGATAGCTTCTATATGCATGTCTATGTTCAAAAAGACCCACACACACCAACTTGGCCACAGCAGGAGTGTAATATGAGGAATATTGTCCAAAAAGAAGGGAGGCCGATCCAGTTGAAAACACTTTTTTGGGGGGGATGCAGGTTTTCTATCTGTATGGTTATATAAAAATAAGATGACATGAAGAAGAAATGTTCATGGTCTTGGGATTAAGCCATATTGAAGTGCCAAACTTCACTTGCAATGAGATGAGCCAAGAGTTGCCCAGTTTAGGTTTGAAAAAAAAAAAAAAGTGCACACAAAGACATGATTTGAACCCGCAAACAGAAATGTATGATGAGAAAAGTGTAGATATTTAGCAAACTCACACCATGAGACATGATAGTTTTTGTATTTTAAGTCAAAAAATATATTCAAAAAATATTCGCACGTAATTATACTTTTTTTTGGTTTCGTTCTTTGTCAAAAATACTCTCTAAATTTTAAAATACAATACCCGCCATGTTTTATGACCATTTCGATATAGAGGACAATATTTTCAGGTTGCCTCGTTAACAGCAGTGGATAGGCTCATCCCATTGGGTTTATGATCTAGAGTCGCCCCCTTGTGGTTGCGATTATAACTCAAATAGATGAAACGCATAAGAACTACCATCATATAAACATTTATTTAAAATTTAGATTAAACAATTGATCGAGTTCAAATCGACATTACGATGGAATATATTAGAAAATTGCAATTTTAAAATGTGATAATTTTTTTTTTTTAAATGCTAGGCTAAATCAAATCTAATTCTACCTTTGCACCCTTTTTATTTATTTACGTTTATCTACAAACGTCCACTGCTTAGAAACAACAGTCCATGTATAAAAATGTTTTTTTTTACATACAATTTATTTATGACAACAACAATAACAACAAAGATTTCTTATTTAGTCTACAAAACGATTGATAAAACACAGACATTAGTTTCTTGTAATCAGTTAGCCCACCTTGAAATTGCATTTAGTGTTTTATAAAACCCCATCAAAAAGCAACGTTTGTCCCGTTTTTGAGCTGCTTTCATGCAGATTGCAGACAAACCATCGCAACTGCTGTAAACATGTTATCCTTCTCTCTTTTCATGTCTTGCAACAAGCAAAAAAAAACGGCGGATCAATATGGAAATTCGTTCTACTCACTGCAATCATTGCACCACAAAGACGCGATAAGAGAAGAAGGGATTTTCTTTTAGCTTGCCCTGAGGCTTTGGCCTTTTTCCTGCTACCTGACGTCTGTTTACCAGGGGGCGTGGCTTCTTTGAAGGGGGCGGGGTTACAGACTGACATGATCCCCTAAGGGTGTTTTGCATGGGTGAGAGCCTCCTCAAACTTGCACACAATTAAAGGGTGGCAAAGATGCTGGTATCTCTTTGAACACACACATACACACACAGACACACACACACAGAGGTGGGATGATCTCAGTGCCGGAGGGCAACAGCCTCACACGGCAATCACACTTTCTGCAGAACACACGTTGGCCGAGCCCGTGTGATGGGCCCATACAAAACGACTTTTATTCAACAGACAAAGAGGCAATTGTTGGCTAAAAGGACATTTAGCCCCAAGGGTGGATTACAGTGTGCAGCAGAACATCGATAAACATGCCGATTAGGAAGAAAATGAACGCTGTGTGCTAAATTTACTCTGCTTCGGAGCGGACATTCAATGGAAATATAATGACAAACAAAATATTTAATTTGCGATACGTCCCAAGAATTTAAAAACACTATTTTGATATTGTATTTAATGACATTTTTAAGATAATTACACACAAGTTATTCTTATTTTTTTTTTGGACAATCACATTGACTTACAACAGAAAGACATTGAATGGTTTTTACAATTTTGCTTTGGTAGATAAAAAAACACAAAATGGATCAACTCTAGATTGTCTTAATCTCTAGGTAAAAAAAACATGGTCAACTATCATTTTCAAAGTGCAAGTAGAAGGAAATACATATTCGTGCTAATTAATGATACTTTTATTTTTATAGAGGAATTTCCCCTTTAGTCCAAGTGACAATTGCAGTTTTTGCACACTGCTTTCCTAATCCAGTTGTTGCTTGCTAATCATTTTCTTCCATTTTTTTTAATCTCAGAAATAAATGTATTGTTTTTTATTCGTGCTCCTATGACTGTCCCACGGCTGCAGGCGGCGCGGCATTGACCGCAGCGGCACCCATACGGAGAAGTTCTTTCCTGTGCGTGAGGATGATGTCAAAGCTGGACTGGAGGCGGTTCTGCTGCTCCTCAATGCGGCCTTGCAGAGTGCGAAGCCAGCGGATGAGAGCCAGACGCCGATACATGGTCAGCTGCACCTGGTGCTTCTCCATCTCCTGGGCCTTGAACCTCTCGCGGTCCCGCAGCGTCCACACGGCGTCCATCATTTCAGGAAGCTCGCCGTCAGAATCCGACGACTGGTCGTGCTTCTCCTCCGCTCCTTCCTCCATGAGGTTTTCGAGGTGACTGCCCGACATGGAGCTGCGGTTTAAGCTTCTCCGTTTTCCTGATGGTTCTCTACAGTTGCTTCTGGTGGGCTCAAAATCGTGCTGGGTCGGTTTTTGTTCCCCGACCGACATACGCTCCAAACCTCCTGAAGATAACCAGTTGCTTCCTTTCTCTAATCGAACGGACGACATGCTCCCACCAGAGTCCGACTCGGAACCGCTGTCCCCCCACTCGTCGTCATTTTCAAGCTTCATCAACTCTTCCATATCCTCCCTGGCTCGGTTGCTACTTTTTCTTCTCTGGAGCTGCATCTTCTCCCTATGCTTGGCCATCACCTGTCCCTCCTCTTCCACCATCCTCCTTTCCTCAGCTCCATCAGGAGGCACTCGGCCATGGCTGTCATCACCATATTCGATTTCGGGAAGCGGCTCCAGCGTGCTCCAGCTTGGCATGCGGGAGCGAGGTGACAAGAGCCCGGAGCTGCTGTAGGAGGATGAACTTCTTAAATCGGGACTCAGAGGACCCAGTTTACTCGGGCGCGGAGGGTTTTGGTTTTCATCTCCTCTTCCTCTTCCATTGCTTGTCACAAAATTATAGTTGCCATCTTGATCCAACTTCTTGCTCGACAATGATGACGAGGAGCGAGGATTATTGGTGTTTTGACCTTTGTAGGCCTGTGGTTGATATTGATGAAGCATTTCTGGTCTGGATTGATTCTCACTGTAAGGAGACAGAATAAAAAAAAAAAATGAAATGTCCCGTCTCACCTCTAAATCACCCTTTTGCAGGTCACCCCAAAATACTTCCAATGTTTATAATAACTACAGGCGACGATGCTGCCCTCCAATTCTATTAGCATCACACATACGTGTCACCCCGGAATGGAAATTTTTCTAATCCTGACTTGAGGCTGCTGTCAATCCCCCCCCACCATGAAGCCCCCACTAACCCCCCCCCCCCCTCCCTCCGCGTGCACGCGCGGTGCTGAAGGACAGCTCATCATACGCGCGGTCCAGAAAACAAATATTAAAATAATAAAGAAAAATACCCAAATAGAGTCGATGCAGGATGGACGTCTCGGTTCTTTAAAGGTTCCATGGATTTGGCTAGATGATTATAGAAGGCAGAAAAACGACGACTAATGGCGCCCATGGGCTTCATATCGGATTATCAAAAAAAAAAAAAAAATCACCACGAACGAGGAATAAAAAAAATATGGCGAAATAAGCGAAATGCGTCTCTCTCTAGCGCGTTATGTAACACTCACCCCATCTCAGCGCTCTCTCCTCTCTTTCCCTTCCTTGATAAAAAAAAATCAACACAGCAGCCTCCCTTTCCTCTTCCTATTTGTTGCTCGCTTAAGTCACTTGACTGACATTTCAGCCTCATTTGCATGCGCTTGTGGTTGATTTCTTACCTTATGTGCGGGTTTAGCTGCTCGATGGAGAGAGGCTGGACCGACGTTGCGCCTTTCCCAACGTTTTCCCCCTCCTCCGACGCGGTGTTGTTGATCCTCCTCTTCCCTCATCACCCCCTCCCCTCCCCTCCCTCTTCTTCCTCTTGCCATCCCCTGACTCGTATGAAAAAATAAATAAATAAAGACGCGGACGTCTGGGCTGGGTGGACAGGAAACGAAAGAATAAGAGGAAAGTGATAAAGCATTTTTTTTTATATACAATGATCCCTCGCTACTTCACGTTTTTGGAACCAATTATCCGCGATAAACGAGGAATTACTGTATTGTTTTGCTGTGGTGCATATTGCCTATAATAGTGATGGTCTTCTTTAAATAAAAAAAATAAAATAAAAAAAACCACAACAAAATGTTGCACAATGTTTTTTGCGTGAAATAAAAAAAACTAAAAATGAATTAATTGACTTTGACTTGGAGCTTCATGCAAAATCGTGGAGATCATGGAGTAAGGATGAGGAGCAGCCCCTCAAAGTAACTCAACCGTACCTAGAAAAAATATTTTCATCACTGTATCACTTGTTCATAACAGCCACATGACAAGTTATACAATCAAGAGCTGGCTCAAGTTCATTTACGCCCCCAGGAAATACAAAATCATCCCGAAAAAAAGCAGAGTGATCCTCGAGTTAAGCCATCATTTGGTCTGATGATTCAAAGTTATGCAAACAGTTTCGGCTAAAATTAGAATTTTTTTTTACCAGAGGGTTCAAACGTACTCACACTCTGTACTAAACAAGTCTATGTTGTTTTTTAAAAAAAATTGATAAAAGAGGAAAAACTGATTGAAAAAGTACAAAAGTGTGCTTAGCTTCAAAAATATTTTTTTAAAAACTGCCAATTACACAATCCCCATAATGCAACTATAATTAACAATCTTATGGGCCCCATAGTTACTAGCAAGTATTTTTTTTTCCTGGATTATTGTATGTGTTTGATATCGAGAGGCTACATCAGACAGACTTAACAAGTGTCTCTCTCCTCTCCGTTGCCGTCCCCCTGACACATCGTCGCTGGCGGCGGAAAAACTCATCCCCCACTTGCTCGAACACACACACACACAGTTCCATCCCCTCTTGCTTCCCCTTCAACAACATCCACATTGAAATCCACCAGCTCCAGGCACCCTCCCCGCCCCTTCCATCGTTCACCAGTAGCCTAAGCCCATAAAAAATACATCAAACGAGAAGCCACGTGCCCGAGGCCTCGTCACACGCAAAATCATCATTCTCTTTATCTCACACTTTTAAAGGAAGTTAGAAAACATTGCAAAATTGAGGCCTGTTACCGTAATGTCACACATAAAAAAAAAAAAAAAAGAGCATGACTTACCTTGTGCATAAAAAGACCTCGTTTCTGACTACTCCCACAGCCCGAAGCTTCGTGACCCACTTCCCTCCACATCTGCTCCAGCGGCGATCTCGGGCCGTGACAGCGGCCGAGGGCGGCCGGCACCCATGGGCCACGCTGTCAGATCGCCAGTGTGCAGAAGAGATGCACAAAGCCAGTGTAAAAAAAGAAAAAGCAAGCCAGGACTGCTCCAAAATGAGCCAAATTAGCCTAGACGTGCTAAAGTGAAATCCAGCATGGCTTGTTTTGCACTATAATTACACTTTTATCTTTGGATGCTGCATGGCACACAGCAAAAAGACCCTTGGGTGCAACGGCTTTTGTTTCTCTCCAATTATTCCACCCTCTGCCCTCTTTTATCCTCATAATCAGAGTAGAAGCCGATCCGTGTCCTCTAGATATTTAGAAACTCGGAACCTCCACACGTGCCAAAACGTGTAACCTTCCTGGCTCTTGTGTTGGGAGTTCAGGTTTTTTTTTTTTTTGGTCAAGTTCTATGACCTTTGACCTCAATGCTCACACTCCACAGGGGGCATGAAAATAATGAATACAAATTAAATTGGCTTTCTTGACCCCATAAAAGAGTCTAAATAATAAATCTGCAATATACTAGAAAAACATTCAAGGTGAATAAATATGGCAAAAGTCTAAAAGTACTTTATTTAGCATTGGCTCTAAATGATATGTAATGTGGCCCTCCTGCATGGCAACGTAACCCCAGGACACTTTTCTCTTAATCGGCATAGCAACTAATGAGGTGGAGAGACTTAAGGGGCCTGTTATAATGTCTGTCTATTATTAGCCTTGCAAACTTCAATTAAGGCTGAGAAGAAAATCGTCCGTCAAGAAGATTCCATAATATTGTAAATGTGATGCTCCAAAAGAGACAATAATTGCAGACATTTATTAAAATATAATTTGATTTACATGTAAAATACAAAAAAATAAAACGCTTTAAAAAAATCAGCCCTTATATACACAGCAAAACATTGCGCTTGAACATGTTTAAAAAAAATAAAAAATAATTAGTTGGCTACGAGCTGAACAAAATAGAAACACGAGTTGTACTCACTCATATTGTAGCGTCAGAAGTTACCTCAAACATTGTTAATACTCATCAGCCTACGTTTCCATATCAGTGGTCCAAGAAGCTAAAAATGCTTCTCTGGGGTGTTTTTGCGTTTCCGGCGGACACGTCCTGCCTGCAGACCCTCTTGGCGGCCGGGTTGACCGCTCCCAAGTTCCCCCTCCTCTTTGTCATCTGTCAATCAAAACACAAAGCTTCAATTTGGTGAAAAATTCACACATTTTATCTGTTCTGACAGAATGTGAGCTTTTGGCGCCATCTAGTGGCGAAATGTTAGATTGCTTTGCACTTACCTCAATTATTCGATTAATTTTTGTTTGGAGGGGGAAAAATTGTACACCCCTTTGCAATTTTTACATTATAATTTCTAACTCAATCATATAATTCATCCACTCACTTGATTCTGACAATCTTCTCCATCCTTCTCTGGAGACAACGTCTGAAAGAGGAACCCCCGGCTGTTTCTGGGTGCCAGTGGGTTTCCTTCGGATATGGACGCCAATTTTTGAAGGACAGACTGAGGCTGACTCAGCAGGGAACCTCTTTTAGCCTTCACACACATGATACACTTTTATTATTTGACAGCAAACAAAAAACCCAAACATCAACATACCTGTGAGAGTCGCAGGAATGGATTGAGAGTTGTGGATGTCTTCTGTGGCGGTGGTGCAACAGGAAGTTCTGCTTGTGAATAGGGAGATATTAGCAACACATGTTTTAACTTCTAATTTGAGTTTGGTAAGAAAACAAAAACGAACCTTTCTTCTGCAAACTTTTAGCCGTCACCTTCTTTGCCAATTTCATGAACCGACTATCTTCCTCTCCAATGTCCTCATCCAAATCGGTCACTTTCTTGTCTTTCTGTTGGGACTGAAGGAATGCAAGGAAATGGAAAATGAGTGCCAAGTTTTTGGATTTGTGTAGAAATTTCAACAGGTATTTTGGCCCACCTGTTCTCTGAGCCACTGTTCCCTTTCCAGTCTCTCTTTCCTCCTCTGGATTTCAATCTGATCGATATCATCATCACCCTCATGCTCCTCCTCACCCTCAGCTTCAGTCCCGTCTGCGTTGAAGTAATCATCTGCAACAGGTGACCATTTTTTTTACCAATTCTGTCTTCGGTTTGTTATGGGAGAAAAAAAAAACCTCTCTTGTAACAAACCTATATTTTTCCAACGGAAGCGGCGAGCTCTTCCGGGGCCATCGGAATGCAAATCACCATCGGCGAGGTAGCGTTCCTGGTACAGCCTCAAGCGGCGCTTGTCATCATCCATGACTTGCTTCCTGCAAGAACGTTAAAAGGAACAATTTGTATAAGTAGCCAGCTCGTTTAAAAATAATAAATAAAAAATTCACTCACATGTGGATCTTGTTGACCTGGTCATGCAGCTCTTCATCAGACGGAAGCTCCTCCAGAAGCTCCTCTTCCTCATACTCGCTTTCTCCGTCATCATCTTCATCGCCGCTGCCCTCGTCGCTGCCCGACAGTTCGGCTTCGGAGTCCACGTAGTCGGTCAGGCGCCTGGCAAAGCAGAGGGCGGAGGTCAAAACGTTTTCAACCCGCAGCTACGCTCATCTCGAATCTCCACTTACATTTTTTTCTTCTTTTTCTTGCGACTGGGCTTGGGTGCAAACACTCCATTCAACTCCTCCTCTTCTACCTCATTATTCTCTTCCTCTTCATCTGTTTCCTCATCCCCTTCTTCGTCTTCCTACAAAACAAATCCAGATTAAATCTCAAACAATACTGCATTCTCGCTCTTTTTTTATTGGATACATTTGCTCTGTTCCATACCACGTCTGACAGAAGCCGAAAGTCACAGTCCTCTTCTTCCAACTCCTCCTCGTCCTCATCCTGCGGTGTCTTCTTACTGCTAGAAAGAAGTCAACGTGAGAACATCATTTCCTCGCGTCATTATCTCTATTCTCAATCGATTCAATTTTTGACATTACCTGTCTTGTGCTGGTGAACCCATGAAGGAAGAACCTAAAAGTACCACAAAAAAAGTCGTCCAATTAATAACCGGTGCAACATACGATGCCAATGTTACAAGGGTGAAAAAAATATTCAACCTGAGCTCGGAAATTTGCCAGAACAAAGCTCGAGTAATCGATCCATGCTGTTTTCCAAATCTTCATCCTGTTCTCGCTGCTCGCTCTTATCAGTTTGAGTCTCCTCCCCTGCCTGCGTTGTTGGAAATGCTCCCGAGCATAGTCCGAGAAGTTCTTCACCGGCGACTGGCGCCTCTTCGCCGCTCGGCGCCCTCCCGAACCCCCCGGAGCACATTCCTAAAAGCTCCCCCATGTTGGCGTCCATTGCGTTTTCGTCCATGCTGTCCAGGATTAATTTTCTCTTGTGCGAGCGGACGGCACCGGGTCGCGGACCCACATTGAGGAAGCCGTCGGCGTCGAGTAACTGGGAGTGGGTGTCGTCCTCTAGAGAGAAGCGACCATCAGAATCTCCGCCGAGACCGCCGGGTCTGGCGACTTCGTCGGTGGGCTCAGAGTCCACCGGTGAAGGAGGGGCGTACAGATCTTGGGAGTCCTCAACCGGAAGGCACAGCGAAGGCTCCGACAGTTTTCCGGAGCTCTGTCAGAAAGACAAGGAGCAAAGTCAGAGGATGACAAAAAAAATTAAAAAATATTTTTGCATCTCACCTTGGAAGCAGAGCTGAGGATGCTGGGCCGGAAAAGACACGGAGAAGGTGAACGGAAGACGGAGCTGGAGTTGGAGTTGTTCGCGCCTCTCCCGATGCGCTGATGGTTGACCGGCTGGTAGGACGTGATCATGGATCCGGCCAGCTCAAAGCTGCTGTTGTGGCTGATGTCCTTCATCAGAGACAGTGAGTCGTCCTCTTCTAGAGAAGACACGGAGACTTGCGTTAAAAAAAAAAAAAGTCGCATTAGTAATCCATTTTGAAATCGGATAAGCTTACCGAGTTTACTAGCGCCGTATTGTCCGACACCAGATCGCCTTCCGCCATCACTTAAAAGAAAAGAAAAATAATTGTAACACATCCCAGTTTTTTTTTTTTTTTTTTTAAACTTTGCCAGGTGAATTATAAATGCAAAACCAACTTACCCGGTACGAGAACTGGAGTTGCCGGGGAACAGTATGAGTGTTCCATCAGTGTTAATTATGTCTGGAGTGACTGGCGGGCAATTCAATGCCACGCTGCCATCTTCCTCCTCCTCCTCCTCTTCGCCATCTTCGCCTCCCAATAAGTCATCCAAACCCTGTGATACATCCAACGAAAAGTAAGCACATTGTAGTCAAGGTAACAAGAAAAAATGCCCACCTCTTCGTCTTCATCAGTCATTTCTGCCTCCTCCTCTTCCTCTCCGCACTCTTCATTATCCAGGCGATTCAGCTCGGCCTTGCGTACTCGCTCTTCTTGTCTCCGCTGCGCCATGGCGAGCTGCAGTCGCTGCTTCAGGGTCAACAGCTTCTCCCCTGTGACGATTTGAATATTTCTCAAAAGGCTCCGACAGAAATTAAACAGATCAACTGCTTTGGTTTCATACCAGGTTTGGTCGGCGCTGGCTCCTCTTGTCCTTCTTTAACGGTGACCGTGACGGACTCGGCGATCAACTCCTCCTTGCCGGACGGGGTTGTGTCTTTACGGACGATGTTGAGCTGCAGCGTGTGCTCTCCTTGCGGCCGGACCGGCGCGTGGATGTGACGAAGGTACCGCTTCTTCAGAGCCTCCACGCCTGATTGAAGAAATAGCAATGTAAGAAAAGATGGCGGAAGATTAGGCAGTTTTTAAAAAAATCATGACTGACCTGGCTTTTGTGGTGCTGGGTCAAAGAGAACAAAAGCTCCTTCATTGGCACGCAGTTTAGCGACAGGCGGCGGGTCCAGTCCGAGCTCTTTTAGTCGGGCTAGTTTGTCCATTTTGGGCTTGGTGGGCTCAACTGCAGCTGCTTGCTGGACATCAACCGGAGCTTCAGTCGGGTTCCCATCAACTTCAGATATCGGTTTCACTAAAGAATCAGTTGTAATCGTCTCCTGCAAACTCTCAGAGAGATAAAGCATCGGGGCCGATTCCTGGTCGGGTTCCAAGTTCTCGGTAGCCGTCTCTTGTGGTTGACTGGAGCTTTCTTCCTCCTGCGGCGAAGATTTAGCAGCAGGTTCTGGTAATGTTTTGAGCTGAGAGAACGTCTCGGAATCCTGTTCTTCACTGGCGGGGTTGGCTGGAGGTGGTGGTGGTGCTGGTTTCTCCAACATTACTGCAGAATACCGTCTGGACCTAAAAGATTAAATTGTATTTAGTTCCATTGAAAATGCTGACCATCAACAATAAACTAATGTGACATGCAGAACAAGTTGCGCATTTACTTCAACAGAGCCATGGCAGGTCCCTCAGGCCTGGCTCTCTTCTTAAAAAATTGGCTAATGGTCTTTGGCTCCGGGATGTGATATGGAAGGCCGAGTTCTGACTCTACGTTAGAGAAACATGCCAAAGCTTGAAGCCTCGTGTTGATTCATGACAAACACTGTGAGTGTGTGTGTGTGTGTGTGTATAAACTGACCTCTGATCAGCCTCTGAGACTCACTGTGGAGCTGCTTCATTGCCTCTTTACTTGCACGTGCAGCTTTTCTCTCCTAAGAGCGCACAAAAGCGTAAGTCAAACTCACATTTTGGTTTCATTTTCATTTCTGAGTGATTATTAACATTGCTTACTACACGCTGGGGCTTTTGCAACTCATCTCCTTCCTCTTCTTCATCCAGGAATGGTACCTGTATTAATATTAAAAGATAATCACACAAAGACCTTTTTTTTCTACAGTAATGTTTGACGCAATGTACCTTTTTCATTTTTTGTTTGACAGCTGCTCGGATTGAATCGAGTGACTCTTCCTCGTCCGACTCATCGTTGATACCGGTGTCGAAGAGATCCGTGTTGCTCAACAAGCAGCCGCTGTCATTTAGAATGCCGGGGAACGGTGCACCCTGGACACAAAGAAGTTTGTCGTTATCGTTATCGGTTTGTCTTTCCTCTCATTGTAACATTTTTTGCAAGCAGGATTGTGCAAAAGAAACCATTGGCAATCACTCACTTCGTTCAAGTCAGAGAATCTCTCTTTCTTTTTCAATTTTTCTACATTTTTACTATGTTTCTCCTTTTTGTCACGATGCCTTTGACTCCTCTCCCTCTTTTTGGAATCTTTTGTAGTTTTGCCGCCCTTCTTAGTGTGCTGCTGCTCATCCTCTTCTTGCTCCGATTCGCTGTCTCCGACAGCAGAAATCCTCTTTCTGGTCTTTTTAACCTTTTGTTCCTCATCTGTTTCCACCTCCTCCTCACTCATAGCTATGACTAATGCTTCCACCTCAGGCACCCCTTCCTCTTCGCTGTCGCTGTCTCTGATGGCATTACAGCGAGGCTTTCGACGAACTTGAATGTCTTCTTCCTCGTCAGAGTCTGGAAAAACAAAAAGGGCTCAGTCATAAAAATGACTTTACGTAAATTCAATCTCGATTGTCTTGCAACTTCACCTGGACGCTCCTCTCTATTGTTGGTTGTCTCTGGTAAGATTTCATCAGCTGGAGAGCCCATTCCACTGTCTGAATCGCTTTCTGTCTCTGTAGGGGTCACGGCCGAGAAACCTTCAGCCTGGGTAGAAACACATTTAACAATATTTAGAAAATATGTGGCTACAGCTTGAACCATGCATGCTCTTTGAGGACATGAGCGAGTGGCGCCTTGGAGCAAAGCAAACAATGAGGACAAAGCTAAAGATGACCTCGCAACAAAGAAAACTATTCAGAACATCAAATAAACGCGGAATTCAAACACAAATGCTGTGTAACATTGTTAAACCGAAGCTAATGAAAGAAGATGCAATTTAGCTAGCTATGACCAACTGACCTAGCTCGCTAACTAGCACAAGCTAACAATAGTAAATAAATGATCGCACAAAGGAGTGAATATTTTCGAGTTTATGACACAATAAGCAGAAATGTTATATCGTAAAAAGTATTTACTAACCAGTTGTTGAGAAAGGACCAAGGTCATCTCGTTGCCCGCTTGCTACTTACTCGAAGCTTGTAAACAAAGAAATCAACAGTGAGAAAATAAAAGTCTCGTCAACTTGTGGCAGCGCATCCAAAAAGTTAATGCCTTAACGATAAGGGCTAATTCGGTCATTTAAAGTGGAATAAGATCGCGTTTAGGTCGATCGCCTTTCGTCCTCCCGCCTGTTCTCAAGGCACCAAATTTTATCTTTCGCGCGCCGTGACAGCTGGACCACAGTTTTTGTCACTGAGCTGTCAATCGGTGACGTTCTGCTTTCCTATTGGTTCTCCAGAAACGTTTGTCCCGCCTATATTTGAATAATTCAAACGTGCGTGATTTACGTCTTTCGACTTTTTCGGCGGGCGGGATTGAGGCGTGGAAAAGTGTTTATTATTCGGGTTTATTATTAGCAGCAATATTAAAATTATGCTATTGATTTATAAATCCCTGAATATGTTGAAGCCGTAGCAGATTAGATAAATGCTCAGCTCAAAACAACCTGTTATGCTGCACACAAATGGAATAAGGTAACAGAATTAAAGTTAGCCCCAAGTGTATATTGTTTTAAATTTAGGTTAAAAATATCCCCAGACCTATGCCAAAGATCTTATCAAAATCCTGTTCTTGTAGTGTATGCTCTTTAAGTAATATTAGTAATAAAATACCTTTTATTTCTCTACTTTAATGTCTTGAATTCTTTGTTTCTAGTTTCCTTTAATCGTTGTACTATGTCTTTAAATGTTGCCATTAAATATTATTTTGTAACCTTGTATGAAATGAAATACGCAATATAAATAAAGTGGTCTCAAGATTTTCGCTGTATGTTGTGGCTTATGAATCAAAATCGTTCTCTAAAATAATTAATCAATTAATTGGTGTTATTGATGAGCGCTTGATTTACTCGCACGCGCATGCGCAGCTCCCAACTGATTGCCTCCCACTCACGCATGCGCTGTTACAAATCCCCAGCGCCAGAAGCGGCAGTATCAGTAGTTCGGGTCAGCCAGCCCAGTCAACAGCACTCCTCGCTGTCTTTTATTCCCTTTTTCTTAAATTAGCCACTTTAAGCTTCGCGATACCGCCCCCAATTTCAGCGTCGGTACGGAGCCGCCAGGCCGGGACAGAGTCGGAGAGAGAGGCCTCGGCAATGGAAGCGCTCGGACCCGGTAAGAAATAAGACAAATACGAGGCTATGGTGAAGCGGAGAGAGCCGCGTTGCAACTCGTGTGCGCAGGTGTGCAGCTTCACTGGGGGCCGCGGCTGCACCGAGGCCTCGAAGGCACCGACGGAAAACAAACGCAGATCCACCCCATGTGTTTCTCAGCGTGACATTATTGACGTCGGGTGAATTTTTGGGCTCGCCCGTCGAATGTGTGTGCAGTGTGTGTGTTCTGCGGACGTGCCCGTGTGCTTTTATTTATGTGAGGCACGCACGGCTCGTCGTGTCGGAGCTGGTATTGTGTGTGGGGATTTAACTAGGACCTTCCTTCCTTCCTCCCTCCCTTCCGCGTCGTAGTGTGTTTACACGACACGTTTCTTCAAATCGATCGAAACCACGATGTTTTTAGACACTGACAACAGGCCATCATATCGATTTCCAAGCAAATCGTGCCCCCTTAGAATTAGTCCCGTTGTATTTTTGAACCTTCGCCATCGGGACTTTTCTCCGCTCGAGATCCGTTTCAAAAGGGGAACGTACAACCAGTAAATGACTATTTTTTTTTCAATCGGCCGTGTTATTGCGTCGGGGTTCTTTGCCATGCGCATGTGAGGAGGACACAGCGGGGATGGATGGATGGATGGACGGACCGACGGACGGCTCTTTTCACCATCGCACGACTGCAGGCATGCTCCAAATTACTCATCCGCTATATGATAACAAAGCCACATCCCGGCTGGGCAGTTGCTTCTCGGAAGCGTGCACCTTAACGCAAGGCGATAACAATAACGAGCCGCTCATGTTTTCTTTCCTCCTTGCACAAATACAACACATCCTTCCTCTCGTCTGCTTTGTTGAGAAGCGTAGCGATGTTTTGTAAATTTGATCATGAAAGCAAGTAAAGGGAGGGCTGGCGTTACACTAATGCAGTGGAAATGTGTATATTTGTTAGCAAGTGCTGCTTATGTGGAATGCAAATTAATTAGTCAGGTCTCCACAGGTGTGGAGTCTCCATACTATGGAAGCTGTATCATGTGGATTTGGCTATTATGCAGATTTTGGACTCCATTTTAATCAAACTTAATTGTTGCAATTGTAGCAAACTTGCAGAATGCAATGGAAGTGGACGATCGATTTGCACAAACGAATGAGCACGGCACATCTACTGGAACGGAAGAACTGCTCTGTATTGCTTTTTATCAAACCACAAAGACATGGTGTGATTTTTCAAGAAAGAGATTGCCACAATGCGAGAAGAGAATAAAGCAGCATACCTGTAAATATTTTCATAAGGCGTGCAAGCAAAGAAAAATCCCCCAAAAATGTAATCCCTGCAGTTGCTTAACCAGGTATTTGCAGGTGTGGGCGTCTGTGCACAGACCGCTTAGTTCTGGTCAGTCTGAGTCATCACCGGAACCGACCATCATCCACATGCTGGGTACAGACCCAGCTGTCCGACTGCGTGATCACGCTGTGGTTACCAAGGATACATAAAAAACTGCAAATTTAAATGGTTGTGCAAAATCAAGTGTTTTCCAAACTGTACTGTTTGAGCTTTTTTTTTTAATTTAAATTAAAATCAAAAAACAAAACCCTGTTTCATGCTAAGCTCACATGTTACAACAAGACACTGGCAATAAATGCGCCATGCATTGTCAAGGGTGAGTCACATGCTGACAATCTAACAATGCTAACAATAGCAAAGCAGCAATCAAACTACTGCTACTAGGCTGGAAGAGTGTTTATTTGTGGGGGGGTGGGTGTCGTTTGGGGGCCCCACTCTTGATAGGGGCGAATCCGGTGAAGCATTGGGGTCCCCGATTGTCTGTGCTCTCGCGCCTCACTTGTTAACTGGAGCGTGTGGTTGCACGGAGTTCACCAGGACCCCCCCTTTAGTCCTTTAGCTGTCAGTTGACAAAAGCATTAAGTACCCCCTCCCCCCCGAGGCTCCTTCAATACCCCCAAAGTTGATGACGCTAGATGTCTCATGGATGTCCAATGAATTCATAGGAAGATAAACATAGTGATGAAATGTAGACCAAACCGCGCCTCGTACCAAATGTAACGGTAATCCCGGACTCGGCAGATCTCCCCTCCCATATGGCGTCGCTACTGTCTGGCCGAGGGAAGCTTTGTTACCCTCGTATGTCTGGGTGGAGTCGGGGTGGGCCAGATGATAATTGGAGGTCATTGTTTCGCTGGGTCCTCTTGGACTCTCAGTCAGGGGGGCGGAGTTCTGGATCAATCATTTGTTGTGGAATGATTTGACAATCTGGGTCATGATGATTTCTTCCTTTCTCCAGGCCCGCCTGCTCCTACCTCTCTGTTCCAGCCTCCGCGGCGTCCCGGCCTTGGCACGGTGGGGAAACCCATCCGTCTCCTGGCCAACCACTTCCAAGTGCAGATTCCCAAGATTGATGTCTATCATTATGATATTGACATCAAGCCTGAGAAACGGCCGCGGAGGGTCAACAGGTAGATTTCATTTAAAATTTTTAAAATGTTATTTTTTTAACAATTTTCTTGCTTTCCAGGGAAGTGGTGGACACCATGGTGCGGCACTTCAAAATGCAAATTTTTGGAGATCGACAACCTGGCTACGATGGGAAGAGGAACATGTACACAGCGCACCCACTGCCGATAGGAAGGGACAGGGTTAGTATTCCACTCGACTCTCCATCCATTTCCTGGAGGCACACAATCTCATTTTCTCCATCAGGTGGATTTGGAGGTGACCCTACCTGGCGAAGGCAAAGATCAAACCTTCAAGGTTTCCTTGCAGTGGGTGTCTGTGGTCAGCCTTCAGATGCTCCTCGAAGCGTTGTCCGGTCACCTGAACGAAGTCCCGGAGGACTCCGTTCAGGCTCTGGATGTCATCACGCGGCATCTCCCTTCCATGAGGTCTTTATTTATCTTTTATTTATGAGCACCGTTGCGTTATTGCGTGTTCCTTGCTATCTCGGTGTCTGTTTCCATAGATACACTCCAGTGGGGCGATCCTTCTTTTCTCCTCCTGAGGGCTACTACCATCCTTTAGGTGGAGGCAGGGAAGTGTGGTTTGGTTTCCATCAGTCCGTCCGTCCCGCCATGTGGAACATGATGCTCAACATCGATGGTAAGGCTTTGTTGAACTCGTATAACCTCCCAGGTTACTCGTGCGGAAATAACTTTTTTAAAATTTTTACCCATACAGTGTCGGCCACCGCTTTCTACCGTGCCCAGCCGGTGATCGAGTTCATGTGCGAGGTTTTAGATATCCAGAACATCAACGAACAAACCAAACCCCTGACTGATTCGCAGCGCGTCAAATTTACCAAGGAAATTAGAGGTGAGGTTTGACGAAATAAAGTCTCTCAAAATATACGTTTAAAAGAAAACTCTGCAGGAAATTGAACCTTGCGTCAGTTTTCTTTCCTTGCGCTTTGACAGGCTTGAAAGTGGAGGTCACCCACTGTGGCCAGATGAAGAGGAAGTACCGCGTGTGCAACGTCACCCGCCGGCCGGCTAGCCACCAAACGTAAGTTGCTTCCATTAGAAACCTCCAGTTGCGTGCATTTTAATTTTCGAGTTGATCCACCTTTTTCTTGACAGGTTCCCCTTACAGCTGGAGAATGGCCAGGCAATGGAGTGCACCGTCGCCCAGTATTTTAAGCAGAAGTACAATCTGCAACTCAAGTATCCTCATTTGCCCTGTCTGCAAGTAGGACAGGAACAGAAGCACACTTATCTGCCATTGGAGGTGAGAAGGACACACTGAAAGCTCACAGTGTGCATCCTCTTAATGACTCCTCCCCCCTTTTTTTTGGGGGATATGCAGGTCTGCAACATTGTTGCCGGACAACGCTGTATCAAGAAACTCACAGACAACCAGACGTCCACCATGATCAAAGCTACCGCTCGCTCCGCCCCTGATAGACAAGAAGAGATCAGCAGACTGGTGAGGGAAGATCTCTCTGGCTCATTTCAAAAGATCTCAACTTGGACTTTCCTTCCAGGTCAAAAGCAACAGCATGGTCGGGGGTCCGGACCCGTACCTGAAGGAATTTGGCATTGTGGTTCACAATGACATGACCGAGGTGACCGGACGAGTGCTCCCTGCGCCCATGCTACAGTATGGGGGCCGGGTGAGTACAGATACAGGGAGGGACTGCGGCAGGGTGAGTACCGATCCGGGTTACCAACCTAATGATGAATGGGGGGCGGGGGGGTATCTGAGTGAATGTTGGAACGACGGGCTTTTCTCTCCAGGTTTGCAGAACATTTTCTGAAATTCTCCTTTATTAATTCCGACTCAAAATGCTGTGTCAAATTATTACATTTGAAGGAACTCGACCTGGAACTAGCCCTGCGTTCTGTGCAGCATCTCAGCAGTCTCAGTGTGCAGATCCTCGATAGTACCAAGGGTGGGCAATTCATTTTCCAAAAGGGGCATGAGAGAAACTGGAACAGTTGGCGGCGTGCACAATCGCGTTCCATATGAATTTATTATGAAGTGCATTCGATTGTATGGTTTAAAAAAAAAAAAGAAAAGCAATTTGAAGAGCACTGCTAAGTTATTTGTAAGTAAATAAAAAATAAGTCATGTTTGTGTTTACTAGTGGGTGGGGAGGTTCTAATCATGAAAGACTGCTGATTCGCCCACTTAATCTCAATTCAGCCATCCGGCCGCATCTGGAGAGCTCAATAAATTATATGACCGATGCTCAAAATTGGCCGTAAATATTTTTATGCTGACCGCAGAGAAAGTCACGCATTTGTGTCTGAACACTGGAGCAGATATTTTGTTTAAAAATGGTGAGGAAGGCTGAATCGAGAGGGGGGGGGGGGGGGATGAGGTGTCACCAGGATGTCAATGAGACTTGTTTATCACCCAGCACAATCAAGCGTCCAGCAGTAAAATCCTTTAAACACTCATTGAAGGGGCAATTTGGCGCCCTTTCAAGAATTGCAGTTGTGTGGGCACGAAATTATAATTTGCAACACTCTCTTAGCGTTTGGATGCTTTTCTTATTTTGTTCTGCACGACACCTCTCGATTGATAGCAAGTCGAATCGGCTTCTGGGGAATACCTTTTAAATGTGTACTGTGTTATTCAGTCATTGGATGAGCCGCTTCAATTTTAATAGGCACGTTTAAGTCCTGCTTATCAATAATTGAGTTTTTATTTATGACATCATTTGTGATGAATGGAAAACAACAACATTGCGAAACACTTGCTGCCAAATGGCCACAATTAACTACTTGGCTCATTTACTAAGGAGGCTCTTAATAGTCTTTGGTAAAGCTTGTTAACCAAGTAGAAAGCTTCTTTCCGTCTAGATTTGTATTTGCAACCAGCCTTTTTTTTTTTTTTTTTTGCATTGCTTGTTAATTGAGTGTATCAGCTCATCCAAGCGGTGGGTTGACTAAGAGGTTAGGGACTCTCTCCGCAGAATAAAACGGTGGCCACGCCCAATCAGGGCGTGTGGGATATGAGAGGCAAGCAGTTCTACGCCGGTATCGAGATCAAGGTCTGGGCCGTGGCTTGCTTCGCGCCGCAGAAACAATGCCGAGAGGATCTGCTCAAGTGAGTATCCACCGGATCGACACGCCACGGGCTCGGACGGCTAACGAGCCGGGCTTTGTTTCCGTAGGAGCTTCACCGATCAATTGCGTAAGATCTCAAAGGATGCCGGGATGCCCATTCAGGGCCAGCCATGTTTCTGTAAATACGCCCAAGGAGCGGACAGTGTGGAGCCCATGTTTAAACACCTCAAGATGTCTTACGTGGGGCTGCAGCTCATTGTTGTCATCCTGCCTGGAAAAACACCCGTCTATGGTAAGCACCATTTTTTTTTATGTTTTATAGATGAGGCAAAAAAAAATAATAGCCTCGATTCTTCCCCGCAGCTGAGGTGAAGCGTGTTGGGGACACTCTCCTCGGAATGGCCACCCAGTGTGTTCAGGTGAAGAATGTGGTCAAGACGTCCCCGCAAACGCTCTCCAACCTCTGCCTCAAGATCAATGCCAAGCTGGGAGGCATCAACAACGTCCTGGTGCCCCACCAGAGGTCTTGAGATTTTCTAGTAACATCTTGCTTTGGTTGGCTAAGTATTTTTTGTAAGCTCCACAATGCTGACCCACATTTCTTTCTTTCTCAGGCCGTCCGTGTTCCAGCAGCCCGTCATCTTCCTGGGCGCAGATGTCACTCATCCCCCAGCAGGTGACGGCAAGAAACCATCCATAGCGGCGGTGGTGGGCAGCATGGATGGCCACCCGAGCCGTTACTGCGCCACAGTTCGAGTCCAGACGTCCCGTCAAGACATGTCCCAGGTTCGTCTCGAGTTCAAAGTCTTGAGGTGGACAAATAATATAGTTTGTGAAAATGTCTGGTGTCTTTAGGAGCAGCTCTTCAGTCAGGAAGTCATTCAAGACCTGACCAACATGGTGCGAGAGCTACTGATCCAGTTTTACAAGTCCACCCGCTTCAAGCCAACGCGTATCATCTATTATCGCGGCGGTGTGTCTGAAGGCCAGATGAAACAGGTCCGCTCAATGTTCTTAATTCTGCATGTTGGCTTGCAGAAGCATTGGAGTTAATATTTTTACTTTTTTTTTTTTAGGTCGCATGGCCGGAGTTGATAGCCATCAGGAAGGCGTGCATCAGTCTGGAGGAGGACTACCGGCCGGGCATTACCTACATTGTGGTCCAGAAGCGTCATCACACTCGTCTTTTCTGCTCTGATAAAGCTGAGAGGGTAAGAAATGTTTATTTTATTATTATTAAATTAAATTTAAATTAATTTCTAAACAAACGTCATTTTTTTAAGGTGGGGAAGAGTGGCAACGTACCAGCCGGCACCACGGTGGACAGCACCATCACGCATCCGTCCGAGTTTGATTTCTATCTGTGCAGCCACGCTGGAATTCAGGTGAGGCCCATTTGGTTCCTTCCTCCTATGACATGTTCTTGACCACCTTTCCCTTTCTTCAGGGTACCAGTCGTCCATCCCACTACCACGTCCTGTGGGACGACAACTGTTTCACGGCCGATGAACTGCAGCTTCTCACCTACCAGCTTTGCCACACTTACGTCCGCTGCACGCGCTCCGTCTCCATCCCGGCGCCCGCTTACTACGCCAGGCTGGTCGCGTTCCGGGCTCGATACCATCTGGTGGACAAAGACCATGACAGGTGAGGTCGCAAAAAAAATCCACCCAGTTCTGTCTGAAATTATGAGTGTTTACACTTTTTTTTTTTTTTTTTTTTGCAGTGCTGAGGGAAGCCATGTGTCAGGTCAGAGTAACGGCCGTGACCCTCAGGCTTTAGCCAAGGCGGTTCAGATCCACTATGACACCCAGCACACCATGTACTTCGCCTAAACTAGCGAGCTTATCTGCCCGTCCACACGTGGACTCGCATCCCGTCGGTATTTTTTTTATCCATTATTATATCCTCGTCTTTGTACTTCCTCATCACAGTCACTTTTTTTTTTCTTTTTTCTAAATGTGCACCAAAGCGACAATTTGACGGGATTCTGTATGCGGTAGCTTTTTAATGAAACAAGCTCAAGCTTAGTCTTCCCGGTCAGGTCGCCATTCTAACCAGCAATTTGGCGCACGGCAAAATGACAGGAAAAAAAAACCACACACACACATACTACTACATAATTGAGCCATTATTTTTGCTTTTTTTTTTTTCCTCTATCTGAATGTCTACACTCGTATTTTTAAGATACTGAGCAACGGAGTGTTTCAGCCACCATTTGGTGTCGACGAAACTCTTTGGCTCTCCCAGCTAGGCGGAACTCTGATCTACTTTTACCTCAAAGCCCACTCGGGCAAAATCTGTCACAAGGTCTTGGGTTTTATCGGGAGGGAACTCTACATGAAGAGATGGAGCGGGGAGGGGCAAGGGGGGTGGGGGTTGACCTTTTGAGAATGAATATATATATATTCTATATTTTGTTTTTCCTTTTTATGAGTGTTTTAACTTTTTTCCTCTTTCAATCTTTTACAAACGAGGTGACCTGGGTGTTCATGCCCATTACTACTTTCCTCCCATCCTTGCGGAAGAGTAGCCGGTGTTTGTGTAAATATATGTTTTGTGTGTGCGCGCACAAGCTTTCATGGCAGGCCACTGAATTGTAAAGGGAAATTGAGGAGATAACTGCTGTAAATGCCTCAGATTTGTTTTTTATATTCAAGTATACAGTACATATAAATCATATTTACATCTCTAGAGCAGCTTTGAGAGAAATGAATTCAGCGAGGAGTTTTTAGAAGTCCTGGGTCGCTTATAGATTCAAATTGAGTTCGATTTTGGACTACCTTAGGCGGGATTTGCACACGTGCTGGGCAAACTGTTGATTTTTTTTTTTGTTTGTTTTTAATAGAAAGTGATATTTCATCTAGGGAACAATATCTGAGGTCTGGCCGGGGACGGGCTCTGCTTTGGGAGCTGCTGTTTGGGCTTAAGGCCTAAAAACACAGCAGACGTATCAGCGCCGCCTTCGGTGTGACAAATAGGATTTTTCTTTGGACCTGATTATCAGAAAGATTTTATGATGACACTGCTGGACGTTGTTTTTTTTTTTATGGTGGTAATTTTTAGGGCCAGAAAGCAGAGTAGTTTTTTTTGTTTAGGTCTCATTTGCAAATGATGACCAATTCATTGCACTGACCCGGGACACTAGGCAAGCAACAGAGGGCACTCTCGATCTCTATTACCTTTATGCATTTATACATACGAATCAATAAAGCAGATTTGTAAATTTTTAATATAAGGATGTTTTGTGGTTATCTTAAAAATAAAAATAAAAACGGTTGGTTAGAATTTAGTGTTATCGTGGTTGTCAATGTTGTAATTGTTGTGATTGAAGATTTTAGTCGGGGGGGCGGGTGAATTGTTTGGAGTAGTTCAGGGGGTTGGCTGGAGGTCACGAGTTGGGATTTTGTTGTAGCATCGCGGCGAATGGGTGAGAAGACGTGGATGGATTAACTCATGCTTCCTTTGTTGGTCTTCAACTTGAAGCTTGGGGTCATAATTGGGGCTTCCGTGTAGCACTCCAGAGTCGGTTTTGACCAGTTAGATGGAGACAATCAGGGATCGTAATTGTAGCGGAGCTAGATTTGGGGGGGGGGTTATTTTAAAACGGTTTGCGATAGGCAATGAGATTCCCTTTTTTTTTTTTTTTTTTAAAAATGGTTTCAATTCTTCTGTATGTATTTGATGTATACCACTCTTACTCTTAAAGTCTTTGCTATACAAGTGTGTTTCTTATTCTCATGCATTTTTAACACTGGATCGAATGAGTTAGCATGAGCACTGCCCCTCGTTTCTATTAACGCCCATTAAACGGTCACTTCCGGAGTCGCACAAGTGGCGCCTCCCCGGGTTTTTATTTCCGGACGGTCTGAGAGCGATGGGGGGGTGGCAGTCGGCACGCACGCCTCATCAGGGGGGTCCAGCTCAAAAGTCAAAACCCTTTTGTAATAAACCACCCGTAAAGCAGCAGGTTTATTATGAATGAGTTTGAGCACCTACCTGTTGTAGGCGTGTGCGTTGGCGTCAAGCGGAGAATTTGAGAGGCTTGTCCGGATTTTGAATGCAAATAACTTGCGTGAAGGGAGGCGCTATGGAAGGCTTTTATTCTTCATCTGGTTTTTACAAATTGAATATTTAATGAAGCTTAAGCCTGATGAACTGCAGTGCTGTTTGTACAATGGCAGCATCAAGCAATATAACCCAGTTCGACTTTTAGTAAAATGCAGAAACACAAAGCTATTTTCTTTTCGTTTGCCCCTTCCCCCCCCCCCCCCCCCTTGTTTCATTTGCTTTTATCAATCAGTGGGGATGTGCATTTGACATTTGGTGGTATAGTTACATAGATTTTAGATACATTTTGTTGACTAGATTTTGCTTGCCTGCATGCCAGAGTATTCTACTTAAAAAAAAAAAAAAAAAAAGGGGGGGGGATTTGAATCATATTTATAAGGCTTAAAAAACTAAAATCTTTTTTTGGTGTCAATGTATCACTTTATTGAAACTGTTTAGCAATATCTGTTCAATTTTTTTGTGATCTTCCCACACTGTCAATTTTGTCTATTGTACGGCAAAGATGTATGGGGGGGGGGGGTCTGCTCTTTTGGTCGTGTTCAAATTCAAACGAGGTACTTTATTCATAAATCATGTCCATTTAAGAGCATACCCCCCCCGCCCTCCTCTTTTGCCAAGTTATAGTGAGCCTCCATATTTGTCTCCTTCTTCCTGGTTTGTACCTGTGGCCAAGCCTCTTTAGATTGTCTCCTTTCTCCACAAAAGGGTTTCCCTCTTTTTACCTCTTATAAATTAAGACTTGTTTCTGTCCCGAAAAAGGAGAGGGTGAGAAACTGTTAAATTCCCATTATCACTTTGTTATATCAATTATCTTAATAGAGTTCTTTGTGTATTTTTATTTTTGGCAAGGAGGGAGCTGTTTTAGCTCTGCTCCATTTTTTTTTTTTTTTTTTTTTTTTTTTTGTCATCTCGTGTTCTCTAATAGCAATACAAAGGATTGGAATGCTTCAATTCAAGCTATCCTACACTTTTTTTTTTTTTGACCAGTAGAAGGAGCATGTTCTAGAACCTCCCCTGTATTTGGCCATTCACACTGTATTGCTATTACGAAAAGCTCATATTTTTTTTTAGCCTGCAGGGAATTATTGTGTTTATGTGCAAAGTAATAAATTGGTATTTTATGCCTGTAACAGTGTCATCAGATTATTTTGCATTCATTTTAGGCCTCTGTGTGCATGACCTTTGCCACTAGAGGGCAGTATTGGCTCAGAAATTGACTTTGAAAATTCTGTGTGACCTGACAAGGTCAAAGTGAGGTTGAAAATACAAAATACAATTTTCTGTCCAGTCAGGGTAAAGTTTCATGTTCAACAATATGAACATCACTTTCAAAAAAAAAAAGAAACGAATCCAGTTCCTACTCAAATTGTCATCCCCCTCTCGAATCCGCCCCCGCTTTCTGTCCCGACTGGTTGTCATGACCACTGTTACCTCGGTGAGCTACAGAAGAAAGGAAACCCGAAACACAGATCTTGATGATATATTTAATTCATTAGCACATTGAGGTTGAATGTACCTTATGCAGGAGAAGAACAGCATTTCTATATATTTAACAAAAAAACAGAATATTTTACCATTTCAACAATTCCACTGCAATTAATTTAAGGAAATGCATGAACCAACTGGCAGCGTTGGTGTTTTTTCATGCGGCCAATTAATCTTCTGGCTTTTATCAATTTCAAAATTCTTGTTAATCCTGAAAGCGGGATGTTTTACAAATGCTCCTTTAAATGGAACGTGGCATGAGGTGAAACTGCGTAATCTCCTTTTGTAAAGGACCCCATGTTTTTGTGTCAACTGATCCACTGAACATCCATCTCCCTCCCTTTGTTGACTCCCCCCACCTACCGAATGGGGCCACGCTCAGTATTGCTCCCCCAGATTTGAAGAACATTCTCTACGGTGTTCAATCCGACTTGATATTTCCACACCGATTTGGACCTTGTTAGCTTTCGAGGAGGTTGGTAGGAAGGGGGAAGGGTAAAAGCGTGCAGCCGCTGAAGTGGCTTCATCAAGGCTTGGAAAACCTGAGTGCTTGTTATCTACGCAGAGACAACACTGGATGAAGGTTTTTGTTTTTCTAAGCAAATCTGATTTCTTTTTGAAGACATTTTTTTTAGGGGAATTATTTATGTGGATATTTTTTTCCAATTAAGGGCCTGGCTGCAGATTTCTATGATTATCAAGGTAAAGCTACAAATTATCATTGTTAAACCTGAAAGATAAATCAGCTGTAGTAAAGTCTGGACCTGCTGAACTTCAATTGTGCATCAAAAGACTGCCACAGGTGGCTGCACAGCTATTGCCTACTCAATAATGCATTGAGTCAAGCGAAGGAATGAGAAGGAGGAGAAAGTGTGTGGCACTGTGATCCTTTTCAACGGATGGATGTCAATTACCAGGAGAAAGTGGGAACCATTTCCCTTGGATGCTTGGGGTAGCAAAAAAAGTACACTTTGGAAGATTTGAATTCTGATCAAGAGAAAGACTTCAATCATGGTTAACACCGGCATGCAACTCATCAGCTTCACTTGCGCCGTCACCGGCTGGATCATGGCGATAGCGGTCACGGCCCTGCCTCAATGGAAAGTGTCGGCCTTTATCGGCAGCAACATCCTGACGTCAGAAATCAAGTGGGAGGGCATCTGGATGAGCTGCGTTTACCAGACCACCGGTCACATGCAATGCAAGACCTACGACTCCCTGCTGGCCTTGCCTCCTGACATCCAAGCTGCTCGTGCCCTTATGTGTTTGGCCATCTTCATGGGCTGGCTCTCCTGTACCGTATCCTGCTGCGGAATGAAGTGCACCACCTGCGCTGGAGATGATCGCCAAGCAAAAGCGGGCATCGCGCTTTCCGGGGGGATTCTTTTCATCCTGACCGGCTTGTGCGTTCTCGTTCCCGTTTCCTGGACGGCCAACACGGTCATTCAGGATTTCTACAACCCCAACGTGCCCGTGATGCATAAACGAGAGCTCGGCCAGGCTATTTACCTGGGTTGGGCCGCTGCGGTTATTTTGATGATTAGCGGAGCTGTGCTGAGTAGCACGTGCCCCCTGGCGGAGAGGGGAGGCAGGTACCGGAGGGGGTACGTGGGTCGCAGCTTTGCTAATTCACCTGTTTCTGCACCCAATTTGCCCAAAACCATCACATCTACAAGTCTCCCACTTAAGGAGTATGTGTAATGAGATAATGACAAAAGAAGCTATTCAATTATTTATGTCAACATTCACTGTATTTATTTGTATTTAAACTTGTGGTCTGTATATTTATAAAATGAGTGCCTGAAAAAAAAATACAGTATTGTCTTCAAAGACCCCCAAAGGTTTCGATGATGGCCTGTTTTGTGTTTTACCTAGTTATTTCCTGTCATTTAAAGCCTTGATTGAGAAAATTCCCAAATGTGAAATAAAAGCAGTTTGTTAGTGTGGATCTGTTTGTCCTTTTTGTGAGCTGTATTATGAAATGTATTAAATTTGAAAAAAAACAAAAAACAGGATCCTATTATTATTTTCAGCTGTCCATTGCAATGTTCCTTTGAGAGTGCAAGCACTGCACTCATCTTTTCTCCGCCATTCAGCCAGATCCAATGAAGAAGGAGACTTTGCAAAGTGTATCTGAAATTAGAAAGACAAGCATGATAGATTTTTACTATTAGGTTCTTCTGATCAGTATTATTGATACCAACCTGTGATGCGATCCTCTTCAGTGGGTGAGTCCAAGTCTTTCCATCTCTTAGTAGAAGATCCCAAAAAATCGAGGTTGCCTGAACTGAGTGTGTGCAGCAGCGTCTTCCTCCTTATGAATCTGATCACATGGTTTGAGGAAAGCCACAACAGATAGTGTGATGCAATTCCAATCCATGCGTTAGCAAAGAGGATACTGTCGTCGATAGTGACGCTCAGCATCCTGGAGCCACTCCAGCATGTCCACGACGGATGGGATGATGGCTGAGCGCTCGGTGACAGTGACCAAATCCAGACTATCTGTATTTTGCTCATACAACTGGACAACTGTTAAGACCTGGTTAGTCAGTGAGTCTCTCAGTGAGTGGAGTGAAGCCCTAAAAGAAAGAGTTATATTTAATTGCATTAAATCTGGAGCTTTGCACAGCAGTTTTGGTAATGATGCACATTCACTTACATATTTTCATGGAGTTTGCACAACAGCGTATCCATGGCTTGCAAGAGCTTGAAACGCAGCAGTTCCTCTACTTCTGGAAAGTCTTTCAGAGGCGTATTGGAGATCTGGATGTTGGAAAGCGCCCTCGATTGCTCTGCTAAGTTCTCCAGAGATGCCATCAGAGGGATGCACTCTGCTAAAACGCTCGTCCACATCTTTTGGTGGTTTTCGAGATTATGGAAGCTTTTTCTCAATACTTGATGGATGGTTAGGAGGACAGGTTTCGACATTTTGGGGTGGGGTCTGAAAATATAGTTGAATCGAGACACATTTATTTCGATTTGGCGTAAAATAGACACGCTAGTCACCATGTAGTTCTCATTTAGCATAGTTCCATGTTGCTTTTACAACGATTTCCGGTTTGGCACTGTAAACAGATGACGTTTTACACACCTATTGGTGCCCTCTTGACGGGAAGTGACGTAATACAACCGAGCCCTGATTGGTGCATTTTGTGTTTAACCTTTTCCGACGGGAATTTCAAATTGTATTGAATCCTGCAAACCGCTGTTCAAAGAAGGAGAATTATAAATCGCATTTTAAAAGGGAAGAGACGGTGAGTAAACAACCCAGGTAATATCGGAACATACTAGATTTCATTGAATGTGTTTAAAGGATTAGACGAACCTAAATGGTTTAAATTACCTTGTAACTTCCATGCTAAGCTAATGCATTATGCTAATACTATGCATTTTTCAATGACGCTTATAATTAAAACATTTTGCTTTCGCCTATTGTCTACATTCAGTCATGGCTCCCAGGAAAAGAACCACCAAGCAAGTGAAAAAACAACTCAGCAGCTCTAAACTCAACGCATTTCTGGAAGATTTCGACAATGAAGGTAAAAATGTGATAATATGATGAAAAAGAGACTTTGATATATATATAATAATGCTTACCCGTTGTTTTTGAGCATCCCCTAAATAAATTCCTTTATGTTTGAGTCCAGTGATGTTTCTTAATTGTGTGTTTAAAATCGTTTTAATAGTCCAAACAAGACTTCATCAACTGCACGAGAAGGAATTCCATTTGTTGAAGGATCTTCGCAACAGCTACAATATGGCTATCATTAAGCTCCCATCTGTTTATAGGAAAATGACTTGGTTGGAAATTTTCAGTAAGTGCATTGTTGTATAAATGTCTTCCTGGTTTATCTGCACTTTGAGATGATTGTCACTCTACTGTGGCATGATAATTCATATAAAACTAACTTTTTTTTCCCCACTGCATTGCTTGTCTCCAACACAGCGTCGGAGAAGAAAAGCGCAGGCAAATCTGGTTCAAATGAAGAAAAGGCACCCAGGAAAAAGGTAATAACTCATTTTGATTGAGATGCATTTTACACAGTAACCACTTCTTCTGCATTCAGGGGAGACCTGCAAAGAAGCCCCCAACTACATCAAAACGAGCAAAAGCTCTGTCAGTCATCCAACAAAATGGACCAGTCAGAAGGTAGGAGATGATATTACAACAAATAAAGATACATATATCATTTATTATGGTTTTATGTGATAGTATTGCTGTTATCGTCATTTTTAGATCATCAAGGAATCCCACGGTGACTCCCGCCAGGTCCCTGTTGGACGCCTCCATGATGGGTAAAACGCCCCTCATCACGCCACGCTTTGACCCAAGGTAACCGCTAGATGTGGCGGGCTTAGTTTAGCCAAAGGTCCAAATGCATGACTCAACTTTTGAACTTTCTCCACCTCAGACTTCCAAACACTCCAGGTTTGAGAGTTCCTCGCCACAAGGAGAGAGTCTTCAGCTTTTCCGTCAACGGCTCGCCCATCGCCGACAACAACGACGAGATTATTATAAATGTCCCAGTTGGGAATGGAGAGGTGAGTCCTTGGCAAATGTAGCTTTCAATTTCCCCCCCCCAAAAATGGATCTGAATAACATCAAGTTTTTTTTTTTTTTTTAGAGTATTCAGCTGCTGGCTAGTCAGGTGGATTCAGTGGATCTGTCCACGCTGGGTGAAACCGCCTTGAGGAATATTCGCCTTTTGCAGGTAGTGTATATCCATCATATCTCCCTCCATATTGCAGGTTCAAGAGCCAGATTCTTTTTTTTTTTTTTGCCTAAACTTTTCTCTCTTTCTCCAACAGAGTCGTCTCTCAACATTGTGTGAATCCTAGCTCGGACCCAATCGTCTCCGTTTGCGAAATAGTTTTAATATTTGTTTGACTTTGATTGCATATTATCCGCTCGCCTTTTCTTCCTGATTTCTTCCTTCTTTTTTCTTTTAAAAAAAAAAAAATGTTTTTTCCAACGCATTACCTAGAATTCACTCGCCTGACTGCTGTCCATGTGTAAATGCGGGTTTTAAATGTTCAGCTTGTATACTGTATACATTTTGTAGTGGTCTTTGCTTTAATTTCTGTAATCCCTCTGGGTGTTCTGCCTTGTCTTTTATTTTTACTTCACACTCATGTACATAAAAAGAGTTGGCATTGGATTCATCACATTAGTGGAGTTTTTATTTAGCCTTTATTTAGAGTGTGGGGTTGCAGTACCTCGTATTGGTCGCAAGAGGGCGCGCTTTAGATTAGAATGTCAACTGTACTGCTGCAAAATAGTCACTAGATAGCAGCATTTCTTCATTGAATTTAATATTTTTTTGCAGGGCTTCGTCTCTGACTGCCCTTTCAAACAATAAATGCCTTTATGAGAGCAGATTTAGATACTTCACTCAAATTATTTATTTGCCTTTTAAGCTGTACTAACCATTTTCAGACCGCAAACACACATAATAGATTTTTCTGGTATCACATATGTCATCAAAGAAAAAGTTCAAGTTCAAAATTCCCTTTTCCACTAGTCCAAACATGCTATTCAGATTTAAACTATCTTTGTGGCACATGAAATAAAGTTTTACTTCTGCTCAAACTTCCCTTTGTCCTTTCATGACTTTGTTTGCACAGAGGGATATTAGTGAGTGGCGCAAGTTGGCAGCCTCTCTCTCTCTGCTGGCACAGGAACATGCACTCTGACCTTCAAGGACAAGTAAGCTGCCAATTAGAAGCTCGTTATGAAGCCTAAAGAGCTCATCAGGGGTTTTCACCTGGGAAGAGGCGACGGGTCGGGCCTAGCCTCACCTTGGGTCTTTGCAGACGAGTGCACAAATGCTATTTCCGCTTGCTTCTGATGCATATGCTACCAAGCAGTGGGACTGGAACTCTGCCCCAAACAGAAACAAAGCCTGGCCCCTTCCATCTGTACACATCTTAAACACTTGATCATCAGCTGTCACTCAGCGCTGCAAAAAAAAAAAAAAAACTCCAAGTCACCCACAACGACAGATGCTGTGATCAGCAGTGCATGGACTTCAACTCCCTTGTTGGCGAAGTCTTTGCACACCTGCTCTACACATCCCAATCGTCACAGATTTGCTCTTTGCTCTTTATTCTAATTCTCTCGGTGGGTGGAAAATTGCCATATTGCACGGATGGCTCAGTTTTTACTAAGCACGTGGGCAGTGGTGCGGTGACAGGTGCTGCATGAATGGGGAGGACTTTGAGGTCACGGAGCAACGCTTCCACATGAATCATCTGAGGAGATGTGCAGGATGAAGGACTGGAACTTGAGATACTGGAATTGGAGAACGTACCAAGATACTCAATTTGAGCACATCACACGCAACTAAAATCTATCAGGTATTTCACATGAGAACAATATTTAATATATTTTTTTTTGAATCACTCTTGCGTTATAGCCAAATTGAAACTTTGTTGTAGTGGTCATCTATTCAAATTTTATAAAAAAAAAATTCAACTCAAAGTTCAACATACTTAAATTGACAAAACAAATTTGTATTGAATATCCTTTTTTTTAGTGTCTAGAAGAATATAATATAATTTCCAACCCAATCTTACAACATTACTCCAAAACTAAATGTATTACAAAAAAAAACAAACTGTAGGACTTTCCAACATAGCTCTTTAACGCCAATTTCCATTTAAACCGCGTTTTAGCGACACCCTGTGTCAACCTAAGGAACTGCAGGTACCAGCAATTACCAGATCTTTTGGGGGGGTTTGATTATTTTCTTCTCCTCTATTGTAAGTTATGATCTTATAGACATTTTGTCCACTTCTTCCTCTTCTTATCTTCCTCCAGTTTGCATCCTCACAATTGCTTTTTTTCTCTGTAACCATTAAACGTGGTTTCCTCAACAAAGCTATTCTCTCCCCCCTAATGGCTAGAGCCCCTTGGTTAATTGAGCTTCCAACCCTGGGGAACCTGCCAAATTTCCTGCCAAGATGGATGAACCTGGTGGGGGCATGTTCTCCCGGAGAAATGAATTCTCCATTGCGTCGGGGCCGCCTATAAATCCCATCCGTCAAGTGCTCCCCTAATCGATTTATTCACGTACTTACATTGCCTGCTGCCACTGTCTCTCACTCAATCCATAGTGAAACAACCAAGGGCTTGCTATGTTTGTCAGCAAAAAAAAAAAAAAAAAGGCCACTTGACGACCCAAAAATGATGATGTGGTGAAACGACCCACTGCAGGGCCCGCTTGGAAATAATACTGAACCACACATGTTGCATTCCAGACACGTGTTGGTTGGGTGGCCAGCAGGGTCCTGATGGTGTTTTGATGGGCGGCCCCTGATGACAGGTGGGATTGAAAAGAACATCTGCTGCCATTAAAAAAATCCTATGGAAATTAGGCTCCGAAGGAAGCCAAGCAGGAGGTTGGCTGATGGCGCAGGGACAAGCTTTTCCTTGGGCAGCACTAAAAACAAAGAGAACAAAAATATTTGTCAGCAAAGGACATGATAGTGATAGCTGTTGTGGAATATAAACATGTTTTAAATGGAAACACAATTACCGTATTTTCCGGACTATAAGGTGCACCGGACTATAAGGCGCACCTTCAATGAATGGCCCATTTTAAAACTTTGTCCTTATATAAGGCGCACCGGACTATAAGGCGCACCATTAATGCATCGTGTCAGATTTTTAATCCGGATCAAACCATTCTCCATTTTACAACAAATTACTTCATAATCACAAAATAATGATCCATAGTCTTTTTGATTGATGATTCATAGTCTTCAGCGGGTCACTCATGATTGATTTCATGACACAATTGTTCGGGCCAGTTTAAATTGAGGAATTTGGTCCATATATAAGACGCACCGGACTATAAGGCGCACCGTCGGCTTTTGAGAAAATTTTAGTTTTTTAGGTGCGCCTTATAGTCCGAAAATACGGTAAGTGTTGGCAAAAATGAATTATTTTTTATTGAATGAATGAATGAATGAATATTTAATGAATTATTGTTGAATTATCAACTTTAAATTGAATATCTGTGTGGTATAATGACTAACATCCTACACAATGAGTTCATTGCAAAGTTAACCACTTTTACAATCAAACAAGATGATGTGCAATGTCCGCAAAACTCGACATTCTTTTCACGCAAGACTCGTCCGGATTGAAAAAGCCCTTTCTTACTTGGCTCAATGAATTTGTGATGCAAATTCCAGGCAAGGCGACAGAGCAGAGATGAAATAAAGTGAATTCTCACCTCATTAATTATCTCCATTTCAGAAAAGGAGGAGGAGGAGTGAGGCTATAAAACGAGTCGTGCTAGGTAGCAAGTAGCGATGGGGCAGGCATTGCCTTTGAGAAATAATTAAAGCCTCTTTTGCAAGAAAGCCTCCCGGGAAAATCCCCATCTTCTATATGGTCTTACAATTGATGTTTGCTTTAGCAGCTCCTCTGTATAAAGCAGACCTTCAATAAACTATATCGCCCTATTTGTGAGAGTAATGCAGCCCTCTGCGGCCCTCAATTAGGTATAAATGACACAGCAAATTGGAAAATTAGGAGGGGAGGGAAGGATAATTTGCTCCCAAACAGGCTAAAACCAATTCATTAGGAGACTGGGAAAGGAGACAAAGGGTCCGAATCTGTCCTTGAACAAAACAGAACCCCCCCCCCCCCCCTCATATTTTTTTTTCTTTTTTTTTTTTTAGTTCAAATGTCTTACTGTTCACCTTGGGTTGTGCAGGGGAGATTATATTGATCATTTATAGCATTGCAGGTTTTCCAGGTAATCACCGTACAGTAATCTGATTTATTATTTAATATTTCTTTATTTATTATTATTTATTATAGATCTGAGATTGAAGATGTATTTATAATCCCACTGTTTGAGTTATTCTTCAACATGTTTATTAAAAGACTCCCGCTCTAAATTTCAGTGGTGCAGAACTGCTTTGCACAAAAATTTGGCTTACATAAGCAACTCTAAACTATTAATCATCAAAAGGGAAGGAAGGGGGGGGGTAGTGGTGCATTTAATTGCATATGGATTAAACGATTAGATTTTTAAGGGGAGTCACGGCGTTGTTGCTCATATGTAGAATTTGTCCCTCAAATGTGACACCGAGAGGCCTATAGTAGTGACACTTATCATTGTGGGGTCAATCAAATGCTTTATTGTAACACATCCCTTAGGTGCTATCTGGATGCACAACCCATAAACATGTCATCCATTTTTTTCCCTCTATAATAAAACATGCAGCTTTAAATTTTTTTTTTTTTTATTAGAAGTGAGGGCCTCAAGAGAGACAAAACAATGACACACACACGCGTGTGGACACGCTACACAAAGTTGTACAAAGATATTGTTAATTAATAGAAGTTGAGTGACAGCACAGTGAATATTTCAGACAATTATTTACTTAAGAATGGTCTGCTGGCTCCCACAGCTTCGCTTGCCATCTGTTTGATTAATGTTCTGGCATAAGGCTTTATTTTAAATTAAACATGAAAATGGAATTTTAGTCGGGAGATAAAACAACTCTCTGTAGGGCAGATTACTTGGAAAATGTTAACTGTAAATCTGACGTTGGTTGCCAGGCAACCAGACAGGAAGTAGCCTGGTGCTTTTTTTTGGGGGGGATTTGGAAAGTAAGTGTCTTTGCAATATATATTTGTTACTATAGCGACAGAAGGAAAAACATTGAAGCTAATAAGACCCAGCCTCAGATGAATAGACACGTGCGAGTCCAGGTGATGCTCCCATCATTTTCCTGATGTTTATCTCTGCTCATGGAAGCTGAGGTTGGTGCGTAAAAAAAAAAAAAAAAATGCTGAACGGGCAGTTCAGCAGTTATGCTTTTGACCTTCACATCCTGCCGGGGTGACTACTGAAACGCCTGAAGTTGTGCCTTTTCTTTTTGTTTTACAAGAAAAAACGCAACCCTTAGATGTAAATAATCAACTGAACCCCCCCCCCCCCCCCCCTCTTTTGTAATGGTGGCTTCCGAGTGTAGTAAAAAGGACGGTCGCTGCAGATGGAACCGATATGAGAGTCCCCTGGCCGATTTGAACAAAAGTCTGCTTTTAAGCATTTCCTAATCACATGCAGCTCGTATCTGCCTTAGATATCTTTTCTAAGACTTAGTTCTTGCTGAGTAAACACAACCCCTGCTTGCTTTCCTTCTCTGATATCCTTTCTTTTTTGCCCTCTGTTCCCCCCCACCTAAATCTCCAGGATTTTTCCTCACAAGCACAGGAAGAAATATTAAAACAGATCAACATGGCCTAGAAAAAAAACAAAGAAAAAAACAAACCTCTTTAGCTTGTACCACTGTGACTCGGAGCCTGCGGCAGGGTTGAATCAAGTTTGGGAACTGCTTTTCCCTACACCCTCCAAAAGCCTTCAGAAGATTGCGGCGCTTGAAAATCACAATCCACTGATGTGCAAATTGGAGTCAAGAGTCAACAAGAGAATGCGGCTAATGTACACGGGTAATTAACATTTCCTTGTCAAGCAGCACGTCGCAGTGGGAGGATTAAACAATTCCAGTGAAACTGCAAAGATCAGAGTCCAGCACTCTGGGATGGGTGTCGTCTTTTTAAATACTTACTCCGTGCGGAAGTGTTGATTTCTGTTATGAATTGATAATTAATTGAAATTAGAATCCATCGTTTCCACATCGGGATGCCAATTAGCAGTGGAAGGTGGGTCCCTTGTTGAATTAGGTATTCCTGCACAAATGAGATGATAACAACAATCATTATCGTTATCACAATGATGATTTGCTGCAAATCCAAGATTGGTTGTGTTTAGTTCCAATGGTGACATTTAGTGAGGCCTGCAGGCTCCATAATGAATATAATTTGTATTTTTAAATGTGCAATTCATTTTTTATTTATTTATATTTTTACTTTTATTTTTGATATTTGCAATGTAACGCCAATGTTTTCCTTAAAAAAAAGAGAAATAATAATATATCGCATTTCCACTCCCTAAATGACTCCTTAATGTCAAATTCATGACGCCAATACAAAGTGTCAAATGATAATCTGCGTCAATTCATCGTAAAATTACAGACTGAAAGAAAGCTATTACGTGGAGAATCCGAAAATGTCTGGAAAGCGATGGCTGTTAGTCATAAATACACATGAATAAAGTCAAGTTAAGCAATAAGTGGCTGTCACATTACCATTCTAATAGGACATCAAATCTAAAAAAAAAAATAAAAAAAAGTCAGTAACCATTCAACTGTACTGTCAGAAATTAATCAAACCACATGAGAGCTTTTCTTGCACAAAAGGAATTTTCAAAGTGGTTGAAAAGTATTGATTTGGCGCCGGCGTCTTTAGCAGTTTTAATACTGGATCGATAAGTGTCATCTGTGTGAGCTAGCAGATGGAAATGATTTTCCGTCACATATGACCTTTATTATAATCTGCGGAGATTATATACATGCATTTTAAAGCTTGTCAATTTGTTTTTTTTAATTAGACAAACATTCAAATGTTAATTATGCAACAATGTGCTTTGTATAATAAGGAATTGTTTTCTGTATTGCTGTAGGGTTTTTATTTTGTCCCCCATCATGGTACCTTGTTCTCATCCTTATTTTTCACCAATCCCCTGATATCCCGGTGGCTATATTACACCGCCAGGTCTATCGTTGGAGGAATCAAGGCAATAAAAGCTTTATTTACTCTTATCTGGAGCGGACCCTGAAAAACGTCACGGTATAATACAGACTGAGACACTTTTAAAAGGCAACCAGGTGAAAAAAAAAAATCCAGGTTCCTGTCTGCTGGCAGAAATTTCCTCTTATTTTCATTTATTAAAAAGCCTTATAGCTTGTCACTGAGAATTGTACAGGATTGCTGGAGATCCCGAGTAGCTGAGAAAAGTCCAGGTTACTAAAAGTCAAATTCTTCCCTGAGTATTTAATAATGCATTTTTTTTTTTAATGACACAAAATCCTTAATGTTGGTTACTTCCAAACCCTTTTTGTCTTCTATTTGTGTGTCCTTAGTGTTTGTTTATTTCTCTCTGGAAACACACAACCTTCACTCTAAACTTCATTTCCTTGAAATTGTTTTTCCAAGTGCGCTCTTGAAACCTTCTTAGCATGTAACCTCCTCTTTGTCACATTTCCCACACCCACTTGCATGACACACCTCAATTTACTCTCCTATATGCTTTTACCCTCATTTCAACTTTCTTCCAAGACAAAGACATTTCAAAAACAGGTAAATAAAAACCAATTTTATTGACTTCTTGGGTACTATCTGTGAATGTTCGGGAAATACGTGTGTGTAAATTTTGATAATTGACCTACTTAAGTCAAAAGAGAATCTGCATGACCTAAAATGGCGGCAAGCAGCTTTCACTCAATAGAAGTCATGTGGAATTAACAACAGGGTGATAACTCGCCCCTGATATTTCCAACTATGCTGCTTCTTTGTCACAACAGTGACTGCTCACTGTTACATAAATATTTAATCTTATTGTGAGAGTCGCCTGCAGTTAAAATCGAGGGTGAGTGACTGCTTTTTTTTTTTTCCCTTTGTCAAATTATCATGTTAGCAAGTGACCTTGTTTCTTGTTGTGCATGACATCGAACTCGGAATTATATTCACCTAAGTAAAAAAAACAAAACGTGCAAAATGTGGTATGAACTCAAACACACACTTTGCATTTAAATAACGACAATTGTAGCATTTGATCCCACCAAGTCTGAATATAACCTAGAATTGTATCTTGTATAGATGCTTTTCATTGTCCTTGGAGTGTTTCCGTGAATATAACCTATTCTTTTCTCTTTTTCAAACCAGGATGACTGGGATCAGTGGCCTTCATGTAAATATCCCCCGGTGACGTGGATTCAGAACAAAAGGAGTGTATCTGGTGAGCAAAGCCCGCCGGAGTCTCGGGTTGGGACATCCCCAGCGGGGCTAATATATCACCGTATGATTTATAGGCTTTACATAGAAGGGGGTGGAACCAAGATGGAGGAAACAGAAAGCAGAAAAAAAAACAAAATTGCAGAGTAAAAATACCTAACATTTTTTTTTTTCCCCCCGACTCAGCAGAACCCGCTCATTACTCACCGCGTTGCTTAGGATACCAAATACATTTAATAAATGATTCAATTGATTGTTGGTTGATTAATTTCACCTTTCATTTTATCGTCCATCGGCGTGTTTATATTAACTCGCATTATCTGTCGGGTTTATTCGCAATGTGTAGTTTCGGTGATGAGATACTAATGAAAAGGGTTATTACTTCCAATGGTAGCGATTCAAAGTGTTTTCTCTGCGTTGGTTCGATAGCGTGCACGTATTAAAGGCAGATATAAGAGTTTGTGTAATTGACAATCTAATTGTGCCGGCAGTGGAATACATTAGGGTAAGTTATTAGTCTTGTATTGTGTTATGAGTTTGTATGTGTGCACATAATAGCCCGAATGCAGGTCGATAGAATTTGACATAATTCAACGGGGCTTGTCAATATTGTCAAGATCTAGACTTGATTACATTTTGGCAGCAATAGATTGGAAATAGATTGGAAAAAAAAAAAAGAGGTGAGATGGAAAAGTCGTCTATGGGGGATTTGGTTTCTTCAATTGGCCAGTAGATGGTTAAGAAATGTTCAAATATCCATCTGTTTTTATTTTTTTTGGGGGGGGGGTCACATGACCATGGACTGGTTGTTCCGAACCAGCCCAATCCATCACACCTCAGATTTTCTACGGCTGTAAACGACAAGCTTGGTGCTCCACAGCTGAGTGAGAAAAGGTCAAAGGTTATTCTGCCATTTGGCTTCACCCAGTTTGCTGTGTATTACCCGGGATAAAATCTCACTTGGGTTTATAACCTGTGTGGTGGGAAAAAATTTTTTTCAAAGGCTGCCACGATGGAATAACAACTCAATTCCAGATGAGAGTTAAATATTATTTGTGCCAAAAGTGAATGTTAAATGCTTATATAGTAATGGCCAGTTGAACGACCACATGAAATAATTAATTAATCTTCCAACGAATAAAACCTTTTCAATTAGCATTTTAATACTTGCCTCTTGTAATATCCCGGTGACCACTGCAAATAAAGATAACAGCTCAATTAGTTTGAACCGCTGCCTTGTTACTCCATAAAGTGCTTAGCGCCTTTTGCCTGTTTGTAATTTACGCTAATAATCACCGTGTTAGCGAGACTTAAAGCCATCAATATCTTTTTTTTTTTTTTTCTTCTTCTTCATAAACAAGGCCTCACCTGACCATGGTGGCCCACCTCAAATCCCTTCGGGGGTCCTTCTAGCATGCAGACCCAGGAAGTAAATCACCTGTGTTGGGAATAAGGTTGGGGACTGATTGCCTTTCAACTTTGACCTTTTTTGGGAGGGTGATACAGGAGTGCACTCATGGGAACGTCATGCCTGCTGAGTTAAGTAATAAGGAATAGCCAGGCTGACTTGTATAGAAGAATGTAAGGAATCCTATTATTAATTACTTTGGGGGATTCTACAGGCGTCAGCAAAAATGTCCGCGCTCTTGTCGTCTCATTACTGTCCGGCTATTTCAGCAACATCCTCCTCGTCCCGCATCCCGAGCGCTGAGAGATTATTAAAAAGATGTTGCACATAAACAAGGAGAAGTTATGAATTTGTAAGTAAGCTTGAAGTGACTGCGAGACTGCTGATTAAAATGTACATTGCTTGTCTCTGGTGACAAACATCCGGAGTTAAATATTAATATGGGCGGTGAAAAAAAGTTGATTCGTATTAATAAAATATCAGGCAGTCTGTCGAAAGAAGTTGCCTCAAGTTGTAAACAGTAACTGTAAGGTATTATTTTCAAAATAAATAATAATCATCTAAATGAATGTCAAATTATTTTAAATACGACTCTTGAGTCATAACAAAGTTTTAAAAGTAACTTTTGCTATTAGGCACGCAGGGACCGGATCGATACGGCAGTTCACCAAAGGGACACGTTTCTGATTCATATGTTAGAAATATTACAAAAAAAATCTTATATGAGGAGATTAAATTTGCGGGCTCTCGGTCGAACCCTCAGCGGGAAACCGAAATAACAGTGAGAAGAGGAGATTAAGTTTGCAGCCCCTTTTATTTGATGCTCCCAGTGCAGCAAACATGATATGGATGGATTAATAAATAATAAGTCTTAAAAATAAAACTGCTTCATATTGCAAAGTAGTGGGATGCTCTGCGGTCGAGCACAGATGTTCGCCGTGTCGGCGAAATGTGCTGCGCTCGCAGTCGATATTTCCTCCAAGCAGGTTCTTCGCATGGCTAATGGTTATTAGATGGCTAACGTTGATGTTCTCAACGCTTTTAATTGTCGGCTGAGAAACTTCCAATATTGTCTACTTGGACGACTTCTTGATGGCCACCCGGTGCTGATGCTGCTACGTGAACAAACAGTTTAGTTAGAAAACGGAGCAAGCTGTGCACAAACATCCAAATACTTTTTTGGCCTTCAATTAGAGACCTCGGGAAGAGAGTCGAACAGGCTGGCAGTAAACAAAATTATGCCGTAAATAAGAACGGACAAATTAGTGAGCGAATTCCTTCAAATAATTGACTCACTGTAAACCTCCATTTATTTATTTTCTATACTGAAGCTCAAGTCGGACTCTTTCCTGCAAATTGGATTATTGTCTATAAATAAGTGTACATGAAAACCAGCAAAAAAAAATCCGATCTTCCACCTGAGACCTCATGACCTTGTCTCTCTGATCTGCATGGGTCTACGAGTTCCCCTTCCCGCCTCCTGTCTGATCTCTGAACCAGCAAGCGTGTGTAGATTGAGGCGCTCCTGACAAGTGACACCCTATCCATCTGTCCGCAGCTATTTTACCACCAAAACCCGAGTCGTCGACACCTGAGTAATGCTCGACCGTCTGACCCCGTCCTGCATTTGAGCGCCCTGCACCCGGAGCTTGATTTCCTCAACCTGTCAATAGACGGACGGACAAACATGCGTCGGCGGTGACAGGTAACCCATGCAATTATTTTTCCTCCATCCATCACTAGAAGGAGGGCAGAGGGCAGCGCCATTTGAATTGGAGCTTTAGATAAATAGTCTGTCGGCTTGTATCCCTGTCAGGCCCACCCAAAGTCTGCCGCGACACTTATCAAGCCTGTCGCGGTATTTCATGTTTGCTTGACTTTATCGTCTCGTTTTTTTTTTTTTTTACTCCCACATTTATTCAGCGGCCGCCTCTTCCGACAGGAATGTGCTTTTAAGATGAGTATCGCTTCCTACAGCATATTATTATATATTATTAAAAAATATATATAATATGTAGAATATAATAATAATATAATGACAATAAATAAACAATAATAAAAAAATTATAAATAAATAAATGAAAATAATAAATAAATAAATGACTTTTTTCTCTTTGTGGACTATTTTGAAACCCAAATCTCAGCAAAATGGTCTTATATATTTTTTTAAAAACCTGAACAAGACCTACAGGCTTCCACAGTTTCTGTTTTCCGTTAGTTGGATGAAGTTAGAGTTGAGTCCTCCTCCTCTCTTCACCCCTCTCCTTCCTGCCTCCCTTCAGACTACTTATTTACTAATGATGTGCAGCAAATGCTTACCCTAGTGTTTTCATTTTCCTCCTCCGACCTCTGCTTTTCACCTCTCCCATCTCGTCCAACCCCGATATCCCCTTCATCCCCTTGTCATAGCGCTCATCCTCACCCCCCCATCAAGGTGAGACCTGGGTGGCTTTAATTGGCTGGTATCAATTAGAGGCGGAAAGCATGTGAACTCATGGGAGTGTTCCGGGTCTCCGCTCCCGCCTCCCTTGCCGACCGGACTTTGGGTTCATCATCAGACATGCCATGCCCTCCACCCCCTTCTCTCTCCAACCAAATATTCCCTTTCATTACATCTCCAGCTCTCCCTCCTTCTGAGTTTCGTTTTCCTCTCCTAACTCTCCTGTCCTTATCTATTCCAGCCGCCACTTTTAAATAAATCCCTGCGGCAGGGACTGAACCAGACATGGCCATCATGGGACCAAGAGGAGGCTAATGCCTTTTTAATGAGGCCTCGGCCACAATGTGACACAGTAAAGTGGCAGGAATCGGTGGCTGGTGAGCCCTTGGTCCAAGGTATTTATCACCTGAAAAGCTCTGATCCACTGTGCCTGTGGGAGGGAGGGAAAGTCGGGTGGAAGGAAGGCCGGCCGAGGTTGAGAAGAAAGTTACACAAAAGCCAAAAGTGGTTCAAATGTTGCCATGAAACAGTCAAATAGCATCTTCGACTGTCTAAAAAAAAAAAAAATCACATCTTCTTGCCGGGTTTTAAGTGGTGCCCACATAGCAGTGACTGCAAGATGCATAGAGCGAAATCCTAATAACATTCCCAGCGCTTTGACAGTAATTAATATTCTCCCATAGTGATTGCCGTGGCGCCTGAGAGAAAAGCGCCGCGCACCGATTGCCTTTTTTGAGGGTTCTCGCATTATTATAATCCCATTTCATCTCATTTTAATACCCACTGGGCCGAGTATTCAAACATAAGATCTAGCGAAATTGCCCTTAAGTGGTTGAATAGAAAATAGCAAAGAAAAGCACCTTTCATTATGAACACGCGTGATGGAATGTAACGGCCGAGCACGCTCGAGGCATGAAATGAAAGAAGCTCTGAAATATAAACTATTTCGATGTGCTTGGCATGTCAATGCTTGTCCATTAAGATTCCCCCAAGTCATAAAAAAAAAAAAAGTGAAGTGGAAGTTGTTAAAAAAATGGCCATCAAATAATTTCTTTTATTATGGTCCAATCAAAACGCAGCTTTATTGTTTACATTGCGTCACATTTAATGGACAGGAACATTGTGAGCATCTAAATAATTCAACGCTAACCTCACTTCGTCTTAACACTTCAACCGCTGACCCTCTGCTCTTCTCCAGTGCTTCCGTTTATCTCACTCGATGTAATCCTCCCTCTTTCAACTCGAGGCGGGCTACTAATTAATTAAATCCACAAAGAAGAAAGCTCCTACTCATGGAATGCTGTCATTCCGCAACACAAGCGACCTGCCTGTCGTAGGCCCAAAAGTTCCGAAGCTGCTATGATTACATTTCTGCCACCCAAAAAATGGGAACATTCACATGACAAGAAAAAAAGAAATAAGTCATAATCTGTTCTGGCGTAGTGGTTGCACGTTTTCCGAGATGATCCGCTGCTTCACCCTACGTTAGCCAGCCAAAGCAGACTTGTGATTTACATTCAAATGACAGTGGGAATTTGACAAGATTAGGACGGCGCCCCCTGTGGGGGGGGAAGATTTGTCTCGAGCTCCAGACACTGTTTGCTCCGGTAAAAGTGTTCAGCCGTGAGATGCCACCAGAGAATTGATGTAATAGGAGTGAAAAGAAACACACCCAGTCAAATACTAAATAACCCGTGCTGGTGTTAGGAAAAGAATACACGCCCTTTTTTTTTTTTTTTCCTGCTGCTAGCGTATGTTCCAGACAGCCATAAATGTTGAATGAGTCGGTGGAAGGCCTGGGGAAGGGGAGGAGAGGAAGTGAAGGGAAAAAAAGAGGGCAGAATAACAATGGAGGATGCAGAAATGATTGCATGTATGCAATAAATCTTTTTTTTTTTAATAAAGTTGGCCTCAGTTTTGTACCTCCCCGTTAAAATTCCGATCACCCAAAAAACTAATGAGCAAGAATCTTAGGGTGAGGAAAAGTTCATCAGTTTCAACTGGCCTTGAATGTCCATCGCAGTGCTCAATAGCTTGTGTTAAATCAAAGCTATTTCCATTAATCTCCATTTGTGAATGGCTGACTGATTTCAAAACAAGCTCTCTTGATTTGACTGCGGAGGACACCAATTCATCACAATTTGTTCAGGTACTCATGGCTGGCGACTGAGTGCTTGTTTTATTCATCCGGCAAGTGGAACGCAATGAGAAATCATCTGTTTGGACAAGCAAGTCTTGTTTTGTAGATGCAGATGTGGCGTCGCCGTACGTTTCCATCGTTCATCCCTCTCTCTCCGTCATCTCCCAACGCGACGACCACGATTTAGGTTTGTTTGACCGGCTGCTCAATTATAGTCTGTTTACCCGTGCATAAACAAAGACAAACAGTAAATCTGCAAAACAAAGAAGCCGGAATTAAAAAAAAAAAAAAAGTTAGACACCATGTTAACCATATATTTGCATACATTTACGACAAGTTTTGTTTTTAGGAACTTCCAACTTGCATGTTAAATACGCCAAACTGGGTACTGTTCCAATAGTTTTGGAGGAGCCTATTTATTGACTTTTATATGGTACACTTCTCCTCTGAGTAAACTGTTTAATTAAATCGGGATGCCTGCTGAACAGCAACAATTTTTGAGGAATATATATATATTTTTCCCCCTCACCCTCCTTATTAATCTACCAAGCTCTGTCTGCTCTGTCTCATCTGCCATTCTCCCTTCTTGCCCCAAACCAGTCTTTCTCTCAGGGCTGATGTGAGGCAGTGATAAATACATCGACTTCCTCGTCATTAATCAGACCGCAGCTTGTCACTATCTGTCCAAAATGACTCAGCCCATCCCCTTGGGGGGCACCATAGACCGCAGATCCCTCCTTTTGCCACTTCTTCTTTCCATATGACAGTTGACATCCCCTCTGGTAGATGCTAAAAGAGGAGCTTGGAGGAAACATTTGGAATGAGCTCAATTTCATCATAAATTGATCCTAAAGTTTGATCTGATCTTTATTTAAGTCTTAATTGACATACAAAGTCTGCTCGCAGTAATACGTAGGCGGGTTTGGGGCTGCTTTGTTCCCTCAGGGCCTGGACGCATTGCTATCTACTATATCTTCTCTGTTCAGTTTCAGGAAATGACCCATCTTTTCTCAACTCTAGTTATCAGGCATGAACCACTATCACCAATGCAATCAGACTAACTAAGTGCTTCCGTCTCCATTTGGTTCCACAGACAGGAAACGTTGGTTGGACTTTAACAAGGTGCCTGTCCTTGAGAGATTTGTCTCGTCATCAATCAGCGGCAGGCGCGGAGTCGCAGCCGGCGGAGAAATTGAGGGATGGAGTGAAAGGCCGAAAGAGGAATGAGAAGAGAAAAAGGTGAGGAAAGCGGGGGGGTTAATTAAGAGATGAGGAAAGGAGTGAATGAGGTTAAAGGATGCGTTTCGGAGATGTAGCAAGTCATCCACCTCTCACAACATTGATGGAATATAAAGCAGAGCTGAAAGCTCAATCCAGCACCACCATTTTTTTTTCTTCTGATTTATATCTACGATATAAGTCATGATCACCAGTCATTCGTTTTTGTCTACTGTCCCTTTATTGTCACACCACCAGGCCAGTAAAATTCAGCGCCAATGAAAAATTGCCAAGATATTTACAATCACAACCTGCGTTCAGCTTTTTGCAGAACCCGACATTTTCTTTCTCTCATCACGTCTCACCGTGTGGGATGTGATGGCAATTTGTCCAATCACGTAAAGACACATTTGGTAGACGACTCAAAAAAAAAAAAAAAATCATTGATAGTGATGTGCGTTTCCCTCTATCTCTCGTAAACATTTATTTGGCATGCTGCTGCAGCCGTAACGTTGAAGCTCAATGGCAACTGTCAGAAGTGTTGGTTGAGGGAAGCAGAGCATGTGACAACTCCCTCCCGTGAGTTCAATTTTTTTTTTTTAAGTGACTGCAATTTAATTGTTAAGCTCGGTGTCCAAAAATACAGTCTTTTATGTTTTTTTTTTTTTTGCGGGGGAAAAAATATTTACCTCCACTGAGGCATTTTGGAAAGGCGCACAACTTCTAATGCCTCTGCATTGCTGCGGGGAGAATTGCACCAAAGACTAACTTCATTTCACAGAGAATGTTCTGCTTGGTGTCTACGGGGAAAAAAAAGTTCAGGGTTCAAAAAGTTCCCTTCCTTTCTTCGGAAAGAACTTTACAAATGAGCTATATCGACCATAGCGAAGGTATCCAAAAGCAACCAGGGCTCCGAGGAGAAAAACACTTTTGACACAATGCGTGGCTGTGCAATTTTTGTGTTATTTATTTGTGACACTGTGACGCAGTCTCGCTTTAAAAAAAAAAAAAAAAAGCTTATTTATGATTTGCCTACTGAGTTTTTAGCGATGTGAAAGTATTGAAATCCAACTCCTATCTCAGTAATTTGTCATCAGAAAATTTCTCTATTTGTAGTATTGGTCGGAAATAAAACAAATGATAGGCGACACTAGTGGAACACTGCATCTCCTGTTTTCCAAAGGTATAAAGACATGTGGATCGATGGTTTGCGTCTTGTGATTGATGGACTGAAAGTGATGTATTAGCCATGTCAGAAGAAGATGCTGCAGGACGAAGGGGAGGGGGGGGGGAGTGACTCTTTTGTCCCTGTCTTTTGAACACTTCAGTGTTGTTTCTCATTTCCCCGCCGTTTCCTTCCCTTCTTGTCTCTCCGTGGCTGTTTTATTGTTGCCCTGCAGTATGTTTTTTTAGATCTGGCAGTGTACTCACCTTGTAGCAAGCTAAGCTACATCGCACAAGTCTTGCCCTCCACGCAGCTATCGCTGTAATTCTGCAGAAGCTCTGTAAAAAGAGCCCAAGGCGGTCTAGCGGAAGAAACCGATGTCATATATTGTGCTCTGTGTGCTTTGCCCTTGTCTGTCTCCAAGGCATCATCACAGGCTGCAATATGTATCGCTGAAATGAACAATTTTTTTGGGGTAATCATGTTGTGGAAAAAGCCACAAGGATGGAGAAGATGAGGAGGTTGCTGTCTCATTGTGCTGGGCAAACTTTGAAGCTGTCGACTGGTTTCACATTTCAAAAAGTTCTTTTTATTTTGCTTACCTAGCCTCGATCAAATTGTAATTCCTTTTTACGAATGAGCTAGATCGTAAAGAATTTCCTCGAATGAATTTAATTCGCTCCTAATTAGTCCAAGCAGAATATTCAACTCCTCCTGGACTCCTTCAGTTTGCATAATTGTAATTGAAATGAAATATTTTATTTCTTTTTAACACCTTTTAAAATGCATCACAAAGTTTGTTGCGAGAGGCCAATCTGGCTAATGCTAAGACTCCATCCCGATGGCCTCACTTCATATTCATGAGAGTGCCTGCGTGTTTGGAGGGGGGGGGGGGCTGCCGCCGTTTTGTTTTCTCCTGTAACACAACGCAGACGAGTGCCTTTCCAACTGAGACTGATACGTTTTTATGCGGCGAGAATTTTTCAATTGCATGTTTTTCAATTTGGGAGGCAACATAATCTCCGGAGATACGACACAATTCAATAGAGCCTGAACGCTGCAATTTTAATTTTGCTACGCTTTAAAACTTCTAGCACTGGTTTTTCTGGCAATAAAATACTTACACATGGAATGTCATTTTGTTAACCCTCAGCTAACTTAAGTCTCATGGAAAAATTTTCTTATTTTATCCCCCCCCTGAATATGTGCAGAGGCACAAAAATCTGTTTATGCAATATGATCATCGCTGATTCCGCTCAAGGAAAAGCGACTCGGAATGATGAAGCAGCCTACACAGTGCGGACCTTCAGAGTCCTGACTCATATCTTTAAAAAAAAAAAAAAAAGACTAGCAGGTCATCAACATGTCTGCTGGCCTTGCAGGAGGACTCATGCAATCAGGGAGATAGCGGCTGACTTTTTTTTTTTTTTCCCTTACTGCCGAGTGCAATTGCCACTTCATGACTGAGTCAGAGTGTGACAGTCACCTCGGCCCTTCCTACACAGTGGACCGAACATAACAAGCTGCCGAAAAAGCAGGCAGACGCAAAGCTTGAGCTTTGCTATTGGACCCGCGGGGGGTTTAAGGCACTTGAGACTTTTTGCAAGGCCTGCACAATTGCTTGCCTTGCACCTTTTTTGCACTCTGCCTTTAATATATGTAGAAAATCCTATTGGGGTATGTTTATAATGTTTTCCTGTGAGTACGACGCTTCTCGTCGCCTCGATGGTGAGAAGAACATTCAGATTGAGATGTCATAATCAAAATGTATTTTTGGGAGGTCTATTTTGAGTGTAATTCCACTCTTGATCACTCGATGGCAGCATACTATTTAGTTTGACAGTAAATCTGAAACAGGAAGTATTTGAACTCTGATTATTCAATTTCAAATAATCTGTAAAGATTTTTTTTTTTAATCAGCGATCCAAGAAAAAAAAAATCCAATTATTTTGCACTGATTCGAAATTTACGTTTTTTTTCTCTCTCGCACATCAATTTTTAATAAATATACATCACATACGATAGTGATATTAAAGCTTAGGTTCTTTTTTTCCATCTTAAAATGTCTTGACAAGCTTAATGAGAATGCATATTCAGGAGGAAATGGTTGTTTTCCAGTCCTCAACAAACTACCCAACAGATGAATCTTGTCACGAATAAACACCAAACTAAATGGAGAACAGATGATACGGCATCCCACACACGCAATTTCATTTCTTCATTCTCGCTGCACCACAGGAGCTTCTCATTGCGGACGATGCGGTGGGGAAGAAGCCGCTTAACACTTAGCAAAGGTGCGTGCGTGAGAGAGAGGTAGAAATCATGATGCTGTGAGAAATTAAATAAGAGTGCAGAAATACCTGCAGGGAGCCCTGGCAGCAACTAAACTCGGCGGATGTGTGTGACAGCATGCAAACACACGCACTGCAGTGAACCAACACAATGCTCGGAGGAAATATTGCTGATGGTGAAGTAGCACAAACAGACAAAGGATGCCTTATGCTAGCTTCGTATATGTAAACAAATAAACAACCCCTTTTCTAAATTTGTGCATTTCTAACCTCTTTGACCCTTTGCATTAAATAGCAGTTTGGTTAGTGACATATAGAGGGCGCTGTGTGACTGCACAGTCAACTGATCGGCTATTATCTCAAAGCCCGTGGTCTCTCTATTTGTCTTTTTGCCTCTTGCATGCAAACACCCTCCATCCTGTCCGACTGTTGGAGAAGAAAAAAAATGAAAAAAAGAGTGGGTCGGACAGAAGAGTGATGAGGGCAGGAAGAGAATGGCTCACTGGCACATGATTTGAAGATCATTGTGCCCCCTGAAATAGCTCGGCAGTTAGGAAGGTTGTCTGAAAGAATTAATAAGTAATGATAGTGCGGCGGCGGAGCCTTTTGGGGGATGTGCGTGTTGTGTTAATGTTAGGTTACACTAATTTCTCACACGTTTGAGAGTAGATAGGCAATTTTATTTTGATTTTTTATGACATCGCTGATGGGTCCATTTGTATATATAGGGATGTGCTTGAGTCAATGTTTTTCCAGTGAGTACATTGCAAAGCCATCAATGAGTCATCACCTCTGGAGCACTTAATCTGAAGAACATATGGAAGTATATAAAAATGGCAAGTGCACACAAGAGAGTCCGTTTCATGGTGAAATATCAAAAGGGTCACTCTCGCGCAATCTGTTCGACCCTTGACTGCTTGGATTTTGAGTCGAAAGGAATTGACTGTATTAATTCTCGGGGTTAAACTTTGCCATCGTAAAAGTTCAAGTATAGAACAGGTCATTTTTTTTTTTTTGCATACTGATTCATTTGAACGTCAAATCATTAAAGACACTGCTCCGTTTTGAATCCATTTGAAATAAGAGCCTCAGTTGGATGCTACACGGAATTATAAGAATATAAAACCTGGGTTGCTGCCATGGCAACCCCGCATCACCTCGACTACAATACAGGTGGGCCCGCCCGCGCACCTCATGGTGTGCTAAAGTGTTTATTTCAAGACATTAAATTAGAGTTTGGCTCTGAAGGCTTTCACATATTAGCTTGTATCACTGTCAGTTCATAATTGCATGTTGATTGAATCCCCTTAACTACAACTACTAAAAATAATATGCTAACTTCTAGACATAGACATTGTAATTAAAACACTAACAAGATTACTCTTTCCCTGGTAAAAAGATAAATTCACTTTCAGAAGCAAAAATAGCTTCATTTTATGTTGTTGCTATGTGCAGGGGCGTATCTATTCTGGTGGACAAAGGGCAGTGCTCCACCCCAAAAATCATGACCAATTTTCCTTGCTATCTTTAATAGAAAACTGATGTATTAGTTTTTCAAAATATTATGTATAACATTTTTTTTAATGAAGAATACCAGTTGTTCAATTTTCTGTACACCGTTTGGACACCCCAATCTTATTCTAACTTCTGCTGGATTAACATGTTAGTCTAAAAGTAGGAAACGTCACGGAATGTTGCACACACTCGGTGAGTGTGTGTGGCAAGCTGGCCAAGTGCCAATCAATGACGGGGATCTTGACAGGATACAGACTTGTGATTGACAGAGGAAGGGCAGGTTCCGACGCTCCAGGGGAGATTTTGGTAGACAGTCGCAATGGATGTGGACAACTATGTGGTTGATCAACTATCTATTATTTCCCAAAAAAACCCCCAAACAAGCTTATCTTATAAATTAAGTTCTTTTCAAGCGTTTATTTCTTTATATTCAATTTCTTCGAGAACCCTGCTGGCTTGTTCTCAAAATAGCACATGGGACATTGTGATTTCCTGAATGTTGTAACGATGAGCATTTAAAAATGTGGTGATTTACAAAAATGAAATGTTGCAGATCCAATTTTCAGACACGTATCAAACTAGTAGTCCTTTGCTTGAATCAACGTCCAAGAAGTAGCTCCGGGTTTTCATAATGTTGGTGACCTCTACCTTAGTGGGCGTCATTTGTCAACAAGGGCACGCTCTTAGCTCGACCCAGGACACTGATTGGTGCGGTTATTTTTGGACAAGCCACTATCATAGCAGCTTTAGGCTACTTGGCAAGATGCCGCCGCTCACTTGCAAGGTTAATCGACCGTTTTCAGACATCATTTAATGCATCCCACAGGGAAACATTGTATTCATATTTTATCTAGTCAACCACTGCCACTGATTTGTGTGTGTGAGGAACACAGGGCACAGTTGAAATTGGAACATGTTCAAATGATATGTTTGCAGCACTTGAAATCTCACCTAAGGTCCAAATAGAATCCCCTCGCTTCAATTTTAATCACCCTTGTGTATTTTATTTTATTGTTTTGGTCAAAGGCGTAACGACATTTCAAGTGGGCCTTATTTTGCTTGTGGATTGAAATGGAAAAATACACTAGAACTAGAATTTCCACTTTCATTCAGATTCTTTTGGATAATAATATAGTGTCTTAAAGACAATAATAGCAGTCTATCTCAATTCCAAGTTAAAATGACATAAAGGAGTTTGGACTTTTCCTTGTTTTGACACCTTAACTTTTTTGTTTTGTTGCCTGCTTTGCATGTAGTGCCAGTAAATACTCTGTTTAATTCGACTTGGGACTCTGTGTTGCACAAATTAAATCTACCCCCTGTGTGCAATCATATTTATTTTAGAAGGACAGTGAGAGCAGTCAGTTAGAATAATGTGACTTGACTACAGAGCAGATAGCCCGTAGCCAAAAAAAGAAGAAACAATTGTACTGCTTCTTTTCTGCCAAAATCCAAATGGAGCGTATTTTGCAGACCTTTTTAAGTTGGGGTTGCACCTGGATGGGTGCTAATAGATACAAGGCTGCAATTTGTCCTCCGAGTTAATCAGCCCTGAGCAGGAGTGAAGATGGAGCTTGTGAGTGTTAGGGAGGTGAAATTTATAGATTTTCTAAGCGGGAGAGAAAAGCAAGTGCGAATCGGCCTGATTTTTACTGCCGAAAAAGGAGAGAATATATCAGGTTATCATACACGGCCAGTAAAAAGTCATTTTTCTTCTAATAAATAAATGATCTCCGTGGGCGACATAAATATCACCAAAGCCCACAGCAATGTCCATTTTTATTAACTACTGGCACGAAACGCAGGAGAGAAAGAAAGATAGCGTTCATATTATTTGAATGTTTTATGCTGTTGGCACCGTAGAGGAGTCTTGTTTTAAGCAGTCGCAATTTACAAGTGTTCTCCAGACTTTCATTTCTCTTCGTCAGAGCGAGAACCCATTTAGAGAGAATTATACTCCGGGAGAGTGCCGACTTTTGCCAAAGATGCTTGCTGGCATAGCGAGGAAGTTTTTCTTGGGGGTGGCCAAGGATATTTCGGACATTTTGATTATGTTCCCTATGATAGATGGAGAGAAAAGTAGCACTTGGGGTGGCCCAAGTACATTTTAGGCGAGTCCGGTGCCCCCGTCACCCCCCCCTAGCTCCGCCAGTGAAGATGCCAATCATAGATAAATAACTATAGTGATCAGATTGACACACATACAAACATGAATAAAATATAAGCCGCATAATACTTTTATAAAATCGAAGCTGTATTCTTCCAACATTTGGTTTTAAGAACACGTTGCGAGCTGCTCATTTGTTACGGTTGCGCGTTAGGATGAATATAATTTATCATACTCTGCTTGGGGCTTCAGACACAAACAAGTTATCATTGTTTTTTTTCTTTGGATGAGTACGGTTGTTTTAAGGAATCGATGAAGCTCAGGATCCCCAAACGCATTTCTTTGTGTGTTTGCGGAGAGAGACAGAGCGTGAAAATGTCTCCAGAAACAGACTCGTCTTCAACAACCTCCAGGGACGTTATCAGCACAAGCCTTGTAGCTTCTCCTATTATCTCAGTGTAGAAACCTCTAGGGTGGGTGGTGGTGGGTCATACTTCATTGTTCACCATGATATCATCAAAACACACAATGACGATTCCTTGTCATGGTGTCCATCGTTTCTCTAATGCTCTTGTAATGCCCTTTGAAAAGAGTTCTCTACCATCTCAACTGTATCATGCACTTTATTTTAGATTGTGGAAAAAAAAAAAGTTTTTGTTGATTCCTTCCAAGTTAACATATTGGAGACAACCAATGTCAGAATGTTCCTGCTGAGCATGATGAATAATCAGCTATGTTACTGTTTATGTAGCAATTCTTTTTAATTCTGAGGACATTTTTTAAAATGCTCCAGCACTTGCAAAAATAGCCGTGACATTAACTTTGACTCCAGCTACAATTTCTTAGCAATCAGATCTTCTTCCTTTTTGAAATATTCAGCTCAATGGAATACTGTACGTACAGCTCGGACCTGAGCTATTATGTCTTTTTTAGTTGAATATTCTTTGAAATCAATAATGTCTGGTATAGAGTAATAAATTATGAAATGAATCCCGGAAAGTCAGAAAAGATCGATTGAGTGCTACAAGGAGCACCTACAAGGACATATAATATCAGATAGCGCTGAAATCATGGGCTTCTAAAATGAGCAAATTAAGACTCGCTTAGCTCATCGGAGGAACACACACACACACACACACACACACACACACACACACACACACACATTAACGATTTGATATTCAACCTCACCCGTCTTTCGTCAGATTTCATGAAAAATGATATTTATTACGTTTGAGCAAACATTGTTGGTCTTTTGGTATGTTTACTGGACCTACTGATTTAATCAAAAGTTTGAATCAGTTGGCATATAGTCGAAGAGGCAAATATTAAGTGTTTTATTCTCATGCACATTAATTTCGCTCAGTGCAGAATTTAAATAAATATAAATGAATTTAAATACATATAAATAAACAAATACATTTAAATAATTATAAATAAACAAATAAATGTAAATCAATATGAATAAATGTAAGTATAAATAAATATAAATACATATGAATAAATATAAATAAATAAAACTCCACTTTAAATGTAAAACTGTCTACACAAAGATGATTTAATATTCGCACAAAACACTACACTCATAATGAGAACTTGTTTTATGTTTACAACCGTCGTAACTCGTAGGATAAGCAGACACCCAGGGTGACAAATGATGCATGTTGAAGGTAACATTAAATCTTGGATGACACTTTTAGCCCAAAACAGGCTTCTTGATGTCAAATCTTAGATGAGCTGGTATCAACAACAGTAATAAAAGAGGACAGGAGAAAAGAGGAGAGTAAAAAAAAAAAAATGCAAGGAAAAGTAAAGAGTTCCGCATTAACACTCTTGGGACTCAAGTCTAAACTTGAAGCTGTCATGTTTAACTGTCTTCTGAAAGTGATGTGTGTAAGTCAGACTAAACTTTAAATGACTCCTTAAATGTTCTCAGTGGGTCCGCGTCCCAGAGAGATACATTAGTAGGCATTGACTATCAAAGAGAAGCAAAGCCATTCAAGTAAGGTGCACTCCATTTCTCCCTTTCTACCCACTTGTCCTTGCCTACTTTCATTTTTTCTCTCATTTTACCTTTTCATAAACATATCTTACCCTCTCTTTAGGTGTCACTTTCTTTTCTTACTCCCTCCTATTCTCTTCAATTTTCCGAGCCGTCCCTTTTCATTTCGCCTCTCGAGCCAAGTGAGATTGGGTACTTTCTTTTTTGCCTGAGCAGCGAGCGGCCACGTGAGTCTGGATGCTATCTCGCGCTCGCTTCCATTCCAAACAATGTTCAAGCCCGCTGCAATTTCATCATCTGCTTTGTGCTCCAGTTGTATTCAAATTAGGAAATTGTTTTAATTCACACCTTAACGCCTGTGTGCAGTCGGCCATATTGCTATTTACGGGCAATAGGGATACGTAAGCTCCCTATAATATACCGTACTATCATTTTTAGTATTGATAAAGAAACCTTTAGTTATTTTCTATCATAGAGGTGACAGAAATAATCGATTAATCGACAACAAACCAATGATTGAAGTAATCCACTCCGGTTTTCGTCCTGAAACTGACAGGTCACCTCTGGTTCCGAGGCCCCCCGTGTGCTACTGAAACATTCTGTCTGAAATGAACGCAGACAATCTGGCCATCTGATATTATGTATCGACCTTCTGAAAGAGATCGCATATTATTCGCCATCACAGATTACTTTCTCTGCCCGTACTCACCCTTGGGATCTGCACGCTATAGCGTGTATGGCCTTCGTCGAATGGCACTCATGAGAACATGCAGTGAAAAGTAACAACTGTCTTTTAACAGCACTTTGATCACAACATAACATCATAAATAATCATTTCATTACGACTAGTGATGTACTGATTAGGTTCATTTCTTAATTTTATTTTTCGGGGACAAATTAAAAAAACAAACAAATCAGGCTGTGAGAATCTTAAAAATCAAGTTCCAAAATAAAATCAATAGTGTCACACTTTTATTCAAACTTGCAAATATGTATATTATTTATGACAAGCCATTGTTTGATACGTACAAACAAAAATCGGGATTGATGTTGTGTACTGAGGCCCAATCCTTTTTTCACGCTGAGCTTTCTGTACGCTAAAAAAAATATGCTTCAACTGATGATATCATCTGGGATAATCTTTTGTAAATCTGACGTATCTCCGTAATGCACTCTGTCACGTCTGGCGGATCTTAACGGCAGGAAAGTGCTCGCGCCGTATTAAACGTGTGTCACTTACACAAGTATTGCATGTGTTTATCCTGACAAGACTGTCATATAGACTCTGGATCACTCCACAGTATGTAAACATCACACATGCAAGACAGTCTAATCGGTTTGGTCGTGTTCTCGCTAGGTGAGGAGCTGCTCTGTTAAAAGTGGAATACAATGAACCCCCATGAGCCAATACTGTTTATCTTGTTCCTGGTGGGTACACAATGCGATCAATGGCCGTCTGGTCAAAGTGAAGTTGAAATGACATAAAAAGCCACTGAATAATTCCAACGGTCAAGTTGCACGTGGAAATTGTAACTTGCATCAAAAATGGCCAGCAGAAATGGATGAAACAAACGCTGGTGTGAATTTGTAGTCCACGCCGGAGGAGCAACACATAATGGTGGTAAATGATCATGTGGAAAGTTAATGACCTCCCCTCCTCACAAGGAGGTCATCACGCGTCGAGAGGCAAGGCGCCTTCTCCATAACGGATTAATATAGACCCATATCCCCCCCCCCCCCCCCCCCGCTATCATTTCTGTCTCTCGCCGCCCCGACTCTCAATCACCCGGACACTCGTTCATCTTCCGCCATACGCCGCTGCTCCCATTTGTTCTCTCTTGACATGGCCTTTTACCTCAGATCCAATTCCCACCATTTTAATCGAGACAAAATTACATTACGGTGGGCTTCACTTCCTGCCTGCCTGTTTGTGCTCGTGTGGGCGTCGTAGGGCTATTTTGAGTTTGCTATAGAGTTCCTACACGGTCACAAAGATGAACTTCAATGTCACGCCGCTAAAGGATTTTGTAGCCTACCGGAATTGCGCAAAGGGAGACAAATACGACACCTCCTGTCTTTGATGGATGTCTTTGACCGCTTGCATGAGGACGTTTTACTGTAAGCTGATTGGCTGGGCCCTTCTGCATTATTTCCTGCATGTATTCCCCCCCCCCCCCCGTTCATCTACTTATTTCTAAATTAGTCGAATATATCGAGATAGTTGGCTGGGATTCAAAACCTCAGGGAGATGTTTCTGCTTTCACACTATAGATGGAAAAAAAACTACACAGCAAACCGGCGAGAGCATGCAAATGACTCAAAGTGGAGATTTCGAACTGAGCCAGCAACTCTATAGAGCACGCAGCAGGTAGCTGGATGGGATGGAGTCAATGTAACTTTATGGTAATGAGATGGGACATGTTATAGGAGAGGTGCAAGTATGGAGCAAAAAAATGCTTTATGCTGCACAACAGAGAAAAGGAAATCTTAATAACAAAAAAAAAATGGAGCGGCTTCCTTCTTGAGGAGTACAACTTTCAAGATGCTACGTGTTTATCTCACCTGGCTATTGTACTCGACACTTAAAGTGTGCTCAATCTCCAACAACCCGCTGTCGGCGTCATTTAAAGTGAAACCAAATAGAACAATAGAAGTGCAATTCTTGTTAGAATTAAAAGACGGGATGAAAAAAAAAAATGACTCCAACTTATGTTCTGCAATTAACCACCTCAGTGTTCATTAGCAAGGCCCGATGTAAATAAATAGCTTGTGGACTTCCATAGTCATCTCATAAAAGCGCTAATTGCTCATTTAACTCGGTTTGTTGCCAATATTTGATGGTAATGTTTCGCTTCAGGCATGACACATTTAATGAGGAGCATTTTTTCCCCCCGTGCTTGTACGCAGGTAGTAGATTTTTTGCGTATTTGTTGTAGTGAAATTAAATCGAGAATTACTAAGGAAGAAATCTTGATAGTGACAAAAAAAAAAAGCCAAACTATTTTCTTATAGTCAAGGGTCTCGCTCACTTTTTTATCTCTGTATACACAGGTTCCCAAAAGTCATATACACTTAAATTTTTCTATTTCATTTCAAATATCATTTGGACAGATGTGAGGCCCTCAGCAATTGACAGCTTAGGCTTTGCTGCTTTTGTAAGCATATCGTTGGTTCCCTTGCCTATGGCTCGCCTGTTGACATTGGAGCAATGCTGCAAGATTGAAAAAAGTTTTTTTCTGTCCTTGTCAGCAGGTCGAGTTTTCACACTGCTCCAATGCGGAGCTATTCACGACGGGTTTCTCCACGATTCTGCAAAGAACTTCTCGTCCAATGAGAACTGGAGAGTGACTTTGCGAAAAGTGAAGCAATCCATCAGTGATAGCTAAGCACGTTAAGTGCCATTTAATTGGATGAGAGCTTTAAGTGCAAAGCCTGATGGGAGTCGGCCGCATTATGTCGAAATAATTTACCTTTTACAACGCATTGACTAATTAGAGAGATCAACAAAATGCAAATAAAAGCGAAGGAATTTAATAATTCCCATCATTGGTCAATGTCAATTTATTGAATTATGAAAAAATGGTTTGATGAGAAATGGGTCGAAGCAAAGCTCCTTTTTCCTCACCATTGTTGACTCGGACTGTGCTTTGGTCCCATTTGTTTTGTTTGGAATTTTCGCCGGGTATAAAGCATCATCACAACATAGACACCCCTGAGAGCCTGTGGTCAAAACTGTCTAGACACATTTGTCCATTAAGCACGAGGTAAAATTAGCCTCTCTAAACTTCCCTTTTAAAGGTAATTCCTGAGCATGACTTTAGCAACAAACATCTGCAGGCTAATTTTGGGCCTCTCGTGGGTACCTGTGGGCTCGGATGAGAGTCCTTTAAAAAAATAAAAAAAGGAAAAGTGCGACAGGTAGACGTTGACAAAGAGCTTTTGGAGTGTATTCCCATGGCGGTGTTTGTGATAATGAGTCTTTGGGATTATTTGTGTTCAATAGTTAACTAGGGGAGGTTAGTACTTAATGTATTTTTGGATATAATACTTTTTTGTGTATCAATCATGGTAGTCACAAAAAGACTTTCAAACAGGAAAAAATAAATTAAAAATTGTCATATGGTTTAATATTTTATTTTTTCAAATTTAATTTCATATATATTAATTAAATAATGTATAAATAATATTAATCAATATATATTAATTTAATAATATATAAATAATATTAATTTAATTTCATATATATTGTTTATAATATTAATTTATTTATATAGTATGTAATACTTGTTGAATTCAATTTCTTCATAGGAGTATTTAAATTGAAATTCACTTTAATAGAAAAAAAAAGATTCCTTCGCCTCTCCTCGGCCTTTATTTGCACGTCACTTTCCACATCTAGCTTTGTCCATCTCTTTGTACAGTTCATGGTTCAAAAGCCTCTCCCTTCCTCCAGTGACCATCTGTGAATGTGTAACATATCACTGTCTCCACCCGTGTGTGTCCGTAGGGGTACTCCATGTCCTTCCACCATGAGACAACGGCAGTGAATGAGTGCTTGGTCCCTCACAGTGTCCCGCGGGACTAGCATCTGTCGCCGTGATGCACTCGCCACCGCTACAAACTCCATTACCCGCCGTCCTGCTTCTCTGTCATTGTCAGCCACATTCCAGGACCCACAGCGGGTAGGTACGTGCACATTTGAACACCATTGCATGTATGATGGTGACGCTCTTAACCTGTGAGCTATATCCACCTCCCAATTTGTTACTATGGTTACCTATGCGGGGGCGGGGGATGAAGAGTTGGATGAAATATGATCAAATAGTTTTGGGTAACTCGATTTTACAGGCGTTTCTAATAAAGTGGCCACGTCCGGTTGCCTACCTCCTGCCATGGCTCAAACGCAGAACAACACTCCCACACGCATTATCAAAAAGCCCATTGAAGGCCCTTTCGCTCTCTTCATTTCCAGGAGGGCTCATCGTAATGGCTTGCAAAAGCCTGGAGAGCTTTTCTGCACACACTTTGGCAGCTCTTTCATTAATGAATACCCAATTCACTGTGAAAGGCTCAAATTTTGTGTTTTTACACGGGAGGCTTTAAAATACGTCTTTTCTCATTATGGCTTGAAATGCGACGATTATTGTAAGCGTCAGATGATGCAAACAGATTTTTTCTGAAAAGACTTTTGACCTGACTTTAGGACACCAAATTTCTTTAAATAGATAAATAAATGATCATAATAATAAATACAACTCTAAATACTTAGACTTTTTATTGGCCGAAAAGGATGAATAGAAATAGCCAATCAGGTAAAACTGAGTTACAAACTAAATTGATGCCAACAGAAAAACATCACATGTAATGAAAAAAAACAAAACATTGAGTAGCAAACAAAAGAGAACATGGAGGAAAGCAAAATAATACCAGAGTAAGTGGAGGATTTAAAAATATTAATCCACTTCTGCGACATGAGCCAAATTACTTCCTCTCAATATTTTATTTTCTTACCACTCGAGACAGCAGATCATTTATTGTAAAAATATGAGTTGACAAGCTCAAGGGCACTTTTCTCAACTAACGCTATGCAATGATTTTGAACATACCCCATTTATTATTTATAGAAATATCTTTTTAGGCTAACTCCCCTTGCAGAAATAAGATAGAATAATCATATCTTTTGTTCGTGGGAGGTGAAAGGCGGGTCAGATTTTGTCGGCTAAGCAAGCAGTGACTTTAATTGCTGTAGGCGCAAGGTGCTCTTTGAAGGTGACTTTGTCAAGTAAATAACACAACAGAGATGATGAAGCAAAAACAACATTGACAGCCCCCCCCCCTCCCCATTCGTTTATTTTACAGCCCCTCCCTCCAACATTGATGACACGGACCTCACAAAAATTGTCCTCCATTCTCTGTCTTGCCTCATATTAAGGTGGGAATTTGTGGAGAGAAGGAGCGAGATGCTTTTGCTGATGAGATGGCAACACAGATAGAGAATGATTGACTTGGAGAACACAGGAAGAGGGGGGGGGGGGCGATAAGCGATGGATGGAGGGCAGAGGAGAAGAGGCGAGATCAACATGGCACTAATTGTTTCCTCTGCACCCCAACCGAGCCTCCGTCAGCCATTCATCACCTCGCCGCAATCAGTCCAGAGCAGACACATTGGCAAATGAGAGCCTCCTTTTACGCCATCCATTAAGGAGGCGGCAACATGGAGGTGCGCGCCAAAAAAAGGGAAACGCGTTTTACGTGAATGCAAGCGCGGGTTTGTCTGATGAGCTTGTCCCGCTTTTGCCCGTGGTGTAACAAACACAAACATATTTTTCATTTTATCCTTGTTCGAGAGGGAGGCAGGGAGGGAGGGAGGGAGGGGGGTTGGGGGTTGGGGGGGTTACACCATCAATCACCTCTGCTAAATCAAATGGAAAATGATCCAACTGTATGACGCATGCGGCCTTGTCTGAAAGGCAACACGGTAAAACATGGCCGTGAAGCTCATTGCTTTCATTGAGGAAGCGTTCTAATTAGCAAGTGAAAATGAGCTTAGTTCCGGCTCTGCGGCTGCCAGCTGGGTGCGACCCGGGGAATAAATATGAGACTGTGAAAAATCAAAATGGCCGGAACCACAACTTGACAAGCGGCATTACTTACATTGATGTCGTAGGATTAGCGCGTTCGACACGAGACGGGATTTGGAATTAATGCTTTCCACAATTGAGACAAATGAGGCAAAAATCAGACTTCATTTATTCTCTAAATTGTATTCGGTGGGCGTTCGGGTGCCTTTTAATGACCGAGGGGGCGGGGCTTGCTGCGGAATGCCCCACACTTTCCTTTTCCCAGGCACTGTAAAAGTCTCTCGAATGCTTATCTTCACAGCGCTGCCAGTTGCCAAGGTCAAATGCGATCTCTAAATCGTAGTCGGTGCAGTGTACCTGTCTTTTATTGCACAGAGTAAAACACATAAAGATAAGTGTTTTGTCAAAGCAGGAGACGGGCCTTGTGAAATAGTGAACAAGGATGTCTTTATCAGACTTTGAGTTATGTGGGAGCCAATGGCGGCTGAGCTCCCATGTGCCTCCCATAAAGGCTGTAAAATCATATATTGTATATGCGTCGCCATTCCGCTTGTCGGCAGATTGCCGAGCCGAGTATTGAACGGGAAACCTGATTTGAAATTACTTCATCATATCAACATTGTGGTAAATTGGAAAAAATAAATTGTAGGATATGATACATACCAATTAATGACAAGATTTTTTAATAGTCTCAAAGTTGGCTATTCCGTCTTAGTTTCAGCAAAGCGCCTAAAACTATTTTTTCCGATTTCTAATGTGCAGTTGCTGCTTAAAAAATAAAAAAAAATCATTATCCTCATGCATGACGAATTATTTCCTTTATTGACTTGGCAACAGGCAATAATTGGACCTCACCTTCTCCCATGTTCTGCGACCCCTACATCAGCAGATGCTTGTGTACAAAGAACATAACACCCATCTTTCTTCTCCGTCATCTCCTCTGTGTAGCCCCCGATCCCGTCTTGATTTCATTTTCGGCATTCTAAATTAATTACGCCTCATGCCGTGAGGAGTTTATTCATTTATCGCTGGAACATGGAAGAAATTGCATTAGATGGGACGTCCCCAACCACCAGCAGCCCGTCTCCAAGGAGCCTTTTCCTCCAAAAGCGCCTTGATTGTTGAGAGTCTAGTCCAGAGTCAGCAGTAGTGCTTATTTATTTTTATTTTTTTATTAGTTGGTGTGGGAGTAGAGGGGGGGTGTCAATTAAGTCAGCTTCTTCTTGAGAGAAAGAAAGAGCAAAGAGGAGGATGAAGATGAAAAGGGAGCTTAAGTGACACTTGTGTGTGCATGTGATTAATACTTGCATTTAATTACAGGAAAATGCTTGGATTTTCTGCATTTAAAATAATACAGAGCGTGGGCAAAGAAATGAATCCAATTTTCTTCAAATAGTGTTATTCCACAATATAGTTTTGAGATGTAATACCACCTTTTATGTATCTTAGCATAGGTCTGCCGTTTATTGTACTCGTCGGCTTAACGTTATTTTTTTGTGTGGATTGGAATGACGTGCATGATAAACACAGGAGCTGAAATCATTTTGATTAAGATGAGTAAGATTATCAGACCATCTGATCCTTTCCGACTCCTATAATCCATTTTGTTTTGCCTCTTTGTTCTGATTGCTCTCCTTTTGTGCCACGCATCATCATCATTCTTCTTCTCAGGTAGTTTTAGTCTAATCGAAGAGATTCTCCTTTTGAATTGTGACATTACAAGTAATGTCATGTGTTGAATCTCTCATTTGAATTCTTTAGTAGCCTGGTAATTAGCCTGAAGTGAAGCTTCCTTCATTTATCCTCTGATTGCTCTGCAGGCCCCCATTCTACTGTAATTGGCATAAACAGCAGTCAGTGATAAAGAGCCAGAACCTGTCTGACTCACCGTCAGGGGTTCAGCCTGGGTTCCGTTGCAAAGTGAATTTTTCTTTTTTTTTTTTTAAGGGGCTCTGTCAATCATGGGCTAATTTCTCTCCGTTATGGTGCTCCTGTTCAAGGAACAAAAGTCAGATGGCAATCTGGATAACTCCTGATTCCTTTTTTAACTCTTTGAGCAGGGTTGATGTGAAATTTCATCAACAGTAAAATAAAAAGAAATTGAATATCACAAAAAGCTGCTTTTTTTTTATCGATAATAAAAACGAGATGACTGGATGAACTTGGTCATGGATGGTTATGACTGTCCTTCAAATGCCCTTGTCTTTAACAGTGATGAGGTAGATTTATGTTTGCCCCTCAGGCACTGGGCTGGTGGGCTTGTGGGGGGCTCATATTATAAATTAACATCTGGTCTCCAGTGAAAGCAAAATGAGTGGGCGAACAAGCATACTGCTGTTTTACCCGGGTCCTGTGTCTCGCCTTTTTGTCTTTTCCCATCTCCACTCACCGTCTCTGGTTTTTAATGCTTGTTATCCTTATATAATCCCTCCACTTTAAAACGTGCCTCTTAATCACTGCACTTCAGAGATCTCCATAGTAGCAAATGAAATTCTGCACGAGTCATCCGAGGATAGGTTGAATTTTATTTTTCTTCTATACATACTGTATTTTCTTATTTTTTTGGTGCATGAGTGCAAACTGTCAGAGCCTCCCCCCTCCCCTCGAGAAAATGATTGATCGATTATGTGTTATGTATCCTCAAACCTGCTGTGGGCTTTTCAGCAGTAGCATAGCGTGGGCGGTTACATCATTCACCAATTGTGTGCTGCGTATTTGTTTGCAGAATTGGAAGGAAAATCATTTCCAGAGAAGAAAATATTTCAAGAATGCATGGATTATAAAGTTATTGAGGCTGGGTGACTGTTCAATCTTTTTTTCTTGTCTCGTTCCTTTCTTACCTTCTTCTCCTCTGACCTCCTTCCCCACTTTGAAGTCATCGTGGCCTCAAGATAAATCCGTAGCATCGATCCATCCCTCTTTATTGCCTCTGTCAGCATTCTTAAAGCAGATTGAAAAGACCGAGATGGCCCGGTAAGAGCGGACAGAATCAACATTGAAAGAGGAAACCGATAGATGAGGGGGGGGGGGGGGAATGAAAATGATGGACTCAGTCAGGCGATTGGCGTTTCATTGCATCAGCGTGCATCCGCAGTCATTTACATTTGAGTGCGTTTACGTGTGCGTGCGTGGTCGGGAAATCAGCAGCAGGGGATTGATGCCGTTTGTTCTGGCTTGTATTTGGTCAGCCTCCATAGACAAGCCAATGTAGCGTGCTATTACGCAAACCTCATTCGGGTGGCTTCGATAAAATGGACACAACGGGCAAATCTACAAAAACGATTTAATCCCAAATCCTGTCATGTTTGTTCCATTGTTTAGTTTTAATCTTCTGGTTTTGAAAATTGCTGAATAATAAATAAGGATGACAAAAGTTGCATGTTATGTTTTCTGTTTTTGACCTGAATAAAAATTAAGGGCCTCAGAATCGGAACCGACCAATCAGGGACTTTTCCTATTTCTCTGCAAGGTCCAGAAAAGCTGAATGAGAAGCATCCATATCCAAAACTTTTTGTTCCAGACTAATCGAGACCTACATTCATGCATCATACATCTCATCTTTTCTCTCCTCCTAGTTCTTTTTCCTTTCTTTCTGCCATCTGCAAGAGATAATTATCCCCAAACAAGCAGTCCCCTGGGTTAGATTGTGTTATCCGAAGCTAGTTTCATTAAAAAAAAAAAAAGAAAAACTAAATATAAAAATGCCACAGCTGTGTGGATATCTCTGGTGTAGTGAAGGGAGGAAAAAAAAAATCACCATGGCTGTATTTTTTATTTTTTTGGGGGGTAAATCAACCCACCTAACACATCCGTAACACCAAATCATGCAAGACAAGGAAAAATATTTGTTTACCATCCATAGAAGTGGTTAGGCAGGCACGGAAGCATGGCATATGGCACCTAAGCCTCTCCTGGGAGCCATCAATACTTTGCGGCACAGTTGATGTCCTTTGTCTTGTGTAATCTCTCGAAATGTCCTTGCGCGCACGCTACCGTTGCACTCAAGCGTTACACTCGCACGGAAAACGATACATTTGGCAGGTAGATTAATGACAAATCCAAAATGACAAGCGGAAATGTAAATAAGGCTCGTGTGCGTGTCGGCTTGGCCCGAAGCCACCGGCGCACACGCACGTGTCCAATAGAAGAGCCGGTTATTTACATAATAGAGTCGGACAATGCACGGGGAGATGCTAATGCATCCCGTACTTATGTCAGCATAACCTTCGTGGACGGCAAACTGCAAACTATAGCAGAAGACAATGACACGGCCTTAAAGATTAGCGTGTCTGGAACGATTCACGTGAAAACCATCTGTGTTTTTATTTTTTTATTTTTAGCGTGAGCAATTCCACGACTCCATATAACCAGACTTCTGAAGGTATTATAAAGGTAACAAGGGAAATAAATGCAGATTTGTGACATTGTCAGAAGCAAAAAGAAGCCCAAAGGCAACTAGATTTGGATTTTTTTTTTTTTTTCCCCCCGAGAGAATGCTGATCAGTTTTCCGGCACGTCTAACACAAGCAAGGTCGAGCTTAAGAGGAACCATAAATTGAATTCATGTACGCTGTGAAAGCAGTAATTTAAGGACAGGTACGATGGTGTCTCCGAAAGTTTGAGCTCAATGTCGGCGGGGGGTTACAAAAGCGATATGAGGCGAGTCATTCTCACCCACTGCGACACAGTTTAACGCTAGACAGGATGTTACCGAGCAAATGACATTGTTTACAAGTTGCAGCACAGCAAAAAAAAAAAAAAAAAACGGTATTGCTTGTGGACATTCATCATTGAACAACATTGCTTATCTGGTTTCGGGGGTTTGTCGGTTGCATACAAATTGGAAATATTTTTCCCACATAGTTCAAGTCTATAAAATGCAAGATAGTATTTGCAGCATGTTTTTTTTTTTTATTGTGTGTTTTCTGGTTGTTTGAAATCTATTTTTGGGGAATTTAATTTCTTTTATAAAACTTGAATTGACACGTCTGAATATCGAAATCAAGATGTGGTTATAATTCGTAAATTGCAAATGAGGACTTTCTTTCTTTCCACTCCAGTTTCTTTTTAATAGCATACAGAAGAAAAAAAAAAAAGATATGGCGAGGAGGAGAGGGAGATCTCAGGTAGTGTGGAAGGCTTGGCTGTGTTAAGGGAGGGTGTGAGGGTGGTCAGTTATCTCGACAAGATTGAGGGAGAAAAAGATGTGAAATGCTTGAAGGTGAGACTAAGTGGGGGGGGGGGGAGGTGGGAAGAAAAGAGCTGAGAGGGTAGGGAGGCGGGGAAGGGGGAGGCTGGGTAGCACGACAAGGCAAACGGGAGACAAGTTGGGAATAGAGACGAGGATGAGCTGTGGGCCCACAATGAGCAGACTGTGTGTGTGTGTGTGTGTCGGGGAGAAAGCGGAAGACACAGAAGGAAGGGTATTGCTGCATAAGCAGTCTGTCCAGCTGTCGGGAGGGTGAAACTCGATGGAGACGAGAGCTGTCAGGACTCTCATCAACATCTTTCTTTCTGATCACAGCCACCTCTCTCTCTCTCTTTCTCTGCGTCGTCTAATATGAATCCTCGCTCTGCCTCTTCATTTTCTTGTCAGGTGTCCTGTACCCCCCCCCCCCCTCCCCCCTCCCTTGTTGTCTTATTCAAGCAACATTCACTGTCTAGGAAGTTGAAGGATGGAAAGCTCCAAAAACAAAGATGATCATGAATATGCATCACAAATAATCCTGCAAATACATTTGACACATCTTGTAGGATTATTTTAATTTGAAGAAAACATCTATTTTCTATATTGAGAACTTTTTTTTCAAGCTTTGGCAGAGAGCTGCACTTTCAAGGTTCTACCTGAAGTGTCTCCATTGTAATGGCAAGGCTGTTAGAGATAAGTGAGATATTTACTTAGGTGATCCCATGGAGAAAATGGTGCTACTATTGGAAGGTTGACCAGATCAGCAGGCGCTGCAGCATGCAGAGTTCTTAAATTGCTTTCGAATGGGAGGCTATGCTAACATCACATCAACTTCCTCTTTAAGGAGCAGGGGGTGATCCAAATGGGAGCTATTGAGATGAGATTTGAACGGGAAAAGAGGTGAAGGCTTTTATTCTTCGTGTTAAATTTACACCGTGTGAGGAAAATAATTCTTATTTCCCTTTTAGTACTTTTTTTTTTTGTTGAATTGACTCCATTTTATTTTTAAGTACTTGCACAAAATAACTGATTTGATTTGGCACGACGGCAACTTCAACACAATTATCCCCCCCCCCCCCCCCTTTTTTTTCAAATGCTAGTCTTTGTCTTTTCTGGATTTTTTTTTTTTTGGTGCGAATATGAGCTGAAATGGAACGGCAAGCTTTAGGCCTGTCAGTTCCGATCAACATCCACATTAAGGCATAACCCACATGTGTCTCCTGTCTTCGTCATCCTCTCACCTACATCTACTTATCACTCCCATTCAGAGTATTTTTTTCCCCCCTTACGTCTCTTTCGGCCTCGTTCTTCCATGCCGCATAAACTGTTTTGTCTTTTGTGTGTTTATCATCCGCTACACTGTGCTGCAGTCCCCACAGTGAAGGAAGAACACTCTTTTGTGTGTCAAGAGTTGTTACTGATGGAGTTACTTGACATGTCTGCTAGCTCACTACAACTTCAATAGAGCTGCTGAGATTTGCGGATGGCAATCTCACCTGATATTTACCTTCGCCTCCGAGGTTATGTTTTAAGCTCGGATTGGTTTTGCTTGTTTATTTGGTGCGTCCATTCCCCGAGAGGTGAAGGTAAGACTAAATATTAAAGCAGGTCTGACCAAGCAGTGTGTGGGCATAAAGGGTTTTAAATTCACAATGTCTAATTAGCATTTTTTTCCCATTTGAAATAAAGCTTGCCCACGCTGTTGAGTGTATATATAAAAAAAAATAATGTCCTGCTTATGTTAGCTGTCCAACATATCAGAGTTGGCATTACAGCATAGCCACCCTCAACGCCATATGGTGAGGCAAGATCTGATGTCTGTTATCATACTCCGTGATTGGTTTGTCTCTTCTAATTTGCCGAGCGACAAACAGTAAGCTGCGGAGACAAGTGCAAGGAGGTGGAGAGCTGTGACATGTTTGGGGTTGTGACATATTCGGTTACTTGGCTGTGCAGCGCTGCCATATGGTGAGAGCATTACTGCTGAGTAGGCTGGACGGAGTTAGGCAGCTGATTCATTTAAATGGCTGTATTTACATTTGCAGACTGCTAAATTCAGCCACTTTGAAACGTCATCGTCAATCATCAAGTGCTGAAAGTTGCAATTTATTTTGTTGCTTTTCAGGTTGTCGCGCCATGCTAATGTAAATTAATGCATTGTTTAATTCAAATTATTTGTATTTAATATTGTTATTATTATTTATGTTAATTGTAATTAATTTAAATTTATTACATTATTTAATTCCATTCAATTATCTTTATTATTATTATTATTTGGGTGGTTTACATTTGAGCATTTAAAAAAAATCAGACCATGTTTGGTGAGCAAAAGCCGGGTCAAGTGATCTGCAGTATATTACTTCCCTTTTTTTTTTTTTTCCTTTGTGTAGACACGGCTGATTTTCTTTTGCAGAACTGCACCGTGGCTCGGAAGTTCGTGAAATAGTGTCCGTAAGAGAAAGAGTCATAAACAGCGCAACCTATGGATGACTTCTGTGCTGTAAACGCTGTCATAAAGATTAACAGTCAAGTTTCCGAGGTCGTAAAGTACTCCATTGGCTCGGCCTCTTTGGCTCCGGACCGTGTCTTTGCTGTTTTTCAAATAGATCTTATACTCCTCACTATCTTGTCTTAAACGATGCAATTATCATCTGCACAGGCAAAATGTTTATGAAGCAAATTGTTTCATTTTACGAGACTTCTTGTGAGATCACCTGACCTGGAGCATGCTTCAACGACACCAGAAAACAAGCTGAGCAAAGCCGACTTCACGTCTTGCTGCCCTCGCCGCCACCTTCATTGGCTTTGTCATTTCCTCTGCGGGTCCTCTCTGCGTCAGTCTCGTCTCTCCCCAGTCTCTCCTCATACGGTGACGGATTGACTGTCTGTCTGTCTCTCTGTGGGAAATGAGCCCGCTAATGTCGTCGACTTGGCTTGTTCCATATTCATCTGCGAGCCTGTGAATCACTCCGCCGCGATAGCGCATCTGCTTCCCTTCTAAAAAAAGTCAAACGGATCACAAAATGAGCAGTGAATATAAATCCATTTCCTGTCTCTTTTAGGTCTTCATCAGTCCAGCTTTTGCTCGCCCCCTTTTCACTTGCTGTCACATATGTACTATGATTATTTTCTCCTTATCCTCTTTAATCATTATATTAACCATCCCTCCTGCTCTGTCTGCCCCATCAGCCTCATCCATGCAGAGCGAAGGGCCTGTTATGAAAAGATATCAAAAAGTCAGTCAGATAAAGCTCTCTCTAGCTGACAGCCAGGGAAAAAACAGCCAAAAACTGTAGGTACCGTATTTTCCGCACTATATGGCGTACCTAAAAACCTCCAATTTTTTCAAAAGCCGACAGTCCGCCTTATATATGGACCAATATTGAGCCACTACAGCAGGCGTGTCCAAAGTCCGGCCCGCGGGCCAAATATATATATCTTATATATGGACAAAGTTTTAAAATGGGCCATTCAGTGAAGGTGCGCCTTATAATCCGGTGCACCTTATAGTGTGGAAAATACGGTAATATCAATATCCCACAAGTCACTCGTGCCGAGATGGGCGATATTAAGCTAAAGCTTAACCACCGAGTCAATCCGATTGTTAATTAATCTTGTACTGTACTTGAAATGAGTTGTATTTGTGCATCGATTCCCTCCCCACTATCACAACACAACTAATTTTACCCTTCACGTTCTCCACCGGGACATTCCGAATGAGAGGGTTCCCCGCTCGATTCTAATTTCGTCTCTTTTTCAGAATTGATCTTTCTACACCTTGAAGACGGACGGTGAGGGCGAGAGGAGGACTGATATGGAAATGGACATTGATCTCGAGAACGACAAAAAAAAAAGGTAGGGATGTCTTCTCTTGACACAATAACACAGTGTTGGGATCACAGAGGCGAGATGTGTTTATCTGGTTGAATTGTGTCGCTCCTCCATGCGACACCTGTTTCTTCCAACATTATTATCCGCTCAAAGACTGTCATGAGAAAATGAAAGGGAATTATGGAACGCTCCTTATTTGGGATGGCTGACAGTTGTCTTGCCAGCTGTTTAGGCCTTCTGTGCAAGAAGCCCCCAAAATAGCCCGCGGCAGTGTTTTGAGAAGCACGGTGCTTAGCATTTGGATTTATTTTGTTGTGTGAGAAATTAGAAATGGAATTTGGCTCCGCCTCTTGTGATTGGTGGAAAAAAATGATTTGCTTGTTGTTTTTCTGATCTGCAAACATTTGAGTGAACCCAAAGCTGATGAAACCTTCGTGGTGATGCAACTGAGCTGCCAGATTTCTGCTCTCTAGTTTTTGCTTTGAAGCCTTCGTTGAAGCAATGGGCCTCCTTGGTTTTGGCAGCCACCTGCAATGATCTCCTCTGGCAACGTGAGAGTGGATTTAAAAAAAAAAAAAAAACAATTTGAAGGGCAAAGCAACAAAAGGCAAATATTTTTCAAAAAATATGAAATCATGATAATAAGACAAAAAGATGGATTTCTGTCTCAGTCCCACCTTGACCCTCCCTGACTTTTCCTCCCCCCTCAGCCTTTCACATCCACCCACCCACCAAACCCGCATTCTTAACTCCAGCGTGATTATTTGCAGTCTTGCCTGCTGTCTATTTTATGTCTACCCCTCCTCATTTCCTTCTTCCCTATGAGGGAGGGAGTGGGGGTCAAGAGGTAGGGGAGGAATGATGGAGAAAAGGTCAGGTGCTTAAGATGGAAGTGGGAGGGAAAATGAGAGAACCAAAACAGACAGACAGAAAATCCCCTCCGCTGTGTGTGTGTGTGTCCTTAACCTCAATGTGGTTCTCCGTGGGCTATGGAAGCCCCCTGAAAGTTCTTCATTTGTGCTTGCTGTGTGATATTTTTCTCGTTCTTATACTGTAAGTTCAGTAACCTTTCCATTCCTGCCTATAAATATTTACAAAGACTTGAGTGTGCATCACTGATATCATTGATAATTGAAATGCCCTTCAACAAGTACATTTATTTTACATGACTGATTGATTTCTTAGACACCATGGAAAAACTCCTATGGTCTCTAAATACATCCCAGAAAACAAAATATTATTGTCGTGTATTTATGAGACGTCAATGTGGTATTTATTCAGATTTATAGCTTGTTTTATAATCGCAATAAATGAAAGAGGCCATTTATCTATTGTGCCCCGCGGCCACTAATATTCTGGGAAGTCTTTTAGGAGAAGAAGAAGTCCAGACATTCTGCCTGTCCAGTCTTGTCCATTGAAAGCAATTATGACTTTAAGATGAGGCAATAAACGCAACTCCAGAAAGGACCATTACTGGAGGCCCCCTTGTCTGTTTGTCAGACAGTCGGTCCATCTGTCTGTCTCGAATGCGTTCCCACCAGAGGCTTGAACAATTATTCCGATTCTTATCATGGTAAGCACGGACTATATTTCATCCTTTCCTCATGTGACCTCTCGGGTGGCCCGCTAATTATTTTCCAATCTATAAAATCCATTACAGCAATTTGCCTCATGCTGCCATAATGACTTGACATTTGGAATCAAACAAATTAGTGTTTTTTAAAAATTTTTTTATGGCATTTGGGAAAGAAGAGGATCTCACTACTTGTTTTGCCTTTTATGACTCCTATAAAATATGGCCGACTTTTTCTCCCCTCCATCTTTTTCCTCGACGTGACTCAGCTGTGCAGCAGCCTTCCCGCCATCAGCTTTTATGATATTAAGCTGCCATCAATTAGATCTCGTTTGATCTCCTTACCCCGCCGCCCGAGCTGGCGAAGCCGCGCGCCGTTGGCGATAGCGGCGGGGCGTGGCGCGGCTCTCAGCGACTCCCTAATTATGGCGCTAATTAGGCCTAATCCTGGCCTTCAAAATGAGCTGCTCGGTGAACCAGGTGTGCCGGACACCAGGGTCTCATTTATTCGCGTATTGGCTCGTTCTCAATGTCATTAGAGATGATCTATTGTCCTCTATGACATTGTGTGTAAATAGCTAATAACGGGAAAAAAAATGATCTGAATTTCTGATGGCCACCTTGAGCCACTCCGAATCCCGAGGCAGATGTGCTGCCTATTAAAAACAAACTATTATCTAATTTTTTTTATCAGAACAGGTAAAAAAAGGGTGGACATGGAAGCAGCTAGGAGTGAAAAAAAAAAAAAACCATCAACAAAACCCTTACAGAAAGTCACAAAGTGGGTGTAGAACAGAGTGACTCGCAAGCCTTGCAGCGGAAGAAACGACATCGGAAAACAACAACAACACACTCGTATAATGGCATGGCAAGCGACAGCTGGGTAAGGACGCAAGGCGTTAATTGGCTGACACGGGAAGGTATGGCGGACAACAAATGCAAATACACGGTAAATTTAGTCCAGACTGACACACAATCGGTTGTTTTTGATGTATGTTATTTTTTTAACTCTCTACATCAGGGGTGTCAAACTCATTATTTTCACGGGCCGCATTGTCGTCATCGCTTCTTTCGGAGGGCCATTATAACTGTCAACCCAAATAAATGTATTTTATATACAGTCAAAGCTGCAAAACTAACGGACAAATAATTCGTTTTCAAATCAGATGAGTAAAAACTGGTCAAATATTAAAACAAATATATATATTAGAAGTGAAGATAATTTACAATTCTAGTAATGACACACGAATTTGATGCACAATTTGTCTTCGCGGGCCACATAAAATGATGTGCCGGGCCGTACCTGGCCCCCGGGCCTTGAGTTGGACACCGGTGGTCTACATGCAGCCTCTGGTTTCAAAAACTAGCACAACTGCGTCTTTGTTGCTGCCGTGACAATAAATAAAGCTGTGTGCACTGAGGATTTTTATTTTATTTTTTTTAAAAGGGGTGCTGAGTGCCGGGTGAGATAGTGACGGTGTAAGCAATAGAGTGGGTCAACAACTGTCAGGGGTCACGGGAGGGTCAAGAATGGGAAGTAAGGATTAAAGTGAAATTTGATGCTCGGCCGAACCCTCAGGTACGAAAAAAATGACTCACCTTGAAATAACTCCCAAATGGATTTGTACAGTGTACTCCTGTGGAAGTGTGTTCTTTGAGGACAGGCTGTATGATTTCCGACCTATTTTTCCGCTCCAATGGAGGACTGACCAGTCAAGGATGATCGGACTGTGCTGTTAATTGTGCTTTTTTTCGCAGATGTCGAATTTAGAATTCACAGATATCACTCACCGAATGTTGCAGGCAGCACAAACTGTGCACAGATGGTTTAATGTATATGTGACTTGATCAGTCACATTTTATTCAATTTACAATAGAAGAGGAAAGCAGTGTAGACAGATGGTAAGCTCATTCTGCCAAAAAGACAAAAGCTATTTGCATGCATGATCAACGTTTATAGTTTTCAAAAATAAACAATTGATCATTCAATTAAAATGAGGCAAATTTGAGCTAAAATGGCTGAAAATCCTGAAAAACAAAAGTCAGTGGAACAAACCGCTTATTGAAAATGAGTTGCACCAAACTATGAAGAAAAGTGTAAACGAAATGTGGGAGGTGAAATAAAATGGGAAAAAAAATAAATCCAGATGGAGGATTGGGATGCTGTTAATTACGTGTGGGAGGTATTGTGTATTAAAAAGGTAAAGAGAATAAACACAATAAAGCTGCAGAAGTAGCGGATTCATTACATGGACCAAAGTCTGGTCGGACCGAATAAGGAGCGAGGCCATGTGATTTCTTGAGGGAGCCATGTTGTTGGGAATGAAGACAAGCAGCTCAGAGAAGATGGGTCAGAGTGATTAGCAGTAAGAGGCGAGCAGGAGGTGAACACAGAGAGGTCTTACAGGAATCCCTTGACCTTGCCAGGTAGCCATTAGAACAAAACTAATTACCAGCCCAACGACCTCAGAGATAGAAGTCAGTGGCCTGGCATCGTGGTCCAGCCATCTTGGCATGCAAGCATACTCGCTTCCCTGATCCATCCAAGTCCCGATTCGGATGATATATGGATGTATGGGAGCTAAGGGATATACACTGACACCTTCAAAAGATCCTTTACTGGACCTTCATCTCTCTTTTAATACTCTGTTTATATTCCTTGGCACGGTGTCTTCATATATAGCAAACCATGAGGAATGGGAAATCTTACATTTTTGTTTCGAAACAATTCGAGAGCTTTGGGGAAAGTCAGAGTCGCACGCACATGCATGGACGAATTAATGTCGGTTCAATACTTCACATTTATCCTCCAACTTTGAACTGGAGGAGCAAGTCTTTAATCTGTGTGGCGCCTTTCATCAAGTAGTCTCTAAAGACCGTCTAAAGATGTCCGCCGGGAACTGGAATCCATTAGCTGGGAGATGCCTTTGCCCTGCAGCTGACTTTGCTCTGCAGCTAGTTTGGACATCATCATTAACATATCATCATTATTGAGCTTTAAAAAAAAAAATTGTAAGAGGTGTAAGAATTTAGCGGATAATAATAACGATAGTTCGATTAGGATTGTTGTAACGAGCTTGCTCGGTGTTGTGTGAGAGCTAAGATGCCTTTAACGAACAAGCGGGGCAAATTGGAATATAATGTGACTAATTAAAAGTGAATTTATACGCTGCTTCCGTTGTGCTGCATCTCATGTTGCCTCTTTAACTGAGCAATTAAATGATAACACAATCCAAGGTTAACTTTTCATGCTTATGAGTAAATAAGAACAACTCAACTATAACATGAGGAAAAAAAAATGCTGCGATTTTTTATTTCTGGACAGTTTATTATGCGGCTTTTACAATCCATTCAGTTTCTTGACAAATTAAAAAAAATCATCCCATAAAACACTTTCTAAGACGCATAGCATGCCTTGCGATGTCTATTTTTTTTTTTCCTGGGACCTGAATGACAAATGTAGAGTCTCATCCAGGGACTACGACTCATTAAAACATATTGCTGGCCCTGTCATGGCCGACCCAGAGGCATTAAGCCTTTGGCCCACTTTGGATATGCATACTTAAAGGAATCATGATTCATCTGGCGACATCTCACTAATCTTAATTACACTGTTGTTTGGACTTTCTGCATCAATTTATTCCTGAATGTATTTGGACGGCAAAGAGGCCGAGATACCATCTGATCGTTTTCATCATACCTTTGCTTAGACTGTGCTAACCGCTAACGCTACCCCTTAAGGGTATCCATTGCGAGTTAATTCCTAGTCTTTAAATATTTGTTGCCTTGTCCTTTTGAGTTAATTGGCCAAAGGCTTGAGACTAATTAGTTTGCAGTGAACGGAGGCACTAAAAAGGCAGCGTCATTATCCGAGAACTCAAAACGGAAAGCTGTGGCCGTTTTCGTTTGTTATTAAAAACGAGGGCAGAGGGGAGTGGCGTGAGCTGAGCATTGAGCTTCTCATAATGAGAAGAGCGCATCATCATCACCTCACCTCACATCACTTCCCCTCAGCCACCTGAGGTGATAACACTCGTGCAAAGTTTGGAAACGCCATCTGTTCCGCTGCCCGGTATCGGCGCTCTGTTCTGGTTCCAGCTCCGCCTTCAAGCAGAGTTGCACACAAACACACATTTTGTAATCCCTTTTATTGATAGGTGTCACATGTCTATTCGCTGAGGTTTACCTCCGTCTTTAAGCAAAAGCAATACGAATTAATCACCCTGATAACGATCGACTTCTACTCATTGATTTATTAGACCTGAACCGACCATACCGGAGCAAAGTGGCCAAGCGGTGGCGACAATTCCATCTTTTCTTTTTCTTCCAAAATTTGACAGCATGTCAGCATAAGTTGAAGGACGCCGTGTCAGTTGATTGTATTGACAGTCTCCGATCGGAGGATACAGCGAGGGTGATAATGGCCGGTTCATCTCATCTTTCAAGTGCTCTTCATTGGCTTCGTGTGAAGAATGATCAAAGTGGGAAAGATTTTTAATGGCCACATCCATTCGACAGGGTCATAGTTCCTCTTTATTTCCATTTATGGCCTGTCACTCAAGACTTAATTTCCCGCACCCCTGTTTACTCACTTCATCCTTTTTTGACTGAACACACACACACACAAAATTCTACTTGTGATTTTTACAATGCTAAATGACCTTGCGTGCCAACGAGAAGTATGACACAGCTGCTCCCTGCCATGTTGGCACCCACCACTCACATTTTGATTTTAATTCCTGGTTGAGACGCTGCCGGGCATGGAGTGCCAAAATCCTGCCAACCGCCCACATTTTCCCAATTAGCTTCAATCACAAATAAAATGTGCCCTTAAAAAGTAACCTTGTATTTTATCTCAATCCGCATCCACACACTTGCCTGTATTTGTAAGATGAGAAATAAGCTTGGATTGTCATTAAGGTCCATGTAATATTTCCTGAGAAATTAATAACTAAGATGATTGGACGTGAAATGTCAACGAATTAATTCAACGTATGAAATGGTAGTCACTTCCTTGCGGCTGCTCTGCACTACTAACAATTCTAATTTCCACTTAAAAAAAAAAGCCATATTATTATCAGAAGATTTTTTTTGCTTCATGGTAAATCGTCACATTATGAGATTAGAATCACGACAGTATTCTGTATTGTATTTCCTCGTCCCGTATGAAATTAAAAATTAATTAAAGGGAAATTTCCATGCTGTGCCGGGGAATTCTTTTGGGGTGTTTTGATAAGTGAGAGAACAATCTGGACACAAGACCTCAAAGTGAAAGCGGAGGAGAGCATCAAGGTTGCACAAGTTTCTAAATGACAACAACCGTACACGGAAAAGCGAATTAAACTCATTAACAAGGTAGTCTCGGAAATAAACAAAAAGGGCGACAGGTGCCGGGAGCTGGAGAATACAAACCAAACATGCATTCTAATGAATACTCCGAGAAAGGAAGCGAGGGACTGGAGGCCACTTGAGAAAGGAAGAAAAAGCAGTGGCAGGAGCAGATAGCGACTTGGAGGAGGGCAAGGACGGGCACAACGGAATATCTTCCTTTACGACTTGAGTGATAATGAGATGGCAGGATGAGGAAAGAGCTCACTTTTTTTTTTTTTTTGCCTGCTTGAGATACAAACTATGCCAACTCCTTCTGGGCCAAAACACACTTATCTTGACGTAAACAAACCAATTGGCGGAGAGATGGCTTAGTGTATACACTATGTGTCATTTGATGTCTCGTGAACCGCACCCCCCCCCCCCCCGCCCACCCCCCCCCCCGCCTCGTCTCCTGTCATGTTTTGTCTCAGCCAGTGGCGGGCCAGTTGCGTACGTTAATAGCGCGGCTCTATTTAGCTGACAGCTCCTGAAAGAGCAAGAGATGACTGACGGCCATACGAGGAGTTGACAGCACATAAAGGTCACATTAGCTCCATCATGCTCAATAGAGGAAAAGGATGGAAAGGAAAGGGAGGAAAAATAAAACGGGTGAGAGCAAGGCAGTGTCGGGGAGAAGATTGCTAGCGAAAGGCAAACATTGGAGGAAATGTCACAAAGGCTGAGAGGATCAGGGAGCGGACAAATGGAAAAGGCCAAAGTGAACTGTGTTAAATTTATTTGGAAGCTAAGTGGCCAATTGGACATTTATCTGAATATTACCCTTTTTCCCGGACTATAAGGCGCACCTTCAATGAATGGCCCATTTTAAAACTTTGTCCTTATATAAGGCGCACTGGACTATAAGGCGCACCATTAATGCATCATGTTAGATTTTTAATCCAAATCATTCTCCATTTTATATTTTTTATTTCAACTTCAGACGCAACAAATGACATTATAATCACAAAATAATGATCCATAGTCTTTTTGATTGATGATTCATAGTCTTCAGCGGGCCACTTATGATTGATTTCATGACACAATGCTTCGGACCAGTTTAAATTTAGGAATTTGGTCCATATATAAGGCGCACTGTTGACTTTTGAGAAAGTTTTAGGCTTTTAGGTGCGCCTTATAGTCCGGAAAATACGGTAAATGCGTGCTAACATCACACGTTAACAGATAGTCGCTGTACACCAGTGTTGCCATGGCTACCTTAAAAAAAAAAAAACTTGACTTGTGTCAAACTTACCTCGCTCAGTTTATTTATTTTCTTTTTTCAAAGACTTTCCTCAGGCCATCTAGTCCAATTTTACCTCCCGGTGTTCCTTATTCAACACCTACCTCGCTATCCTCCGTGACTTGGCCCATATATTAACGATATCATACATACATACATATTGTATGGTGTATAACGGCAGCCTTTCCTTCCGATGCTCCCCCCTGCAACCACGTCTTGACATTTCAGGATGGATTCGAGAAAAACAGCCATGAGAGTTTTTACCACCGCTTCTCTCCTCCTGCTGCAATTTCTTTATTTTTTTTTTTTTACATCAGTCTCCCTTGTGTATTGTATGGGAAGATGATGTGTGTGCATATATTTGGAGATGAATAAATGGGTAGCGGGATGTGTTGCTGTGTTGCTCTGCAGGCAAAAAGTCTAGACTTTGCCACTGATCTGCTACATGGCTAAGCCCCGCAAGCTACATTTGTGCACGATTTTCCAACTATTGGAACAGCGAGGGCAATTGTTTTCATTTTAGCTGTAGACTGAAAATATTAGGATTTGAAGTTTTGCTTGGGAATAAAAGTTTCGATCCGCCAAATGTTTTTAGTCTACAACAAAAATAACCCTTTTTGTGGAATGTATTATGTTTTTCAAAACATTCTCCAAGTGCTTTAACCTGGCTCAACTGTAAGAAGAAGTTGAACAGAAAGCCATACTGTTAAGTAAACAATGCGTGTCTTTGTTTAGAGAAAAAAAAGGAAAGAACATTTGAAGCATGTTGCCGTGAGTATCGGAGCTTTTCACAAAGACTTTGTGTCTTGTGTTGTTTCATAATGTCAGAGGCCAGATGGTTATAAAATACTTTTCTGTGTGTACACTTTTTGACCTTCAAGTTTTATTTATATTTAATGAATCTGCTTTATTTTATTATACTTGACGCCTGAATGGGTCTAAATCTGTGGGCACACTCCAGAGAGGCAAATATTTAGACAGCTTGGAACGGATCTATTTAGACAATGACACAATTGGACATATTTGATGAAACAAACAAAAAAAAAAGATTAATGACTGGTATATAAAACTCCAGATATTTCTCATGCCCTTCATCAATGGGTTGGTCCTAGTTTTGTGTTTGTTAATAGAATTATGCAAAATCCAGACAACACAACTCTCTAGGGGGGATTTAACAACTGTGGAAAACAGCAATGTGGTTAAGGTCGTCATGGCGATGTGAAAGGACGTGCAGTCACAATAGTGTAAAACAATTTTCCTCCAGTTCTTTTAGGGTGTCTATTTACTAATCCAATTATTACCCACTAATACATTGTCCATATTTTAATAGGTAGGAAAAAAAAAATATTTACGCCTCATTTGGCTCAAGCACTGCCGGCTGCAACACAAACTCTGCAGCTTGTTAAAAATGCTGACTAATTTCAAAAGGAACGCTGAGTCGGCATAACGGTGTGCAGCTGAATCTTCCCGCTTCGGAGGTTGTCCGACCCAAAGGCTCTCTTTGTGCTTTGGCTGCTGAAACATCTGTTGAAATCCAAAATAGTCAGAAAGGATTTTTGTAGAATGCACAAAACAGAAAAAAAGTGCGATTCATGCTTCCGAGCGGTCATCGGGCAGAATGCAAAACCGATAAAAGGAGTCAAAACGGGAAAAAGACCCAAGAGGGAAGCGAGACGTTTCAATATGAAAAGCATGACGGCGAGGAAAGCCAGTGAACCTGGGGGAGGGTGGAAAAAGTCAAAATGAAAGCGGATTCATGAGGAGGTGCGGAGAAGCAAGATGAAAGGACATGAGTGGATTGGCCTCAGCACATAGAAACGAGGTTGACCCAAGTTCAGGAGTGAAAGATTCATATTTCTATAATTATCTATAATTATCTATTTCCTAAAATCCACAAAGACCGAAGGGGGTCTGTAAGATTCGCCCTGTCGTCCGCCATCTTTTTACGATCACCTTCGTATATATTGACATTTCATTTTCTACTTCCTTGATCCCAATTACTCATGTCACTTAAACCATCAATAAAGGTCATTTTCACCATTTGGCGTTCATGACCTGGCTGCTCATTTTTCTTGTGAGGCCGGATGAGCTGACAAAGTGAATGTCAGCCAATATTGTGCTTAACAAAAAAACATTTTTCTTACTTTGATTTTTATTCGATTTTTCTTATTTGCTGCGCTGCCAGGTCCAAATAATAGGTACACTCGTCTTGAGTCTAAAAACTAAAATGGAGGGAAAAAAAATAAACATGCTGAGTTTTGCAGATACTTAATGATCACGCTGGAGCTTTGTTCACTTTTATTTGATTAATTCCAATTTTATATTAACCGCGGGAATGACAAAGCACTTTCAAATTAAATTATCATAGAATGCATGTGGAGAGGAATTTGTGCAGAATCTTCTTGCGTTATTGCGTAATACCTAACCCACTTGTGTGTAGTCGTGTATTTTTATGGGCATCCGAGCACGTACTACAAAGTACATGTGGGATGTTGGGACTCCAGCTTTAACTTTCACCTTTCTCCCAATGCCAGCAACATCTAATTGAAACCAATACAGACAATTAAAGTGAAATTGGACCAGAAGAATTTATTGAACCAGTTATCTGTAGTAATTAGGCAGCAATTGGCCTATTGTTATCTTTACAAGTCTCCCCGGTGAGGACCCGCAAAGGACTGCGTGGTTCATATATGTCGGATTGTTGACTTTGTCCTACTTTGTATCCATTAACAGTGATATGCAAAAAAATCAATGAAGGACAATTTGTTCAAATATTTTTTATAATCACTTAAATGCCACCTAATTGTCATTTGTGATCAACGTGTCCTAACTTGGCCTTTTCTGTCACCACGAAAATGTGCATATGTAAGTTGCAGGGTCAATTTGTAGAAACGTTGGTTCAAGTAAGCGGAACGGTCCAATTACTATTTCGGGGCTGGAGTTCTGTGTGTGTTGAAAAGTTCATTGCAACGTGTGCAACCAGGCAGGTCCGCCCCGCTTGTGTTCTCTTAAGGCGTAATGACCTTCTTATATTTTGTGTCTAGTGTTCAAATATGCAGAAACACAATGGCGGCCTAGTTTAACTCATCATAGGATGACTTTTTTTTTTTTTTTTTTTTAGTTTAGATTCATGCAAATCACAAAAACCATTTTACACCGGTAACTATTTTTGGAAGAACTTTTAAAAGTTAAGTTCGTCTTGTGTGTTTTGATTTTATTATTCCTGAAAGACTCGGCCCAATTTTCCAAGTCATAACAAAATTTGCCTTGTTGTTATTTTACTACGACTTTCGATCTCATCATGGCTCTGCTTTTACTTTTCGGCACCTTTTTTTGGCTTTATTAAGACCCGTCTCTCTCTTTTGACTCCGGTTTTGCTCGGTTTTCTTCCCTGAGGCTTTCATGTCAAGAGCTCCACATCAGGATGCTCAGCGCATGCCTGCGTTTCCCCCTAGCTGTACATCGCAATCCTCATGGGGGTTGGCATGGTTTAATTATTCACAGTAATTTGTAGATGGAGTTGGATCCCACGTACTTTCTCATCCACACTACAGATGACATTGCATTGACATACATTAATTTCTTATTCTTTCTATAACCACTGCCACCTATTTTTAAACCTGACCTTGCCCCACCCCCCCCCCTCTCCTTCTTCCTACACCAAAATGTAATGATTTATGACGCTGGGACTTGATTGTCCACAAAAGGAAGGTGAGTCTCCACAATGTGACCTTGTAAGCAGATTTGAGTCCCCAAAAGGCGTCATGTTACCTCGCCTGTTGAGACTAGAATATTTCCAATTTGAATAGGGAACTATGACAATGCTATTTGTTCCTGTTCCTGTCCATTTATCAATCATGTTTCCCCCCCACACGTACTCTCGACACACTGATGGATGACCTCACGCAAATATGATTCAGCGAGCAGCTGGCAGAGAAGAAAAACACATGTCTGATGGCAAACAGCAACCTCCTGGCAGACATCCCACGCTTTGATATTTAAAGGAGTCTCACCTGATGCCTTTTGCTTGTGGATAGAATTGTCAAACATTTATGTGAGATCATCAAAAAAGAAAAGCTGATTTGGCTTCACTGAATTGTGTGAGGTATACCTAATGTTGTGTCCATTTCGGGAAAAAAAACCTGGTCTCACCTTTCTCCTTCAGACACTTCCATCAAACCCTCCTCTTGCTCCTCACCTCCCCTGCCCTCACCTCTGACTCGTTCCCTCATTTCTTTATGCCAATACACCCCTCCACCGCTTCTCCTCGTTCTCCTCCTTCCCTCCCTCCCTCCTCGTGACAGTTTCCATTATCATGTTTCTCACGGCTCGCCTGCTCTCCTCCTGATGGATGACCTCACGCGAATATTAATTTACTGTAGCATTAACAATATCACATCTTATTCTACACTCGCCCCTCCTCCCTGTGCTTTCTGCTCTGCCACCCTCCATCACTGCAAACTACCCTCCAAACACCCTTCAAGCCACCTCTCTCATTTTCTTTTGTCACTTTGCTCCGACTCTTATGTCTTCATCTCCCTCTGCAACTCTTACCAAAGTTAGCCCTCAAAGTTACCTCCTGAGCAATTAGCATTTAAAAAGACAATCAAATGGCCTGCGGAGGGACTCCATTCTCCACTTGATCCCTTGTGGATTTCTCACACTGATGTAATCCACATAAACACAAACATAAAAGCGCGCAGAGGAGAATAATATTAATTTACGTGGCATTTACCATGAGCTCTGTAAGGCAAATGTTGAGGTAATCTACATAATTCATGTGCCGCACCATGACACGTGATGCATCATGGAAATGTTGAGCTAAAGGTGTAAACATAAGAGAGCAGAGGTGGGGATACAGAAGCTGTTGACACGAGTGCAGATGGAAGCGTAAACGCGGGAAGATGCACGAGGAGATAAATGTTGATAAATGACAGGAGAACACAGGTTGCGTTGCAGCGCCTTGCTGTTTATTTTCTTGCTCTCTTGAGCTGCTCTTCGGGAGTAAATCTTTTTTTTTTTTAAGATCTGTGGTTTCCCATCGAAGTCTATAAAATTAATATTTAGCGCTGCCAAACCTTCTGTAAATTAAGGAGAATCTGACACATTAAGTGCTTTGACGCCGATCATTATGCAGCTTTTTGTGTTTGCTAAAAGTAGTGCACTGGCGCATAAGGCCTGATTGAAGATAACGTTTTAGGACGATGGCAATTACCGATTCATCGACCTCCGGCTTATGTGACAAGCGTGACAGTTCTAAATGCTTTATCCATAATTAATAATTGATCTTTTTCACGACTCTATCGGCAAGCAGCTTTTAAATTCCGACCATTTTACACACCACCTCCATATTTAATTACTGATCAAAGTCTGACTGCACTTTCTTCGCTTGTCATTTTCCAGCACTTTAAAGAAAAGTTCTTGTTCAACGAAAAAAAAAAAAAGACTTCTGAAGGACTTTGGCTATATTACCAAGGGCAGCGCCTGCAGTATTAATGCGGGTTGGATGCTGCATAAATGACTAGCTTTACGGATACTGAGTCACCTTAGTCTTGCATTTGACAAAGTCTCCTCCCTCCCTCTCGTTCAGCTACCGAGGACTCGCTTAAGCAGTCGTGTCCGTTCGCCGCATTAACGTACCGGAACTGTAAAAGACGACTGTAATTGAATACGCGGTTCTGACACCTGACCCTAATAAGCCTCATTCTGCACCGATTTCTTCAAGTCGGTGAATTTATCAAATATGAGGCTCATTTATGCTCAACGCACATTTTAAAAACGTCCTTGACGTCTATTGTGTTGAAATAAAAGTTGGATCTCTGAATGTAACGATTTTGTAGTTGTAAGTAGGATTACGTCATAGTGTGTCGTTATACGCCATGTGAACGTTTAGTTAATTTCCCAGAAGAAACAATAGGTTGTGTGCGTCATCTTATTTCAGAAGTGTTTAGCGCCAGAGATGCCGACACAGCTCCCAGAGCAGTGAGCGTAAACGCTTCCAATCAATAAACTCCTCAAGGAATGTCGATGCTGGATTATCGGTTTCTACCATTTCTGAGAAGAATTCTCTTCAAATCTCAATTTTGTCCGCGTGTATCTGAAAAAATAATCTAAATTGGCTCCATTATATCTTCGGTATAAAAGAAACTTGGACGGAAAACTACCGCCGATTCCAGAACGATTTGGGATTCATGTTGAGTGGAAGTTGATGAGTTGTGAATGACTCAAATATTTCTGACCTTTCACAAACCTTTAGCATCAACACCAAGATGTAGCGGACCGGGAGCCCGGTTGAACGGTCTGCAATTTAACATGCTAATTCAGTTGATTGGAAGATGATGAACTTTGGCTCACAGCTGCGGTGCGCCGGAATGGACCAGAATTTTATGCTAATTCGGAATATCTAGAGGATGATTTGAGCATATATTGAGACACTATGAAACATTTCAATTCAGAGCTGTCAAAATAAATCGACAATTATTTCGATTAATCGTTTTAAGCCATTTTTACATTGTCCTAATCGTCTGTCAGTAATTTTTATGATAACAAATTTTACTTGATTACACTTTGATCATGTAGTATGAGATAATAATGAACAAGACCTTCTCTTTTAGAGATGCTGAGGAGCATTCATGAAAAGGTTTGTGGGCTTTTTGAAAAAGAGAAGAAAAAAAAAAGCACTGATGAGGCTGCGCTTAAAATTAACACAATCCTAGTAGATTTTCTTTCATTCTCCTTCATTGTACTTGATTTTTTTCCCGTCATCCATTAGATGATCCTTGAGAGTCTAATAAAGAGCGAGAGAGTGCTTCTCTTTTCAGAATCTTTATGATCAAATTTCCACTACAATCCTAATAGCCACACCAGATCATTACTTTGCTAAACCCCAGTGTGGAAAAAAAAGATGATTAAAGGCCTAAGTGGAATAATAGAGTGAACGTAGGTAGGAAGAGAGGATGTAATGCCACTTTTTTTTTCTCACATCGATTGATGCCAGTGTAAATGTCTAAAATTAAATGTCTAAATGAATCTGTTTCATGATTGCAGGATGAGCTTTGCATGAGCACCCTTCAGGCTGTCTTTTATCCTACGCCTGAAGGCGATGTGTGATGCTTAGCATATATTTGCTGGCTTCTTACCTCTTGATTTTTTTTAATTTTTTTTTTTACATGCATGATCTGCCCATCTGAGAAACACCCCAGAGCTCCGTCTCGGGCCCCTTAATCATTGATCGTTCTTGCTACCATCCGAGGACAATAATTGGAGAGGATTGTGCGAGGAGGGTAATCATTATGTTTCGGTCCAGCACATTGTTGTCTCCCTGGTGCTCACCACTGTACACTTTTGTGTGTATTTATTGTTCCGCGTCACTATCGGGAGTAATCGGCCGAGAGCTATGTGCTTGTTGACGTTCAGCGCTGTGTCGGGGCTGATATCTGATTTGTTTGCTTGGCCGTTCGACCAGATTCTATCGCTACTGCGCAATGTGAATATTAAATTGTAATTTATACATTTTAATGCACGTAGTCATATAATGTCGTATTATTATGGAATTTTACATGAATTAAAATAGCGGTCATTTGCAAACAAGGGTGACAAGGAGAAAGTATAGAAGATGCAAGGAGGATAAAAAAAGTGACAAAGGGAAATAAATATCTGAAGTTAGCTGTTGGGTTCCCACGTAAGGCAATTTCAAGCTCAATTACAGAGCAATTGAAAGTTTAACAACTCAATGCCTTGTCTTTCAAAGTGTACGTCAAAGTGCTCGACGAAAGCAACTCTATTTACTCGAGGGTCTTGACGATGTTTGACCTCTCATGCGCAAAAAAAAAAAACCCTCTCCAAATAACTCGACTCTTCAGACCTTGTTTGGAGATCCTTTAATTTGAAGCCATCCATTACACTCCTCGCTTGACTTCTCAAAGTGTCAGCGAGCTCGTCTGACTCGTTTGAACCTGTAAGTTTATTTGTGAGTCGGAGGAGTCAAAGCGTTCCAATATTTTTCATCTCGCATGAAGCTCCCCAAATTAATGTTGCGACAGTGGGCAGGAGAGATAAATTCAACACATCTCTGCTTTGAAATATAACAAATGTGTCATGGTGATATTAAGTATTCTGCTGAATTAGCCTTAAGCGTGGAAATAAAAGGAGAGGAGCTATGCACTGCCTAAATTTATTGTTATTTTTATAATTACTAACCCCTGTAATGTGGCAGCTGATAATTAAAAAAAAAAGATTATATGCATCAAGGTAATAAGCAATTATTATTACAGTTGCTTAATTAGGCTTTAAAACTCCAGTCTTAAATATAGATGACATTTCTCAATGACTCCAACTTTATTTATATCAATGTTGCAAAAGTCACGTCGGTGTCACAGTTTAGCGATGTTTGCTCTGCAGCTGTCCTCGAATAGTCTCATTAATTCTGTTCGACTTTGTTTAAAAAGAGTCCTTGGTCAGGTTTGTCGTTCTTAAGCTCTCATTTGATAACGCCATAAAGAAAAACAACAAGCGCGGTGTTTCATCTTTTTGTTTTTATTTGAATCTGGCTTCCTGTTTTTTTTTTTTTTCTGGTGTAAGCTGTTAAACAAAGCGGGTATCATTAAAATGAACAAACATCTGTCGTTGAAGACATATTCCAAATGGAGAAAATCGTTTTAAACCCAGAAAACCGTGAAGCCCCTATTTATAAATAACGTGAGAATGAACGACGTAACGTGTTTATTTTAATTTACAGTGCTCGATCATTTTCTTTATAAACACGCAACATAGTGTATATTTCATTTAAATCATGCTGGGGGGATAATTATTTACAACCATTTCAGAGTGTCATTAGCTTGCTAATGCTCAGTATGCGCGCCTCTTAAGGTTAATGGAAAAACATGACAAAATCTATTTTTATTCCCTTCAGTATAGTGTAATTATCCCGGGCTACATAGCTCTGGTCTGGTTCTTTCCCAACATATCTACCAATAAATGACAGAAGTCGTTTTTTAATATGCAAATCTGCTCCAGCTCCAACTTTGATTCAATTTCAATTCCAAGCTCATTTTTAATATTGTCATTATTTTGCTTCAGCACCCTCAGCGTTTTTACAATGAGACGTATCATGGTGACCTCTATTGACAGGTCTGTCTCCGTCCCTACGCCGCCATCCGATTGGCCGATATCTAATGACATCATTAAGGCGTTTTTCATCCTCTCCTTCGGGCGACGGCTCAATAACAATTTACCTTACCGTCTCTCCATTTGTCGAACGGCTTGATACTGTAACATCCCTCCTCTCATTTAGCTCTTAGAATAAAATTGAAATGCTGTTCAAGAAGAACAAATTAACATTAACACCGGACGCTTGCATTCAACCGCTTGCCGCATCAATAGCAATTTCCTTGAACACAGAAAGGAAGTTAGGACTTTTTTTTTTTGGGCTACTAAAAATGCACACCCACGCAAACCATTAGCATTGAGCCAAATACTGTCTGCCGCTTAAGAGTTGAAAGAAATAACGCATTTCAAAGTTAGGGCCATGAACAGCCACGGCTCAGCAAAATACTTTACTTCAATGACAACAACTCCTCTGAATGTTGGAATAATTAACTCTGCGTCGTCTAATATTGATCCAATAATATTTCTTATGGCGATCAAAGTAAGCAAATGTTGCTACGCATGCATCATCCTCACTCGAAATATTTTGAGTATGATGAATAGGCTATTATGTAAGTTCTGTTTACTCATCTCAATGCAATGGCGTAGACCTAACCATTAATACTATCAATCATCTATTTATGCGCTTTCCCCATCTCGAATAGTCAAAACCACTTTCAAGAATATATTTTTTTGGGCACACCAATATACCTCAGGAGATTACTAAAATCAAAGCAAGGCAGAATGAGAGACACACACACACCTTGCTCGCTGTGTATATGTCACAATGAAGCAATACAAAAAGGCAAACTATGCATTACAATGGCACCACAAACAACTTTTTACTTCTCTTTCATATGTAAATAGTCTAAACTATGAATATATTCATGCTCCCCCCCCCCTCAAAAGTATCCATCTCATGCAGTTATAAGACACTTGCACAAATAACACAAAGATATACAGTATCGTAAAAATAAAATTGTAAAAATGCATTCAATGATGTTACCCAGTAGCTACTACATTTTCAATGCATTGTGAATCATATTATCCCCAAAAAGTTTCAATCATTGAAGTAGATGGACTAACTTGGATCCGCCCCCAAATGAAGAAGGCGCGGCTTCCTAAGTACATGCCCCGCCCCTTCAAGTTTAATAGAAAGTAGGTTTCCTGTAATCCTGCTAAATTAAATGTATCTCCTCCCTGGTGGAGGTAACAAACAGCCTTGTGGAGGTAATGACCTATGAAATGAATCACCACGCATCCAGTAGGCATTTCCTAGCATCATCAAACTTCTTTCCGTTTTCTGTCCAATCCAATAAACCTCAGTCCTGCTGAATAAATCATCACTTTTAAATGTCTCTATTTAAAAAGCAACTGTGCTCATTTAAAATTGGTGTCAGAATAAATTCAGTGCTGACTGTGTACTTTTGCAGCCAGCCTGCTCCTATTTGTCCTGCCGTCATGCCAGTGAAAGCTCCCATGGTGCCATCGGTGGGGAGGAGACTGCAGCTTGCTCAAACTGATATTCCCAACATGATGAAGGTCTCCTCAGGTCATCTTTTTCATGAAACACTGTGTCATTTCACATTACATTTTTCTACAGCTGTCACATTCATGGAGGAACAGCTGGCAGGCACCACGCTGTACTCCGGCAAGAATTTAAAGCGGGGATTAAGTAGCTGGCATCCACTCATTATTTCATATATGTACTTTTTCATACTCTACTTTTCCTCCCCTGTTAAAATGATGTAAAGTATTTCACATTTGTTAGGTGAAACCATACTACTACTTTTATTGAGTTTCCAGGGGCGGCGCTACGTGGTGGCCAGGGGTGGTCACAGGCACCCCTGGTCACTCTCTGCCTAACACATGAACAGACCAAGACGGGCAGTAAATACGCTTTATAAAACCTTCTTTCCGACCAGAAAAAAAAAAGAAACAGTCAGTGAAGTCATGACTCACCATCATTTAGTTCATGCTGCTCGGCCTAATAAAGGCAATGAGTCATTCTAACCAAAATACAATTATTTGATTGCCCTTTGCGGGGGATCTGCGCTATTTATGAAGGTTACTGACTACTTCCGTTACTGTATAAAATCTTACATGGATATTTTCAGCTCTTAGTCTCAACAGGAGAGCTTTCTTTGCAATAATGTCCACTTTGTACTGTCTGACATAACTTATATAATTTATGATTGCTCACTTTGATATTTTTTTGGGCATGATTGAAAACTGTGGCAAGGTTCCGGTTTTATTTTAGTGTAGTTTGGAAAATAGTTTTCAACAAAAATGTGAATTGGTGAAAAATAGGCCAAGGCAAAACTTTTATATAACCTATTTATATATAATTAGCACAATTGACTCTTGATAACATTCCCCAAAGTGTGTTTTAGCTTTTTCCTTAATTTAAAAAAATAAATAAATAAACCATACAGTATGTAGCAGCTGGATATATATACCAAGATGTAATTTGCCCCTGATCCTTAATTAGCATTGTTCTTCATTTCGGAAGGTCAGAGATCTACCGATGGTCATTGGAGTCATCTGATAATTGAAGAGTGCTTTTCTTCCCCAAGCGTGGGGTTCATATAACATAAAAAAAACAGCAGCATTGAATAATGGGCATACGTTTACATCTGCATAATTGATGACACAGTGGACCTCTTACTACTGGGCTGTGCTCTCTGACCATCTATTAATCTGCCAGATAAAGAAATTAAATTAAACATTCTAGACATCACCAAATTTCTAAGCCAAGTGTAATTAAAGATATAAGAAGTTTTTTATCTTAGCAAATGAGAAGTTCTATTTGACTGTAGCTTGACATTTAAAGAAAAAAATACCACAGACAAGTAGCAACTAGAAAACTTTTTTTTCCTTTTGCATTTTAATGACGCTTCTGATATTTGTCACACCTTCTCATCTGCTGTGAAACTAAGTGAAAGGAAGACGAGTGAGCAGCACATCTGTTCAGGAGGTAGTGAGTAAACAAACCTCTGGCAAATTGAGGCTGCAATTATACCATAATAAGTCATCTGTTGCTTTTATATCACCACCGTTTTGGTGTTAAAATATTTGTGTGCTAATATGACGCATTGGCAATCATCTGCTATGTCACAAATTTCCCTTCTCATATATGACGCAATTAATTTTTCATGTGAACAGAAGGAATATGCTTACACATCAGGAAGTGCATCGGGCGGGGAGGCGGCATTATGAGTCGTGTGCTTCCGTCGGAAAAGGAGCTTTAAATTCATCCTTGCAAAATCTTTCATCATAAATGAGCCTTCCAGTGATGGACATGGATGGAAATAATATTGCGAATCAAGCACGTGAGAACCAGCCGATGATTTTCCCGCATCTTTTCCACCTCGGTTTGTGTGCCTCTAACGAGGTAGCCAGGTAATACATAACAATAAGTCAATAAGTGCCAAGGTTTCTATTTCTGTCAATGTTGATGATGATTTATGCATTATTAATGACAGACTTTCTCTGTTTGCCGTGACAGCGAGCTGACAAGGCATCAATCCGTGCTTCCTTACTTCCTGCCACGCCGCGCAAAAGAAAACCCGACACAGATGCCAGATGATCGATATTTGGAATAAATTGTTCTTCCGCTTCTTACGTGCACAATGGGAGAGAAAGAGAGGATGGTGTGCACACTGTTAGTCGGCTTGTGTGTGTGCCTAACTAGTGTTACAAAGGTCAAATCAGTTGACATGCCAACATTGGGCAGGCAGGGGAGCAGTGAGCAAATCCCCCTGTGGTGAAACCTTTAAGTGTCATTAGCTTCTTTTGTTGTAGACACCACCTGCCTAGCTGCCATTCAGCATCTTACATTTGCTCATTGAAATAAGATTAAGACACGAATGAATGGCACATTTTTTTGAAAAAAGACATTCCATGAGTTTTCTAGGTCCAGTTTTTTTACTTCAATTGTTTTTATATCAAAACATATTGATTTCTGAGGAAAAGTCAAGATGGAAGCCGTTGTCAAATGTCATTGGTAAACGGACCTTGATATGTTTTTACTGAACAGGTCACGGAAAGCCACAGGGCAAATGGACTATATTTTCTGGTTCTTTTACCTTTTAGAAGAAAAAAAAGCCTCATCCTGGTCTGGATCTTGAAGTCTGTCCGTCCAGCCTTCCATCCAATCTTCTTTAGAGATTTTTGGGAATATTTGTGGCAGATAGAAAACCTACACAAGGACGCTGAGAACATTGGAGTCGCTTGAAGCAGTCGACGACCCCCACCAAGCATTTCTCAACCTTTGATGATAATATTCGACATCTGGAATAATTCCCAAGACAAACACATAACGGAGAGCTTTGCAAGATACAAAGCTGCCTCGGCGGAATTTCCATGTTGTGATTGGAACCCACATCAAGCTATTCTACCTCACCTCCCTGTCACCTTTTTCTCTAATAAGCACAAAACATCTGAGAATTTTTACTGCCTCATATCGTAATCCTGGCAATTATCCATAAAGTGCAGACTGACATCATGAAAGTGATGCTGATGAAAGGAATCATTGGAATTGATATCATTTTTTTTTTTTTATTTCAGTTCTCTGATATTTGTTTTTAAATATCGGAATATTAATCACTTCAGTATCAGGCTCAGCGCAGCTGCTCGATTTATCGAGATACAATCCAGGTGCTCTATTAATTATGCAGGGGCATAAAACCACATTACCTCATCCATGATGTAATCAAAATGTTGGAAATGTTGCAGTGCGCTTTTACCGCACGGCAAACCTTTACTGTATGCTTCAGCGAAAATAATTTCCCTCGTAAAAACCTAAATTATGATACGGGCCTGAAATATAGAAAAATGTTGGACATGCTAGTATTGAAATTTGATTTGTGCTGCTGCAAACCAGAGTGAATTCTGAATGATGTCGACTGAATAAGAAGTGTACGAAATGGATTACAAGTGTGTGTCGTGTTGCTCGAGATGTAAACGCAAGGGTATATTTTAAAATTCAGCACGTGCTTTTCTTTATTTCTCTTCTATCAGCCGACATAGACTTGTCCTCTTCACTTTACTGTGTATTTATGAAACTGGTTATCAGATCTGAGACAGCCTTCTTATCATATTGCATGTCTCCGGGGCGTGAGTGGCTCTGCTTCAACTTTCCCAAACTAAATGATTGAAACGGAACAGAAACTTTTTTTTTTTTTTTTTGCCTCTCAAGACTCCATGCCCGCCGAATGAACCCCAAATGCTCAAATCCCATTTCTGCAGTGTGTTGAGATGGGGGTAAAAAAAAAAAAAAGGGGGGGGTATGCTCACTTGTCTTGAAGATAAGAAATAAGCTCATATAGCTCAAAGTCTCACTGGATGTGCTTTCAATAACGTGCATAAACGCATATAAATATATTAACAGCAAGACAGGGCGAGACATTTATTTAAGGGGGAATCAGATTTTTTTTTTATGCTCCGCCGGATGACACCCTACGGGGTCATGAAAGACACGCTGATTTATATCGGGTTTTTTTAATATTTGCGTGCGCTCCGTGTGATACTTAAAGACGACATCTGTGAGCTGTCATGCGTTTCGTGTAGGAGCTGGCAGAATTGCCAGATGTCCCCCTCCCCCTCTTTCATTCAGTCTGGAGGCTTATGTTAAATGAACACCTTCCTATAGGCTTCTATACTGTATATATATATTATTCATGAACACAATATTGTTTTTTTTTTTGGGCTTGTTTCCCTCCTCCGATATTACCTACAGCGTGCAATAGTGTCTTTGACGCCTCATCTACAATTTAGCGGGGCTAAACTTCAGGCTCCTCGTAAGTGGCGCCATCAATAATCTATTCCATTCCCGTTTGGTATTGGATCGGGATGCTGTTGACAATTTTAGAGTGTTTGCATGACAAGGATGGGATTCTACTTTGAGCTTGGACATCTCCGTGACATAACATGACACATAAAGCCGACAATGCTTACCGAATCAATTTAAAACTAAACTGCACTGTACCCCTGACAGCAATATTTTTTGTATTGTCAAATATACAGAGTTATGTGAATATGTTGTCACCGACACGACAGGTGAACACTTTTCCGGGCTTAGGGAAAAAATAGAGTCTGTAAGCAAGAACAAAGTCAGCACTTATTGAAATGAAGCGAAGATCCTTGTCTCAAGGTGTCAATTTATGTCGCTGTATTTTCATTTATTGTGACTGACAACACTAACTTGGCTTTTCCTCTCTCGGCGACCTTCTCTAGCTTTCTCGAGAATAACAATCGGAGGTATCATTGGTAAGAAATGTCGACGGCTTCATTCAGGTATGTCATCTTTGAATTTAAAGAAAAATCTTTTATATTTGAGGTCTTTCAAGGTTAGATTTTATTCGCCAAAATTTGCTTTTGAGTCTATCTATTCCTGGGGTCGAGTTAATTATCTTGTTTTTTTTCGCGTTGACTTTGACTCACTTGGTGCGGAACACTGTCACCTTTTTTTTATTTCTAAGAATCTAACCCTTTTGCTCATCGGATCCACGTGGGTGTGTCTGAGCTAAAGACCTGTCTGCGCCCCAGACACACGAAGCAATTTCATTAGGATAGTTGGTTCCCAAGAGGGAGACATGTGAATAATTACCAATTAGACTGTTGTCAAGAGCCAGGGCGCTGTAACGCTGTGGCAACCACGGAAAGTTCGTGTGCGGGCCTTTCCGCTGTCTTGTTTGACAAGAGCAGAAATGTAAGACTGGCCAGTCTGTTGTGTGGATGTTAAATATGGAACAATAGCATTAGGTGAGGCTGAAATTATTTATTTATTTTTTTGCAAAAACTAGCTGGATGCTAACATGTAATGGGAATATCCATTGACAGGCTAATGTACGTATTCTTTTGCAAAACTAGCTGAATGCTAACATGTAATGGAAAAATCCATTGACAGGGTGACATGACAATACAAAACAAATATCTATTTTTTTCTTTGACATAAAATGCTTTCCTGCTCCTGTTTACTTTTTTTGAAGAGGCTCCTTGCAGTGAAAGACGTATTGAAATCCCATTGAGAGCTGAGTGTTTTCAAATCAAGTCTAGTGTATGACCTTGAATTTGTGGCAATTTGAAAAGTCTCATTTGAAAGCGTCGAATGTGCCATTATTGACAAGCGACCTTCCCTTGATGAACACCTGATATTTTGTTCTAATGTGTTGCTGAAGAACATCCCCGCTGGGTGTTATTGTTTTATTTGTAGGATCAGCACAACTCTTGTAATTTTTTTTCTTTACATCTCATATTACTATTGGATGTGTTTCAGATGTCTACTTTTATTGAAATGTAAATCCTATTTAAATAGCAAAAAAAAAAAAATCAGAGCTGGATATTGTTCCTGTTGGCAAGCTTTTGATTTATGACAGAAAAATTAAAAGGAAATGATGGCCTTAACGCTTCCTATTAGACATAGTTTAATCAGAAAAGTGAATCATATTTCCCCCCCATGTTTACCTTGTGTGAGAGCTGCTGGTAAGCAATATAAAATAAAATATTTTAAAAAATTCACCTCAGACACCCAACCCACCCCCGCCATGTACTCTCTTTTTCGTCCCATTTTTCCATTCCGTGGCAGGGTGAGATGGAATGGAATGATACAAAAACAGGCAACATTGTTTGCTGATCAGTGGCACTGTCAACTCTTATAGCTTCCCCCACTTTATTTTCCCTTCACCTCCCCGGCCACTTACCTTGTGATTAATCGCAATTTCTTGATCCCTCCATTCTTACTTTTTTAGCTTTTAATTGTTTTCGTTTGAGCGATTCTAATCGCTGCCTTACATTGCTTGACTTGTATTATTAAATATATTATTTTAGAATTTTCATATTTTATCATTTTTATTATTTCTTTTTTTTTTTTTAATATATTAATATTTTATTTTATAATGACCTCTTAAGTTAAGGAAGCATAAATGAGTGCATCTGTGTGTGTGTTGGACACAGCGAGGTCGAGCAGGTTTTCCCCTGTCGGCTGAGTGTGTCAGTCCTGTCAGGAAATGAACTCATCTCGCAGCCTCACGCCACCGGCTGCTGCTGTTCTCTGCTTGTCCCTCACGCATCTTCCTTGTTTCTCCACAGCCACGACATGTCCATCAACCACAAACACACGCATGACAACAACTCTGCTTCCTCTTCCAAATTAAACATCGAAAGAAAATCCGAGTGCACGCAAAAGTGGTTCTTGAATTCTCATCAGGAGATTTACGCAGTGTTTCAAAGCAGATTGTAGATTAAGGTTTCCTAGATTAGGGGGACAGTGATTTAAGTGCATACCCCGTCGTGACACACTGGAGGACCAGTGACCTAGTCTGCTATTTATACCACTCCATTGGTTCTTAGTCTTGACGCAAACGCGGACAAACTTGATTGTCCCAAACCGGAAAAAAATGAACTCCATGACCGACCTGGAATCCTCTTTCATGTAACGATCCCTCATCTGGATTTAGGGTCTGTCACTATTAATTAACTTTGATTGCGTCAGTCACAGCTGGAGAGGAACAAAAGATCGGTTGGTGCAGGATGGGTGATGGAGTGAGGTGAAAGAATGGCAGATATGTTGGACGATGGTTTGCGGGGTGGTTGGGTTAGTGGGGGTGGCTTGTGGGTACGTGTTGGATCATTTGATTTCGATTTAGCGTTGCTTGGAAGAATTACCCAAATTCTACAGGGATTAATCCGGATTTAATTCAATCTGGCCACCCCATCCTAAAATAGTTTTGCGTGGGCCCTGACATGCCTCTGTGATTGAACAGCTGCCTCCCTATTAATATTTTGTATATATTTAAAAAGTATTTATTATTGTTGCGTGATAATTCATTAGAAAAAGCAGAATCATCACAATATGAATTGAAAAAAAAAAAAATTCACCGATGACGGAGCTGCAAGCATGATTGAAAAAAATATATATCGTAATTGCACAGAATATGTAGTTATTTCCAACCAAGTGGAAATAATGACAATCTGGGAACAAGGCATACTGATTGACAAGCGAGTGGAGAATAGTCCATTAAAATAGACTCGCATCATAAATCTATAATTATATGCTTTGCTTCATGCACACCATAAGCTTGTCTTGGGTAAGAAAGTGGTAGCATTGGTGAAATATTTTTTTTGCATACAATATTTCCCCAGCATCATCCGCCTCATCATCGTTTGGCTCTCTGCCACCGAGCAATCGACAGTTCCTCCTAAAGGGAAAGTTAGCCAGTGAAACGGTTCCCCGCATTTTATGTTAAAATGTATTTCCGACATCATCTCACGGTTTTAACTCCGGCCCTTATGTACCCTGAAAAGAATAAGCCTGGATGGATGGATGGTTGGTCCAATAAATGTCACGCATGTACAGTATAGACTGACACAAGGTGACGGGGAATATAAAAATTTCACAGTGCAATAAAAGCTGATGACATCACCCAACGAGAGCCAATGCATTTAAGATGTAAAGAAACGCATGGCCGTTGGCAACCGCGTCGTTTCTCATATCATCAAACTCGCCAGGTTTACGATACATGCAGTATATGCGTCATAAATGTTCCAGCAATGTTCTCGCTATTGATCGGATTGTTTTATAGCTCCATTCGATCCAATCAGTTTCCTATTAAGTGTGGAACCTCAAAATTCATTATCATTAAATACAACTCATAATGATAAGTTACTTTTATGCACTCCCATAAAAGCTTTTTTTTTTTTCCAATCTCACCTCACTGTCTGCATTTGGATCCACCAATGCATCATTGGTGAGTCAAATCTAACTATGATTTATGATTATAATAGACACAAATCCTCCCAAAAGTCATGCAGGCACCATATTTGAGCAAAATGTGTCATTTGTTCAAATTTGTGGACATGATGGAGGAGGACAGATGTTGTGTTCCTGTGCGCTGGCTCCCCAGTGTGCGAAGGTATCATTGCAATAAGGCATTTGCATTTTGACAAAGTCAGCAAACTGCCTTCGCTTTGTCAACAACTTTTTTTACGCATAGTGTGAAATCCCTCTGCTCCGGGGTCAAACTAATGTACATATATTACAAAATATTGGCGAGTTGGGTCACTTCAGAAGATAGTATCGTCAGGTTATCTCAAATATCTTCACCCCCCTTCCTCTTTTACTGCATGCATCTTTTTTTTAAACGGGAGTAAATTGGCAATTATGCAATCAACTTGTACACGTGTGACTATGAAAATTCCGGTGACCTTCACAAGCTTGTGGTCACAGTTGTCCACTGTCATGGAGATGTCAGTGAAGCCGGAGTCTGAGCTCTTATGTCTGGGCTCCTCATCCTAGGATCTCCGTATAGTGTAAGCACGAGCGAGCTCATTTTGGCAGGTTGCATTTGCGAGCATCCTTTTTTCGGTCACTGTCCAAAGTTTGTGACCTTAAGTGAAGTTTGGGGAATAAATCGAGTGGAAAATTGAGAGCTTCGCCTTCTCAGCTCACCTCCTGCAGCACTACTGTGTGATTGTAGGGCTCCAGCTTCCCCTCACTGGTCAACATGACCCTGACATACATAAACTTCCACTTCATAGCACTTCAATTTACCAGGAAAAATATTTTTGGGGTCTACAGTTCAAAGCTCTGTGTATAATGGCTGTTGTTTAGCTCCAGGCACAACAATTACATCGCTTTATTTTTATTTTTTTATGGTCTGCACCAACCTGACATTGTGTATAAATAAATAAATAAATAAATAAATAAATAAATAAATAAATAAATAAATAAATAAATAAATAAATAAATAAATAAATAAATAAATAAATAAATAAATAAATAAATAAATAAATAAATAAATAAATAAATAAATAAATAAAATATAGAAAAATATTTTTATAAATGTTGGTTACATTAAACAAGGAATGGTGAGGGCTGCATATTCAATCTGCACACAATTTGAACCATCCACCATCCTGGCTTTGTGCCATTTTCTTTCCAGCCAGCCTTGTCCCACTTGTGTTACTCATGTAATTGGAAGTCAAGAAATTCATTTTGGTACCTTTCACAGAGAACACCGATGTGGTAAAAAGCCAATTTCGCTAGCAGGCAGTAGAAAAGTGTTTCTTTGTAAATCCATGCACCGAACCTTTATAAATATATTTTTTTAACAATCTATCTTCCTCTGTGCAGTCCAGTTTACACAAAAACCAAATGTTAACCTACTGATGCAGGAATGATATTTTCTATACGCTCTGCATGAAGTATTAAAAAACAATATCCTGGTTGCTAAAAAGAAGTTTTGCTGTCAAGGCTGCTGAGAATTAAATGATCTCTTACCTTGTTAGCTCCGTGTGCAGTTTTCCAACTTCTCAGCAGCGAGTGACTTCTCTATGTCACTGTGAATTGAACATACATTTTTTTTGTCCGGCAAGAAAAATAATCTCCTCTCTCAGCTTTTTTTTTTTTTTTTTGAGCTAAAGGTTCAGGTTGACATTCAATTAAAGCCCCCTCTCTGTCTTTTGGGTGTGCGTGCATGTTTTTTGTTGCTCACGCTGCAGGGAGCTCTCATTACAGGTGTTTGGATAAGATAGGAAGGAAATGAGTGACATAAATGCAAACTAGCTTGAGACGTGAGTTGTTTACTTTTTCTTTCTACTTTGGAAATGTCGGTCTCAAGCATATTTTGATAACGCAGCCTCAGTACTCTCAGGTTCATCCAGAGTTCAAGCATCTTCATGTTGATTTCAACTAATCTCCCACATGTCTCGTTCACCCTGAAGATATTAGCAGCTTAAAAAAAAATAAAAAAATACAACAGCAGCAGCAAACTGTTTGTGTCTTTTAATAGCCTGAGTCTGGGGTACACGGTTTGACAAATTAAAGAAGTTCAGCGCCAGGCTGCCGGTAAATTATTTTCTAAATTACACACATTTTCCTGGTGGTGCACTTTTTTTTTTTTTTTTGGCACATGGGGTAAATCAGTATTTTCAATCAAATGGTGTTTCCATGGTGAAAATCATTAAAAATGCAAAATACTATTTTGGATGGTGGCAAAATATTGCAATTTGAAAATGCGATCATGACTCTAAATTTACCCGTCATTTCGACCTCGCCTTCGCTTTCCCCGTCAGTGTCAAAATTCCAATGCACGGCACATCGCTGGCCATCAGCAGTTTGATGTTGCTGTCCTCTGTTTTTTGTCTTCATCCCACTTTCATCTTCCTTCATGTCCGCGCATTCAGCTCCTCCGAGGGAGAGCTTTGAGCTTCTCCCTTAACGCTTCTTTCTTTTCTCCAGCTGATTTGGAGTGAAGACGTATCCTTGCCCAGCCTTTGACTGAGATCATTGCTTCTTTGTGTCGTTTCTTCCTGGATAGATTTTAAAATGTATACGCTGCAAATCCTCTGGCTCAATCAGGTTCCGCTATAGTAAGAAAAAGGCAAACCCTTGGGATACTTTGAGACCAAAACCCCTTTTTGCTTACATGTCCACTCATCTTCTTTCGGAATCTGACTCCTCTCTCCTTTTTGCTCCTTTGTTGGTATTGGAAAGGGAAATGAAACAATAACCTTAAAAGGTTCAAACTTTCTCAGCCTCCGAGTGCTAGCATCTCATCCTATTCAAAACAACACTGAGTAAAATGATTAATTAATCACGAAACTCTAATTATTACAATCAGACAATTTGACAAATTAAAAAAGAAAATCTTTTGTTGAAGTGACTACTGAAGAGCTGGTAATCAGTGGCAACATTTCAAAATCCGGACAATGAGTTAACGGATCTCGAGAAACTTTCCTCCCCGCTCCTCTCTGTCATTTTGAAATTAATCAAGCCATCTGTTTTTCTCCCGAGCCCCCCCTGCAAGTGATCACATTTATTTGATGTGCTGTTTGTGTGCAAGTTAACCCACTCTCATCAATCTTTGATGCTTCCCACCTTTCTCATCTACCAAATCTCGACACAAAGGAGCCTCAGCAATCGAATCTCTAAGCCTTTGTGAAGCAGTCTTGCAAAAGTATCCGGGGTGTTTACATCATCAAATATTCAGCCCTATTCACTCCAGGTGGCGTCTGTGTGTGAAAATGAGAGCAAACGGCAAAGCGAGGAGGGAAACGTGAAGAGGTGAGAGAAGCGAGGCGAGTGGAGGTGAAAAAGGATTATGGAATTGTCAAAAGTAAGTCAAAGGTAAGATGGAAGACACCTAAGGAGGAAACACAGCTTTGCCCGGGAGAGTCAGATCATTGCGGGTTCACCCAAATGTCACAGCAGGAGGAAAAAAAAAAGTATAGAGGCTTGCCTTTTAAATTACATGTATTTTGTAAAATCATCTTGCCTTTGGCAAAATTCATTTGTATTTCCTATTGTAGTTAAAATCGTGGAACAAAAACCAAATTGGTGAGGTTAAAGGCTGATTAGATGGTTTCCATCCATCCATCCATCCATCCATCCATCCATCCATCCATCCATCCATCCATCCATCCATCCATCCATCCATCCATCCATCCATCCATCCATCCATCCAGCCATCCATCCATCCATCCATCCATCCATCCATCCATCCATCCAGCCATCCATCCATCCATCCATCCATCTATTATTATTATTATTTATATTATTATATATTTCCACGCCTTTATCTAATTTTGCTTCGAATCCGGCGGGGCTCGTTTGCGGTCGAGGTTGAAACCGAAATCTGCACGCATCTCTCAAATTGTGTTTAAAGCCGCGCCCGACACATTCATGTGAATTGATCCCCGGTGGAATTAATTGAAACCTCACAAGCGTTTCACTGTTACACAAAAGGAGCGTGTGTGTATCAGAAGACAAGGGCCACAAATTAACTGTCAAGAAGCACAGCAGGTGGTTGACCGCAGCCTGCATTTGAGGTGGATTTTGCAAAAAAAAAAAAAAAAAAAGGAGCACAGGAGCAGACAGGAGTGGCAGAGAATCCCGAGGGTGAGGTGCTAAGCCAAGTACCAGAGACAGCAGTGCAGAGATGAAGGGAGGTTGTATATGCAACGTTGCAGCCCATGAAGTTATTTTATCAAGTTGGGGGGGAGTGAGGCATGGCCTTTTTCCCCACATGGCTTCTTTTCATGACTGATTTTTTATTATTTTTTTTTAAATCAAAATTTGCTTTTGGGGGCTCACAAGACGAAAGGTCAAAGTAATGGAGCCAATCGCACCCATGGTTTGTGGTTTTTAAAGGAGTGGAGGGGATTCAAATATAGCAAAATTTTTATGATTGAATTTTAGAGATGTTGTCGCGGTCACCACGACAACGGGCCCGTTTCAATGTGACCAGCTGGCCTCTGGTGTAAACACTGTCGTGTCATTCATTGACTATTTTGGATGAATGCCGCGAGCCTGTTTAGAGAAGATGCTGTCAGTCTTTTATTCTTGTTTGTAAGTGAATTAAGTCGGTTTGTTTGCGCCTCGCAGTCCACCTGCTTCCACTTGAGCAACAATCGGCTATCGGCACGTTCGCCGCGAGCTATCGGCAAACAGCAATTAGCCACAACTTGCTTTCGCAGCTGCAAATACAATACATGAAAAGGAAAGCCAGGAAATAAAACGCTTACTGTTTTATAAATATCCTTTTTGAATGCACAGTTTAGAATATGGGAAAGCATGATTATTTTTTTTTTGGGCCTGTAAAATCCCGCTCATTCTCTTCCTCACGATCCTTGTCATCGTTTTTTCTCTCCACAAATCGGTTCTGCGTAGGAATATGTCATGAGGCGTGTTGGCACGTCGGAATGTAACTCTTTCCAAAACAATTCCGGAAAAAAAAAGAAAATCACCTGGTTGGACCTGCTGTCAGGCCCAATTAACACGAACCCGTGTAGTGTTTTTAGTTTAATTCATTAAGAAAGTCTCTCTCCGTGTTTCTGCGTCAGACTTGGCAGCCTGCAGTTTGATAACTTAATTGCGTCTGGAGCGAAATGGAAAAAAGTGCTTCATTGTTTCTCCGTTACAGAGTCCCGAGCCAAGTCATGAATAAAATCTTTTGTTTTTGCTTAATAATTATAACTTTAACAACTGTTTATTTAGAAAAGATAGTTAATTAAACTGAAGCTACATGCTAATTTTACAGACACTCTAATTGTCCATTTTCTCTCATTCTTTGCTTGTCATAACAAGTGAAGTTGAAAACCATACCCAACCAACAAAAGGAAGTAATAAAATTATTTGCATAGGCCTGAGGAAGAATCTATTGAATGTAGTGTAGCTGATAGTCGGATAAGGAAGATGTTCTATTTGTGGTGGATCGGCAACTCGGATTAGCGACGGATCTTCCTCCTCGCATCAGTACACCACAACAAAGATAAATATAAAAATTGAAAGCCAAAGAAAGACGCGCGATGACAGGTGTGATTTGGGCTCGGAAACCTTTGAGGCGATCTGATGCACGTCATTAGCTGCTTTTTTTTTTTTGCGATGGACACAAAGCAGATTTCTTTTAAATATGCAATCATGATTAAAATTGCACACTACTCCATTGAAGGATATAGAGGAAGAAGAAAGGGATATAAATAAGGGTTGATGGGATTTTTATGTGGAGGAGGGATTCCCTACGGGCTAATAAACTTGCTTAATTATGAGCGGCCTTGTTAATTTACTCTCTCGCAATGTAGAGGAGGATCTGAGGAAATCCAGCAGCAGGAGTATCTTACTCCTCCGCTGAACTCTACATGGCCTCTTCTCAGTCCTCCGAGTATGCGAACGGAGAGATTTATACATGCTTGACGCTTTAATGTGGTTATATTTTGAGGATTTGGCTATTATTAGACAGTTGGTGACTAGGCTCGAAAGGTCAAGACAAAGAGAGGAACGAGATGGAACGTGTCCAAGGTCCCTTTCATAATTAAAGCCATTTTTGTTCAATGCTATTGTAGCTCCGCATAAATGAACACAGAATGAAGTATTTTATATTCCACATAAGCGTAATATTTTATTTTTTTTAGCTGCTACGTTAGAGAAACAAAAGTGCAAGGCAAAAATACAATCGTGGTTATAAATGATCGCATCTAAGTAATGGATGAGCGGAGAAGTCAAGAATTCCAAAGGCCACAAACTCATCTCAGTTAAAAGTTAAGATGTTATTACCTGGCTTTTTTTTTTTTTTTTGTGAATGTGTGGAGGTCATTCATATTACAGCATATTGCTACAAATGAAACCTGCCAAAAAAGAGAGAAGCATGTAAAATACAGAAGGAGAGCCATTGATTAAATGCTGCAAAGTGAGAGTAATTCGGTGAGCGCTGGGAATACACACGCCGCGCTCCTTCCATTATTCATGCCTGTGCATTTCTTTCTTCACCTTCTCCTACCTTTCTGTTCCCTCACTCTCATCTGTGAGCCTCGCTGTCGATGAGCCATGATAAATTACAGCCGGTGTGGAACTTGCATTTACTTCTGTCATTATTCAATAACAGGCACTGCAGAAATCAGGACAGCTTGGCAGTTATTGTAGTGCTGCTGGCGCCGTGCGATTATTCCCCATAATTCACTTCACCCTATTGAACCAAACACAACATAAGTTGTTTGTCTAACATGCTACGGGTGTCCTACCTTTTGCCTGACCATTTCGGCCATTACCAAATAAAATGATTCCGCCGCTTGACGCTCCCGGCTGGCATCGTACAGATACATGAGCCTGCTCACTGGAAAAACACATTAATGTGTGAGAGGATAAGCATCCTGCTGACTTACATGTGAGCCGGCCACAGCAGTGGCCTACATGGGTTAATGGCTTGGCAGTCGAAGACACCGGAATTAGACCTCGGCTACTAATTGCACATGGGAAAGATTTATTTTCGATTTGGTATTGCCAAGTCCGATATTGCCAAGTTTCTGCCGACGCTTTGCTGCTCGGATTTGTTGTGATTCAGCCGGTACAGGTTGTGAACGGAGAGATCGTAGGTCACTTGCAAAGGTAGCATGAGAGGGGGGGGGGGGGGAGTGAGACTTTATAGAGGGTAGCATGAGAAACAAATAATCAAAGTGACAGAACCATCGGGGCATATCTTTCATTTTAATGAAGCCACTCCAGTAAAACAGCAGGGGTGCCAGGGCAGTTGACACCCCTGCAGGCACAACATGGACAAGTGTTGGTTTGACCGGACCAGCTACTGTTTCATATGGCAGGCTGCAGAAACCCGGTGTATATAAAATAAAAAAAAGGTCATGAGGGGTAAAAAGGAGATGTGTGATGGTTGGTCACTCATGTCAGGGAGCGAATACATTCGGGAACTGGGTTCCTTTTGTGTAAACAGGACTCACTGATTATTGCGGAATCCCAGATGACAAGGAATCACGCGTGATTAGGAAGGATGTTCCACACTTGTCATCAGCTCAAGGATAATCGTGACGTTCCGGGGGCCAATGTGTGTGCTTGTGTCCTTGTCTTTTATTGTTTCCCGTGTCTGAAGCGCCCAAAAATATTCCTGCATATCCCAGACCTTCTCTCTTGGCCAGCTAATAGTTTTTAATAATGTATACATCTTTCCCTGAGGTGCCCTCTTTGCTACTTTGTGTTTGAAGCTCACCACACATACAATAAAAAATGCATCCGAGGATAACAAGGTGCTCCGAGATCGTTCTTATATATCAACCCGTTTGCATCGACATGTTTTTTTTTTACACATCTCATCTTCCCCTTTGCTGGCTTTCTGTCAAAAGAGCAATCTGATGCTGTTAATGAGGCACTAACGAGACAATTTTAATCTCAGGCAGAAAATCGGCACGCTTGATGCTTGTAAAAAAACGCGGGATTAACCGGAGGATGGATGAGTTGCGAGTTAGGGCGTGAGAGAAGACTATAGAAAGTGTAGGAGAATCAAAAGGTGAAAGCAAAAGAAACACGATGCGGCGTTTTGTGCTAATGACTGTAAAACACGAGTGGGTGGAGGCAAGGAGAATAAGTTGCAGTCTTGATAGGAAACAAATAATGAGGCGGCTGTTGTGCTCACACTTAACACCCACACTCTCCTTTTGAATGGTAAAAAGGGAGACAAAGTGCAATTTTGAGCTTCTGTCAAGTCTCATTATCTTTGGAGCTGACTTTCTCTGGCTCAGGTCCATCCATCCATCCATCCTATGGCCATTTTTGCAGCACTCTGAAAGATGAAAGGGTGTCCTTTTATTTTCCAAATGAAATACCATGGGCCTACTTTTAGATGTTCTATCATCTTCACCGGCGGGGAAACTGATCAGTCAAGTGAGTTAGCGCTCCGATTTTCACAATTTACTTGCATTGAAGATGAAGCGATAGACATAATTAAAAGTTAGCCACTTGTAATGACTTACAGAAAGGACACGTTTGGATTTTTTTGGATTCAAACTTTTCAAATTTACATTTTTTTGGAGCAAGAAATCGCCCTAAATATTCCATTGCTTACTCCTTCCTTTAAATTGGCAACATGCGATGTCCCAGTCTGAACTGCCCTTCTGTTTGCTTGACACCCTTTTTTATCTTTTGCCATATGTTGGGTTTTTTTTTCTTTCCTTTTTTAACCAAGATTTTCCCTCAGGGATTAACCAGGATTATTTGAAAGTCTTCGAGCTCTCCAATCCCTACTTTTGGCTCTTTCCCCAAATTTCCTCCAATGCACCCTGGAACTGTATCTCGATCTGCACCAACACGTTATTCTTATGTATATTATGTCCGACACACTTCTTGAAAAAAGAACAACAATCTTCTTGACGGAAAATAAACTAGCTTATTTGTCTTAAAGCCAGTCATGTTTTCGGTCAGTCTATCATCTCTGTAAAAATTTCCCTCGCTTCATCAGTGTGACCTAATTTCCATCCTCATATTTCCACATTAGCATAGCATTGAAAGCATTAAATGTTTTTAAGATTTTAATACTGCTAAAATCCCCAAAAGCACAACAAACACAATTTTTACATTTGTTTTATTGTCATAATTATTTCCATAAAATCTTAAAATAAATATAAATAGATATAAAATATTTCCATCAATCCGCTATCTCTATTTTATTCCCAAAAAATCTCGTAAAAAATGACAGAAAATATTCAAATTCTCCTAACCCATTAGATTTGGGATTACACAAAGTGGAAATACATCTGCCGACTCGCAAACATTAGCTGGGGGTCTCACGGCACATCATACCGCATCAGATGGTTGGCTATTACACGAGAAATCTTTTGCAAGATTTCCTGCCGGAATATTTAGGTCATACGCACGCCACAAATGGCACTTCTAGCTACCGTGTATGCATGCAAGCTGTCAAATGTACAAACGCAAGCACTCGCATGTGCTGAATAGGTTCGGGGGCCATTGAGAGCAGATGCTTTAGGAGTACACACACTTTGACTCACGCAAACAAACAAACCTTGAGACCGTGCGCCGCACTCAAGGGTGCCTCGTGTTCACGTGCCAATTGTGGCACACTTGAGTTGCTTGAACTCAAAATCACTCACGAGATGCATGCAGGGAAAATCGAACAGAATGTAGAAAGATGTCTGCAGAAGAAAAGATTATTCGTGATGCAATAAATCATGATGCCATTTTCTCGTGGATAAAGGTAATACTTTTACGGGGTGTTGCGATTCTGCGATTTATATATTTGTTTTACCTTGACAGGTCAGAAGTAACCTTCACTATAACCTGTCGGAAATCCATAAAAATATAATCGTTTTTCCGTTGTAATTTTTTCTTCTGATGCTTATTGTTGCTCCTTGACTTTTGGATGCCTGTCAAATTGTTTGTAATATACTCCACAAGCGTGGGAGGGAAAAATAGCTCCAGGCAGTTTACACTCTCCACAAGTTACCTGATTAGCCGTTATGTTGTTTTAATTAGCCAGTTTGATCGTATGTGTGGATTAGTATTGAACATCTTAAGAGGTCACCAGCTTCCATTTGCACAAAAAGTTTTCACTTTGTAGAGCGCAGCTTTCCTTCCCTTCTCATGCTCGCTTTGGGATTTCCAACTGGACTATCCGGCGGAACAAAGGTTCAACTCAGGAAATAATTCCAACTATGGAAATGAAAGGCGTAACAATTTTCACCTTTCTGCCCTCTTCAAAAGGTCCATGTAGTAATGAATGAGTTTCCCTGTAAAATGATTTCAGCAAGCCCGCGGTTGACACTTTCCAGGGCCCCTGTTCTTTAGGGTGGCTAATTAAATACCTGTCTTATGAGTCCTGATTATGGTAATCAACTGCCAAGCAGGCGGGTCTCTGCAGACTCTGGATGTCCTTGTGATTAGAAGTGTAGCCGAGATGGAGAAAAACCAGCGAGCAGCTCATTAGTAGGTCTAAATGTAGTTGCGGCACTCAGGAGGGGGGAGGGGGCGGACACAATTACTCTCGGGAGAGATGGGGAAATATTGAGGTTGGTGTTTACCTGATGACCGCTAGCTTTTGATTCGATATAATAGGCCAATGAATGAGAGGTCGATTGAAGCGCCATTGGAATATCTCAACATGCATCATGGAAGATGTTAAATTGATTTTTCACTTATTATTATGAATTGGAATGACGCTCAACCAGCTTGTGGCAGTTTGGTGCTCAGGCAAAGCAAGGCGCTGTCTGGCCGCTGAGCTCTATTTGACGTCGTATTGAATTTGGCTGGGTTGTTTGCTCAGGCTAATTTACCTGGGGTGGACCTCAGCGACTTCCAGGGAGGGGGCTGATAATTAAAATGCCTTGCTACTGCCTAGATAGAATATTCATAGGAGATTACTTCCTCCTCAAACATCCCTGCGCTACTCTGAATGTGCAGCGTGTGTGTGTCGTACCCAATGATGGGATATTTGGATTTCCGCGTGTGTTTGTGATTGCGACACCCTCCCGTGACCTCTCTCTCCCTCTCTTCCTCATTACGTAAACTCATCACATGCCGCAGGAGATATTTAGGTCAGTGTGAGGCCCGAGATGAGATGAAAGACGGGAAGGAAGAGCGGGAGACAGAAATAATGAAATTGACGGCCCCCGTGTGAGAGCGTGACAGCGGGCTGTCGTCACTAGTTGATGGATGACAAATGCTCAGTGTCCATGTCCATGACGCTTCCGTTGCACATCTCAATAGTGGGAAATCCGTTTTTTTTTTTTTTATTTGGAGTAATTCTATGGAGCGGCTTTTCACTGTGGTTAATAAAGTCGCTCCTGTCTCATTATGGCACATTGGAATTAAACTCCGTTAAAGGCTCCAAGGCGAAGATCAGAAATGAGATAGGAACAGTAGGATGGATATAAAAGAAACGTTCATGAGACTATTACGATTTACCCCTCCAGCCTGGCGAACAGACTGCGTCACACTAGGAAGGATACTTTTCCGTGACATAATGACAAAAAGTATTTTCGGGTTTATTCCACAAACAAATTAGGAAGGCTTTTTGTGTTTATCCTCTGCAGGTGTTTCTTTGTAAATATTCACAATCATCATTGAAATCACACTGAGATAATTTGCTGGAGCCATTTTGAGATTTTTTGTTGAGAAATCAACCTCCCTGTGACCCAACATTTAAATTAGAGGCTTTTCTAACACCGCCACAGGTATGCTGCTATAATTCTGCGCTAGATGAAGACACAAAGCAGATTGCGCTATTTGTTATCACAGTTTATCCCAGCGCCGGGATGCCTGCTATTTTCCTGCCAAGATCGGGAATGGCAGGTGGAGAATGGGATTCCTCCCACCTCTGTTATTTTTTTTACTGGATTAGATCGTTTTCCCACCATTCTTCTACTGATGGAATCCGAGCACCTCCCCCACCCTTCTCGTAGAGGTGAAGGAGGCAAGGGCAAGAAAGAAGTGGTTAAAGGCAAGGTGGAGGTGAGGTTTTTGACATGCTGATAGGGAGAGATAAGCATTTTTCTGCTGCTGCGTTCCTAGGTGAGCCAATGACCTCTCCGGCTTGTTGATTATAGTGTTAGGCCGAGCCGTTATCTCTCCACTGCAGAGGGAAGTGTGCATACTGTCTGGAATATGAAACTCATGTTAGCTAAACAAAGAGACGGCGCATAAGCACGTCGCCCGCTTTTGTCATTCCGAGCGATGGAGAGACTCCAAAGCCTGTTGCTGCTGGATTTTTGTGGAGAGTTTTGAAAAAAAGCACAGAGGGAGGTGGAAAGTACTGAGAAGATGGCATGCGTGTCTTTACCTCCTGAGGTCAGCTCACAGGGGGGGGGGGGGGTTGCACGGATTAAACATAGCGTTGAAGTGGATTCATTATTCATCCATCCACTTTCACCTGCCTTCATCCATTCGCCTCCCTGCGGGGAAGGGGGGGGGCGTGGAAAGCAATTAGATCTTCCGCAAATGAAGATGTGGACTAGTATGCCACAAAATTAGGCACACCTCTACATTTATTGAGACCTAACATGAGAACTGGACTACAGATTTTTCGCAATGTTACGCAACAAACAATGCAATGCTAATAACCGGTGAGGTGAAGATATATTTTTATTCAATTAAAAAAAAATCATACATAGTATCAATTAAGGTGAATATTTTTTTCAATATTGGCCGACAACAATGTCAAGCGATTACAAATATTTACAATATATAAGATTAATCCGAGCAGAAATAAATAACCGATTTAGGGTTAGCGTGTTGTTATGATGTCTGGATAAATGCGGATTAAGTGAAGTGAAGGAGGAAATTTAGTATGTACCATGTGCGTGCTTTTGAGGCATGCGACGGAAAAAGGGGGGAGGGGGCTGCATGAAACAAATATTGCATGTGGATTTGTGTCACGGGGACCATTTCATCTGGACTTTAAGCGTGTGTGTGTGTGAGCATTTTTGCACGCGATGGGTAGCGTGTGTGTTTCTATACACTTCGCTTAACACTTGAGATGAGTATGGGGGTCAACTACGTTCATCCCCAACACTTCCAGCGGGTCCGGGTTTGCTCCTGGCATCCAATGCCAAGTGGGAATGCCTCCTCCTACCAACGAGTCTGCCAGCTAGCCTTTAAGCCACCAGTCTCCAAGGAAGTTGGGGGGGGGGGGATGCTGTGCATGTGAAAAGCGACAACAAAAAGGTAGCATTGGCAATAACAGGGATTTACAGATGAAATGGAAAAGGAAAACAGAGATGCTAAGCGATGGAGGATGGGAGCGGGAGATTGGAACCAAAAGAGAGGATTGGCAGAATAAATCAGGGAGGATGTGTGTGGGGAGGGAGGGGGTGAGAGGCGTGCGGGCATTACAATATCTCAGTGGTAATGACTCGAATAGTTTGTTAAAAACATTCGAAACTGGGGGAAGAAGGGAAATAATCCTGGACATGGCTGCTAATATAGTTGTGTCTTGATGTACTGTAAAGGAATGTCTTTACATACTGGGGGGTTGAGAATTAATGAGAGCTTGGAACAAAACGTGCTGGTTGACAGATGGGAACCGCTGTAAAAAGGCTTGGGGAAAAAAAAAAGGCGTGCAACAGACGCTTCATTCCCCACAGGAGCCACCATGACCACACAAAGTGATGTATGTGACAAGCTATAGATGGATTAATCACCGCATCCATTAGACGACCACGTGAAATTACATATTGCACCGAAAAATACCGCAAAGTCCATTCAGGGAACACACAAGTTCATCATTTGTATTCTTGTCACCTTCCCAAAAAGATGATCCACCTGCAGCCGGGCTAAGCGTGCACTTCCTGGTTTGTGCCGGGCTCGCACTATCTCAGGACACCATCGCAGCCGACACCGTCGGCGGAGGCTCGTCCTGTAATCGCATCAGAGAGCGAGCAGAGGGAATGACAAATCATATTACAAGCTGCACTTTTTGTCATCTTGCTACTGTTCTCTGTCTTTGTCCAAAACCCGACCAATGAAGATTCATGTTTTGGCCTGTGGCAGGAGAGCTAATGTCATATTGAGGTAGATTTTGCATTAAAAAAAAAAAAAAGTTGGTCTATTAAGTGGAGTTTAGCGATAATACATCCCCATTAGAAGTCTTATAGTCTGGTTCGGCTCTTTTTTATTGGAAATTTAGACAGCCAGCACGAAAAAAAGTTCCATTTTTGCTAACATCACTATTTTGGCTCAGTTGGAAGGATAAAGCATAATAGCTACAAAGTATTTTTTTTAAATAAATAAAATCAAAGCGCCACCATTCAAACACAAGATCCCCCAAACTGAAAAAAAAAAGAGATTCATCTGTGACCATATTCCCAATCTGGTTCCTTACAGCTTCGTATTACATATTTAATGCCAAGAGAGGCGAGCGAAAGTTCACAGAAAGTTTGAGGAACAATTTTTCATTCACTCGCCTGGAGAGATCCCAGAGTGAGGGACCCCAATAGGAGAACATGAATATTCCACTTTGGATTTGCATACGCTTAAGCTCTTCATCTTTCGCCTTGCTCACCTTACATCACTTCTTTTTTTTCTAATCTCGGACAGTTTGCTAGAAACAAATGTCATGGTGGCGATGTTTGCTCCTCTCTTCCGCTCGTCAAGCGGCTCCATATGCAGTAGGGCTAATCAATTATGTAAATAAGCGCTGTTGTCCCAACAAAATTGAGCAGCGTCAGCGCGCATGCTTGACGATGACAAGTGGAGCTAAAGGATGTTGACATTCCCTCTTCTGGATTTTCTACTTACAAATAGGGAAACACTCGGAATCCTTGTCTCAACACTTTGGATTGGTCAATAATTAAAACTGAAATAATAATAATACCGTATTTTCCGCACTATAAGGCGCACCTAAAAACCTCCAATTTTCTCAAAAGCCGCCAGTGCGCCTTAAAATCCGGTGCGCCTTATAAGTGGACCAATATTGAGCCACTACGGCAGGCGTGTCCAAATATATGGATTTATACATGGACAAAGTTTTAAAATGGGCCATTCATTGAAGGTGCGCCTTATAATCCAGTGCCCCTTATATATGGACAAAGTTTTAAAATGGGCCATTCATTGAAGGTGCGCCTTATAATCCGGTGCGCCTTATAGTGCGAAAAATACGGTAATAATAATAATAATAATTGGGTGGCTATTCTTATCCCCCCCTACTCTAATTTGTTCTATTTACAGTTCCAGTTGGCCTCACAGTAACCTAATATCTGCCAACAATGAAGCTACTTCTCGCCAATGGAGGAATTTGAGATGATCCAAACAATATGCGATTCTCAAGACCCTCAAGTCGAATCTCTTCCAACTATTTTGTTTCAATGCCTTTCTGATGCTCATTGTTTCGACTCCAGATTTCCCATGATGTTTTGCAGACTTATCAAGAGTGGGAGAAAGAACGATTCATATCTGCTGAGGTTCATTACGAGGAGTGTTACGGGGAGGTCGGCGAATCGATTAACGCGCATGTCTCTATGACGACGGCGAACAAAGAATTATACGGCATAATTGCAACACAAGAGATATTATTAAACTTACTTTGATTTAAGCATCCCTAATCTAATCAAAGCACCATGTGCCCTGTGTTGGGGAGCTGCTTAATTACAAAGTGCGCAGAACATGTCTCACATTGTGATCATGATATTGTTTTTGTATGTCGAGGCCAGGCAATGACAAGGTGTCACAATGTCACTCAAAAAAACAAAGACTGCAACATTATGAATTCCCATCAGTGTCTCCGAGGACAACAGGCCTCTACTGCAAAGTCAAAATATTTTTTGGGTAGTGTCAATTAAATTAATTTTTTTTTTTTTTTTTGTGTACATGCAAATAGGCATTTTTTTTTTTTTTTTGTCTTAGGACTGTATGTTGGTCAATACAGTTAATTTGGAAGGCTGAGGTCAAACGTAATAACCTCAGATGAAAGTTATTTGTCTCGAGCATTTAAGTGGTTGCCGTTGTTCATGCCAATGTCAGGTCCTTGAAATGTCAAGAAGGCTATGGTCTTTGAAAATAACAGCTCAGAAAAGATGAGAAAGGTGAGGACTCAAAATATAAGTGAACAAAAAAGGGACTCTGATCGACACGGAATATTTGACACTTTTCCTATAATGTCCGTGCTGACATTAAGAGTATGCAGTTTGTGAAAGTGATTGGAGAAATTTATATGACCTTGAGACACTCTTGTAACCCACAACTAATTTCATCACAAGGACTCATTAGCAGTAATTTCCCCATTGGCTCTTTACCGGTTCACCAGGAGACGCTACTGCGGTCTTCTCTCTTGCCCGTTTCTCAAATGTGATGAATGTAAACAAATAAAGCTTCTATTTGGATCATGGCTTGACCCAATGGCACAGATTTTTTGGGAATTACCATTGCAGCAGTGATACATAAGAAAACAGAATTATTATTATTATTTTTGTATTATTATTTTAGTTTTTTTGGTGTGGGTTAAGTAGATCATTAGTAAGTTCACAGTACAAAATGTAGATTTTTTTTTACCATTTTTATTCTCAGTGACCCAGGGGGAAAAAAAAGGTAGATATTATTATTATTTTTTTGTTACAGTCAATCTCATGCATGGAAAATGGAAATCCATGTTTCCTTGGCACACACTGTATAAATAAATGACATGTCGGCAGTCCATGGGTTGAAATTAGAGGGAGTGGCCTGGAGAGAACATGTGAGGGAGGGTGGGGGGTTACAGCAGGATAGGCCGACGGAGTGCATAAGCATGAAATTGTCACATAATGAACCCTGAGACTGAGCTGCATGTACTGCATAAGTGCTGAGAGTGTGACCTGAAATTGACATCTATTACTGCTTCACCTCTGCACGCTGTCAGGTTGTTTTGGTTTCTTGTGACATTGTTTGCATCTTGATCGGCCTGCTGAAGAAATGATGCTAGTTTTAGTATTTTGCATTGGCAGATTTAGCCAATTATCTTTGGCCCATTTGTTTTTTTGTCTTGTCTTGGTGTGTGCAGATTTAGGAAGCTCTTGCTAGATTTGTCTTTGCATAAACAATTTATTCTAGATGTTGGTCAATAGTACTAGTTTTGAGGATGGGTTGAGCGAGTAATCAATTCAGGGCAAAGTTGTACGTGTTTTTCGAGTCGGCAGCTTTGACAGCGAGAGACGGAGTGGCCGAGCTGAAAGCGAAGCCATATGATGCAAACCCTTGAAACAGCAATCTCGATCTCTTTAACTGCCTTGTTCTCCTGATTCGAAAGAGAAACAAGCAAAGCCGAAAGGGGATGTTTGATAATATTTGTTCGGTGGGGAATATGCCAAACTTCTCACTTTAAAACTTTCAGCTGATATCTCATGAGGAAGCCGAGAGTCCCATAACAGTGATAGTCTCCGTTGTTGTTGTTGTCAGATTAATTAAAAAAAATATTGCACGAATAAATTGTGGAGGAACAATCTCAGAGTACAAAAAAAAAACCTCTTAACATATATATACTTTATATAGATTGTGGGAAACCTTATGTGCATCACTGACACTGTAGTTCTTCTTTTGCCGGCAGCATGAATTCACTTCCTACTCTGTGGCAGTGTGAGGAGATAAATAATGATGTCTGTCTCTTTATGTAACTTGTGATTTAATGACAGCTTGCCCAGGATGTAGTCTGCCCAGTCAGGTGGAATACAGTCCAGAAATATTCGTGGTTCATCCATTATTTCCATTCTCAGTTACCAATAAAAAGAAATAAAAACGGATATTTTAATGGACTCAACACAAAGAATTAAAATACACCTATTTGTTTAAGCTAATATAAAAAATCCAAAAACAAAAATGGACTCCAGGAGTTAATTTGATTTTAATATTTAATTAGTCTGGGTTGTAAATTAAATTAAATTAAATTAAATTCTCTACTGTATAAATTGTATTATATATGTGGTGGCTGTGAAGTGCAGAACACTAAAATACAAAAATAAAATCACCCAAAATATGAAATATACTTCGCTAGTCGTGAAACTTTTCACTGCTTGGATGTTACAGAATAAATGAATTGATGAAGTTGAAAATCCTGCATAAATAAAGCCACGCTAAGTATAGAGCTGCTACTTGAAATGATCTCCTCATTCCAGAGGGTGTTTCTCTTCATTTCAATACTTCATCGGCTTTCTATAGCTTTCTAAATTTCCCTGACGAGCGCATTTCACTTGCAATGGAGAGAAGTCATGCTGTGGAGGACTTCACTCGACCGACTATAGTGGGAACACCTGGCGCAAGCGTTTCCCTATGTTGCATTCCGATTGGTCCAAGCTCCTGCACGCTCATCTTCACTCTCCTCATTATTGTGCCTTTTATCCGTCAGTCTTCTCATGTAGTCCCTCCCCCGAGGTATGAAATAGGCCGTGTACTTGCCACATTGGAGCACAATTTGCCCAGCCGGCTTCTGCTCCGATTTCCCCCCCACCCCACCGCGAGTGCGCCTCTGCTGCGGAGCTTTACGCGCGGGCAGACTGGAGAGAGATGACAAGAGCCTCGCGGAACTGGCCAGACAAACATGGATCTGCGTAAAATGATCATTTCGGTGCTTTGGATATTATTGCTGAATAATTTGGAAGAGTCTCACGCGGAGGAAGGTTGGTAGAAATGGACTTTGTTTACTCATTTTGGACCGTCGTTTGCAGTGTGGCGAGCAACAGACAGATGCTTGTTTGGAGGAAAGGCAGGTGCACCAAATGTTTAGCGATCCGATCAGAAAGATGGGATTATTCTTTTTAAAGAATAAAAAACAAACACTTTGGAGACGTATTTGACGTGAATGTGAAAGCGGGTTTTACGCATTTGTGTCGCGTGCGCTCAAGGCATTTAAATCTCCCAATGAGTTTGTTGCTGACAGTTTAACATTGGCACAGAACGACAATTGGATATATTAAGTGCATTAACTCATTTTATTTAAAAAAAAAAACCCTGCAGGTTTTTTTTTTTAAATATATATTTCAATTGATTCGAATACAAAGTCAGATTTAGTCACAGATTTTTTTATTTGTGCAACTGGTTTCTTTGTCTTCTCACTAGCCGATGCAGCGTTCACTGCTCTTGTTTAGTCTTGTTTGTCCATATTTATTCCCCATTTAAATACTTTGGAGCACTTTTTCCCCCCTAGTGTGTTGTTGTGGTTGCCATAAAACTGCGGTGGTTCCAATATGCTGCATTTGAGCAATTCACTATGATGAGACAATTATGATTCACTTACTGCTGATGTGAGATTTGGCTGTGGTTTCTTTATTGCTCACATACAGTATGTGATGGAGATAGAAAAAAAAAAGATGTTTGTAGAAAACTGCTCAGGTCTGCACAAAATGTTTAGCAATCCAAAAGCTGCAGTTTGAGACTTATGATGCTAACCAGTTGGAAGATTAAAGCGGGTGGGGGGGGGGGGGGGGGGTACTTTGGTAAAACGGGTTATTAATTGCAAAATACATCCCATCATTAAGCACATGCAATTCAAATATATTTGTGAAAAAATGACATTCTGCTGCACCGAGCCAGATTTAAAGACCTTTTATTCGGTATACGCGTCTGCATGCCTGACTGACAAAGTCAAAGTCTAAACCCATCGATCAAGATCCAATACAAGTGCAGAGCTGCACCAAAATGACTTAACAAATTCAATAACTGAAGAATTGATTAGAGATGCCACTACTTATTAACTCAACAATAAGTCTCTCTTTTCCTCGTTATTTCTTTCTTTTCTCCTTTTTCTTTAGCTTTGTTTTGCTTTGATGGCTTTTATCTTGAGCACTTTCTGCCTTTCTTTGTGGCGCCGTTGTGTGGCAGCCTTATGAGAGCCTATTGAGTTGCGCTCATGCCATCTGTGTGTCTTTTGTATACCCACTCTGTGGTATGAATACGGCTGGGGCCTGAATTTCCCCACCCCTGGGGATCAATAAATATACAATCAATCAATCAATCAATCAATCAACAATATGTTTATTGTTGTGGCTGCTGTTTGCAAAGATATGGGCCAGCACGCCATCAGAATCAAACTACGTTGGCTAGTTTTCCTTCATGTTAGGTGGCTACACCTCAAGATGCACTTTGACCCCGTTTTAACCCGCAATATTTCTGATTGAAAAAAATCACATCTATAGAAATTTGAATTTATATTAGATCTCTTCAGATCTGCCTCATGTAGTGGCCGTGGAGTGTAATGCCACCATATGTCTCAACTCACATGACACACTTCCTCACGTCAAGGACTACTCAAACACATCCGCAAGCGACTCAGGATTTAATACGTGCATGCACTTGACATATAATTCGACATGCTGAGCTTGCTCACCAAACACCCGACAATTTCCGACCGGCTGCTGAAGACATCGCTTGGGCACGCACGTGTGGGAGCTACACATGTTGGGAAGAGCACTTGCGCAATATTATTGAGGAGTAAAAAGCCGGGCGGCAAGCATCACCTCCCCCAGCAGAGTCAATCCAGCCACTCCCCTCCCTTACAGGCCGCTTTTCTCATTCCCCCACACCTCACCACTAACGCACCTTGGCATCTCATCGGGTTCTCATTTACTTCCACATGCCTCCTTGCCTAGCCCTCCTTCCCTCCCTCCCTCGTCCATCCATCCATTCGGCACAAGGCGAGCGGGTTGCAGAACAATAAGCACGCAGCGAAATTGAGGCCCTTGCTGTTAGTGTGGCCGGTTTTCCATGATGCCTCACTTGTCATGTCGGAGTCATTTGAGGGATTTTACTGGGCTTTGCATGCACAGGCAGTCTTGTTATGCGCCCCAATCCTTTTCTGTCATGTGACTTTGGATGATCGTTTCTACCAGGATGCACAATGAAACATAAATTCCCACTGTTTGGCCATATTACATCCATATATGCATGTTGTTTTGATATTTTCTGAAAAGTTTTCGGCACATTTTACTCGACTTGGATGGCAGAAGATGTTGTAATTGGTTTAGCCTTTGCAATGTTTTCACTGGAGAATGTTGGTGCTTAGGTGAGCCTGTAGCTCAGCCATCGTTCACTCTCACAATGGGGACATCTTTGCTGCAGCATATTTCCATAAGCCTCGCTATCTGCTCTCATCTGACAGAAATGATCCCACTGTGGGAATATTTTTAGCCCCGGAATATATGCATTTCGATCTTCTGTAACATTCATGGTGCACATACAATAAGGGGGAAAGAAACAGGAGGGGAATGAGAACCCAATCTGAGGTTGGGATTGAATCATTTTCTTTTTTTTTTGACCCATTCATCTTTAAATCGTCGTGCACAATCAGAAAATAAATGAATGTGTTGTTAATATGCCGAAAATAAGCTCTTTTGCATTTATGTTGCCAATTTGTTTCTTCTGCCCCCAAGTGGTAAAAAAGAAGTCTTGTAAAAGGTTATTTTTAAAAATACATGTGTGACATATCTTGCTTTCGTGACAAACGCTGAGACTTGCACTTTCCATATCGCCGCCGACTGATTGTGATACATGCAAGGTTATTTTCACTCACCAGGGTCGGACGGATTGGATGTTAAGGACAACGTTTATGTGTGGGGCTGCTCGCTCTGATAACTCTGACCTCGGCGAGTATGAAAGGTCAAAGCGATTTGCGCCCATGACAGGCATAACAGGACGACATGGTCTTGTCAATAAATTAGGGACAGGGAAGAGGACATTGAGTCAAATGTAAGGAAAAAGGTGTGGGAATTGTAAGCTGCCACCTCGGCTTTCTATCGTTGCTCTCGTATGTTACGTGTAATCAAACAGTCCGGTTGTTCCTCGAAGTAAGCCGGTCAGCAAGATCCTTATTTACTTCCCAGTCCACTCCGAAGACATCGACTGAGCCCGATAGACTGACAAATTGCATGAGTGTAAAGGAGAAACCGTGTGACTATTGGAACCCGATAGGCCGATGCTCGGGTCTTTTGTTCTTGGTAAAGACGAGAGCATCAGCAGGCACTTATGCTTGGATTGGCAAGAACCAATCAAGCCCAGATGAGGGCCAACAAGTGTGTGTTTTTGTGTAGCTGTGCGTGTGAGTTTATTTATTGCAGCTATTGTCATAGTTAGGGCTAATTATTATTTTCTAATTATTGTTTTTCTAGGAGCGTACCCCCCCAACCCCCTTCCCTTCCTAGTTGTCATTCAAGCCTGAACATTAAAAGACAGAATCCATAGGATCACTTTCGACAAGTAGATTTAATGAAGTGGCTCTCGAGTGTAAAAGCCGCACTCGTTTTTTTTTAAGAATTTTTTTTTGCGTTCATTTGAGTTTCTTGAGCTGTTCAAAAAAAATGGATGGATTAAAATTTGTCGCCGGCCGTTCAATCCAGATTGTCTAAAGTTGATAAATTGCAACTGCAATTCTGCTGTTGGAGGAAAGTTCAGTAAAAAAAATAAAATAAAAATTAACTACAAGCATAACAGGGCTTAAGGTCTCTAAACATTAATTACAGCGCAGATACGATGGGAAAAAAAAAACCTCTAAAATAGATTGAGTTCTGCTGAAGCAGCCGTTTGTAGCGCCCTTCATCCTATTTCAAAAGACCAAAATTCATTTGCTGAGTGACCTTGTTAAATGAACTTTAACTTGCTTACGTACGAGCTATTAAGACATAGCACGCTCTGTCACATTCTTTAGAATCAGGGAGGAGTTTTTAAGGCCAACTGTAAAAGGTGTCTTTCCTGCAGATGAAAGCGGTTGTACATTTTCCCTTCATGGCTGTTTGACAAATGCACTTGTAAAACAAACACACCCCTTATTCCATATTTATATTTTTCGCAAAGTGAGCATTTTCTTTTGGAGTATAGTCTCGCTAAAGTCGTCAAGGTCAATGTTTTAAAAGCTTTCTGCCTGCAGCCAGCCGTTATGCAACAATCCTGCGAGCAGATTTTTCTTCCAATGTAATGCATGAAAACATTTCTTGTGTACCAAAGGCTGATGAGGTTCCACACCTTCTCAATAAAACACCAGTCACTCATCTCCCATGCCTTAGTTACTCCGGCAGAGACCGGCCGACCCATGACAGCGACCTCATAATGTACTTTTCATGTCCACTGATTCTCTTTTACCATTTCGGAACTCCTGACACATATTAGCAGAACTTGCGAGCCGTGTTTGAGTAAGTCCCGAACAGACGGGAGGAAGAAGATGTCAAGCGTGCTACAGATGTTCTTATTCTGCTTCCCAATTTAATCTATAATTTAAGTCGTTCTGTCTGTGATTTTTTTTTTCCTCCACTTTGGTAAAAGACAGTATGTGTTTTGTCGGTCCATCTTTTTTTTTCTGGATTTTAAGTGCACCTTATAGTTTGAAAAATACGGTAATTTTGATTGACACTCTTCAAGTGTTTCCCATGCGCTGCTGGAGTTTGGCGTGGTCTTTGTTTTTGCTTGTAACCCCCCCCAGTCGCCCCTCCTATCTCCACTGAGTAGTGGTAATGATTGTCATGTTGGAAATGTGTCCGGCAGGGCCTCATAAACCATTACCCTCATGTCTCAAAAAGCCCATTAATCTTCCTGAGGGGTGTTTGACCTTTCAAACTCATTAACCAACAGCGGGGCGGAGCAGACGGATGCCAACCTATGCATAAGCTAGCGTACTTAGTCAATCTTATACAATCGCGGACTCACAGGTGAAAGGCGTCGATGTTTATCTGAGTGTTAGCATGGTGGTTCTCCTCCCCATCGCTCTCCACTTCATCCTCTCGCCTCCTCACCGCGTCGGCTTGGTCAGCGGCCTGGAAAATTGTTCGACCTTTTAATACACATCTTCCCCGGTGATGAATAAATACATAAATCGCGCGGCTGCGGCTCAGCCGTTTATTTTGCGATAGTCGACACCCCCCCCTGCGGTTTTCCTACCCGAACACCTCGACCTGCACCTTCTTCCAACATGGACACGGAGGAGGGAAGCAGGGTGTCTTTGAAGCGCTAGCCCACCCCGTGGCGATGAGTATCCATAATGAAAGGGTGTTAGTGGCCAGAGAGTGTGCATGTGAGGAGCAAACAAGCAAATGTAATAAGCCCGACTGGGCGAGGCGGGTGAAGACACCAGCGTGGGGAGCGACTCTTCTCACTTTATCAGTAGGCGAGGGCAGAAGGCTGAGAGCGCAGTAGGTGGGAGAAGATGTAACCGAGCAGTGTTCCACCTAGTTTATTAGAATTCTGTAATGGCCTTTTGGATTAAAGAAGGGAAGGGGCGGAGGGTTAGTAAAAAAGAGACTTTGTATGCACGTATCGAAGCAAGCGATAAATCGGAGAGGTTTCCGAGTGCCCTTGAGCAAGGCTGTAAACGTTCATCCGAATCTATTATGTCTGTATATTTGACATTGGGTGAATTTGTTGAGTATAAAAAAAGTGACGCTATTGATTATTGTCTTTACAAGCCGCTTTTATAGTACCTGGATGTTCCAGTCTATGCTGTGTAAAAAAGATATTTTATAGATAGCTGAGGGAAAGTCTTGTTTAGATGTATTTTTTTCATGCCAGTTCTGATTGCTCCTGGCCTCGAGACCTCGGGTGTGAATATCTGTGTGTGCTCCTGCGCTTTGTATGCATACTCGGCAGTGATTGCAATCAGTGTCATCAGTGCGGGGCGGTCGGCGAGGTCCGCCCCTCCCGCGTCTCATCCTCTCATCCGTAAATGTTGCTTTCCTGTTTGCAAGGCAATTAGTGTGCCAGTCAATCAGTTAGTCGGTCAGATAACCAGCTGGCTGGATGTCAGGTGACTAAGTCACCTCTACGCCAGCTGGTCAAGAGGCTATTTAGGAAGGCGGGGCAATTATAACGCTATTTGGCCAAATCAAAGATGATGAGGATTTGGAGCAGCGGAGAGAAAGGCAGTTATTGTCAACACAACAGTGAGAGCATGAAAGACATTCCTTCCCAGTGCCCGCTGTGTTGCTAATTGCTAAATGCACTGAGAGCTTACTGAACTGTGTTTACCTCTGTTCATCATTATTATTCTGCAAGGGGGGGGGGGGGGGGGGTTACGGGAACCATTCCCATGGCAACATCGAGATGCAGCAAAACAAGTATTCAATGGTACCAGTGGAGTTAAAGTTGAAGTCATGACTTTATCTATAGATGTATCTTCTATTTATATTTACATTTATATTTGTCTTGTCTTTTCATTTGTGTACAGTAATCTTATTTTTTTCCACGTTTGAAATAAACAAAACGAAACACATTTATTTTTGATTGATTGATCAAATTTATTTCGAGCTTTAAAACAGAAAAAGATATTGGTAAAATATAAAAGGAAAAAGAAAAGGAAAAAGAAAACAGGACAATAACAAAATGTCCCAAGCAAGTCGTAAATAACTTTTCAAATATTGATGCAATAATGGCGTGAAATAAGTCAGATAAACAACATTTTTATTTATTATATATATTTTTTACGATATATTTATTATATATATTTTTTATTTATTACATTTATTTTATTTTTGTAGAGAAATACACGTCATAAATTTGAGCAGAAACAGATTTTTCCATGTTGCGGGACAACGTCGCCATTAAAAAAAGGCAACAATGTTGTATTTTTCAAAACACTCCATTCATACTCTTTCACCCGCTTGTATATATTTTTTTAAATTATCGCAAATAATTTTTCTGACATAATAAGCCATTTTTCCCAGTAACTGCGCTCGGTTCAGCATATATCCAAACAATATCTACGGTTATTACAGCGCCGTGCGTACGCTGTTCATTCTGCCTAGAATTGGTTGAAATGTGCTGTAATTGATTTGGCCTCACATTGAATACATTTGCCGTTTGTTTAGCGGGTCCGAGCTGCCTTTTTGTGTTTCGAATGTGTGCTGGAGTATTAAGGCCACCTTTTCACGGGTAAATTGATTTTAACGGGGTTCCTGAGGGTTATTATGAGGTTGATGGAGGTGTGCCACCTCAGGATGTTGAATAAAAAGTTATTCATTGTTGTTCATTTATTTTTGCTGATGATGTAATGGTTCCACACGATGTTCTCTCAAGGTCGGATTGAAACGGTTCAGCACAGGAGGAGGTAGACTCGATCTCAAGTGTTCTTTCCATCTGTTCCACTCTCTTCTTCTCTTAACCCCGTCACAATTAATCCCGGGTAGTGTTAGTGGATAGAATTAATACCCAGTCTCAAGTTGGTAGTAGTATGTGTTCCGAGGAGTTAAAGTAATGGACTTTGCTGGAAGGTCATTTCAAGGAGTCTACCGTTAAATCGCTAAATGGCGCCAAAGCACTCGGTGAATCCGATTCATTGGCAGGTAGATTTACATGAGTCCCAATCGCCTACCAGTGGTGTAATTGTAATTTTCCTTTTTCGGCACTTTTATACTGACACGCTGGTTCAGTGAGGTCACATGACTTCAGCTGTTGAATATTTTTACTAACCTGTGACTTGGAAAGGTTTGCGTTGATGAAATGAATAACTTTAGATCATTTTACGACTTCGTTTTTAAAAGTCTTGCGTCGTGGTTGATGCCTGTCCAAGCTCGACTGACAAGGGCAGAAGAAATGGCAGGGAGGACAGCGATTGAAATGCAGTCCGGGGGAGGACAATACTGAATCTAATCTGTTTATACAACCTCACCTCCAGCCTCCCTCCTGTCCCCTCTAATTCCAAAGTAGACAAACAAATATACACATTAATGCATGAACACACACACACATTCTCACACACTTTATGAAATGAACAGAGGTCCTTTGCTTATCTTGCAGGTGGAATCGGGAAAAAGTGGAAGAGTTGCATTTGCATTTTAATTTGCCCTCAATCAGGCATTGTGTTTGGTGTTGCTGCAGCGGAATTGCCTGGTGTGGAATGGCCACCAAATTCAAATCTGGAGATGAGGCTTTTTTTTTTTTCCTGCTCAATTTCTCCTTTGTCACTCATTCTGCATCACTGTCACTCTCTGTTTTCTACCACAGCTCTGCAATTTTATTCCTTGCTTATTTACTATAACCTTCAATTCTACCACCCCCCCCCCCCCATTCCCTTTTTTTTATCACTCTCTTCATTTCCGAACCTATCCCACCACACACACTTCTCATCTCCAGGACAGCAAATGCACAGATTTCATTAGTGATGCCATGCCATGCTGGGGAGTCTGCTCCAAAGAGTTCAGGCACTCATGGAATTATGACCCCAGACTCTCTTCATCATCTTAACCCTCTGTCATGCCATCCCGCTTTACAAACATCCATCCTCTTTTTTTTTTTTTTTTATAAAAACCAAACACTCTACCCAATTCCCTTCAGCCTTCTAAAATATGGACTGAAATTGTCTGTGACAGACAGAGGACTTATTTCTTGAAGCATACTGTTCCTTAGAGTTCAGACCAGGGAAGGTTGGACTCATTCGTTCTCTTCCATACTTTCTTTTGAAGAGCTATAATTCCTTGCTTTGCATTGGCGGCGCTAGAGTTGGGGGGGGGGGGGGGGGGGGGTCGGGGGCTACAGCCCCCCCCTCTCATCCTTATGTAAAAATCACATGAGCATGGGGAACTGTAAACAAGACACAGACTGGCCTAAATTCTCCAAATGAGAATCTAGAGCTTCTAACTACTTGCCCCACTTTGCCACCTAAAACAAAACATGCTAAATATAAACTTAATTAATGACATTTTATCGGCCAATGCGTTTGGCAAAAAAAATTGGGTAAATGCACCAGTGAAGCAGTTTTAAATTCGGTTTATTTTGTAGTTATGCAAAAATATAATGTCAACCATGCTGAGGCTTTCTTAGAAGCTGGTCCTTAACATTTGACAGCGTCTGGGTGTTTATTACCATCTGCACTTGGATGCCGAAAGCACTTTATGACAAATGGCTTAGTCATTCTGTCATTTATGATTTGCAAACAAGGGTGAAGAATAACTGGAGGCTTGGTTCCTGTACAGCTATGCGACCGCGAGAACTCTTGATGACCCAGTAGGGTTGACCTTTAATTTCCATGCAGTGTGTTATGGTTGCTTGGTGTCAAGAAGGTTTTTTTTCGAGGTCAATTCAGCGGCTCGTCTGACTTTAACCCTAAGGGATCAGCGAGTCAACGGCAGCATATTAAACTGTAGAGCAAGGATTGTTTTGGAGCAACTTGTCATTATTTTGGCTCGAAAAAGTTTTGGGTCTGGTTTGAGAAATGTCCTCACACGTTCCATTTGTTTCCTTCCATTTATTCTTTTGGTGCAACATTGACACCTGTCGCCATTTGTTTGATGGATATCCACCAACTTTGTGGCAGCACATGAATACCACCATAAAAATGACAACAACAAAAAATTGTATTTATTTAAAAAAAAAAAAAAGTTAAATCCCCTTAATTGCTTGACTATTGAAAGTCTCTTAACATTTATTTTTCATTCCAGCCTTGATGCTTTCACGTCCTCCAAATGGAAAACACAGCCCTGAATTGGAAACAAAAATTCTATTCAGTGCCAGAGAACTCGAATAGCTAAGACAAACATTCACTTGCTTATCTTTACTGCACTCGTAAAGACCTCCTGATTTGTAATGATCCTCCTCCAAGCTCCAACCAGTTTCCACTCATTCCTGCTCACGTACAATCACACATCATAAACGTGACAAATCTCTAATCATCCTTCTTTAACGGCATCTTTGTCGCTGACTGACAACCAAGCGGTGATTGGGAATGTCAAGCAAAACAGAGACATGCTTGTTTCCCGTGGCGTTATCTCACCACCTCGTTCCTCCAGGAGAGCCGGCGGCAGTTTCCGACATGGCCACCCGGGGAAGGAGAGCGGCGGAAAATGCTGGCAGACCTGTGGTTAACAGTTAAAGCCAAACAAGTAATTAGTCCTGATAATTAAATCCTCCAGTCAGCGCCGTAGAAGCCGTACTTGCTGTTTTTGCTCAATTTACATAAACAGTAGAATTGCTCTGTTCAAAAAAATGAGGTATTAGCTGATTAATTCTGTTCTATTATCTGCCGGGCGATAAGCAAATTAACAGTTGGCTGTGGAGAACTGACGTGGAAAAATGGCTGGCGAGAGATGGGGAGGGGGGGAGTTTTGGCGCTAAACAACTCGTGGAACAATGAGGGCCATAATCCGGCTGCGTGCTCCCACGGGGTCGCAAAGACTTTGTTAAATTGTGTGTGTTTTGACTAAAGTGTGTTTGTCTCTTTTTATTTGCCGTCGTTAGTCGTTTTTTTTTTTTTCTTCCCCCGCCCGGTGCATTTGCATAACCCTGCGTTAGCAGATAAGTTATATTTGGGAGCGTACTGTGAAGATTTGTTTGCCTTACCTGCTTTTGTATTTGTTGCTTACTCGAAGGGAGAGCTCATCAGTTAGGGATGCTTCTCATTAACGAGCCTCTTTGATTTCATTAATTACTGACCTACTGCTGCCACCGCTGTGCTTTGGCGCAATTTGGCATTCCAACTACTCACATTTTACTACCTCTGTTGTACTCTGCATTATTTATTTGGCTTGGTTATTAATAACCACGATTACCCAAGGAGTGTGTCTGTGTACATGTAGTGTTGATTAAGAATATGATTACTGGCTGGGCTAAAAACATAAATTATTTGGTGCCAATTTTTGTATACTGTTCCAAGTATGGAATAAAATCATCTGGATTTAAATACATTTTTTTTTTTGCAACCCCTTGAAAAATAAATTTAATTTAATTTAATTTAATTTAATTTAATTTAATTTAATTTAATTTAATTTAATTTAATTTAATTTAATTTAATTTAATTTAATTTAATTTAATTTAATTTAATTTAATTTAATTTAATTTAATTTAATTTAATTTAATTTAATTTATGATCCCGATGATCAAATCTCAAAGCCTTTCGAAAAAACAAATCCGATTTGCTCGCTAGTGTTATTCTTGTATTGTTGACTTTACAATCGCAACATACTTTTTTTGTGTAGTTCCTAACTTCAATTGGCTCTCAGGTTCTTTGTCCTATTGACTGCTACGAGCAAGCCATCTTTCCATCTCCCTCTCTTTTCTCTTCCTCTGCCTAGCACAGCTAGTTATAGACACTATTGAGTGATTGTCTGACAGTCCAATCGATCTCCAAGGTCACACTACTGGCTATTGACAAATGATCCCGCTAAGCCCCCCCTCGCCATTATTCTCTCACTCCCATTTTCAAATCTTTCCATTTCTTGGCCCTCTCTGCCAACTTTCTGCAATATCACTAATTTCACCTTTAATACGATCTTCCTCTCCGTTCTTATCCCACCTTCTTTCTTCTCCTCAATTGTTCATCGATACAGCCTGGATCGAAGAGGCAGATAATAGAGGCTCGGCCCTCTGGGGGAGTCGGCGTCGACATTGTAGCTCTGACCCGACTCGGATGAGAAGAAGAAAAAGTAGAAATGATTGATAGGTACCCAGGTGAAGAGCCACTGTCACTTTAGTCGATGGAAAGACAAAAATAGAGTCAAACATCCCATAATTTATTCACTATAGGAGTCTAGATTATTTTTCTTTTCTCCGGAGATCTGTGCAACGTCTAAAAACTTAAATCCAGACTTCTGTTCAGACGCTCAGAGTCGTATTAAAGGATTTGGCTGTAATTTTGTTCATCAACACAACATAACTGCGGCACACCAAAATATAGGCTTAAAATATAAGCTTAGCCCAAAAAGTCAAGTCGCTTTAAAGATGAGGTCAGTCGCTAATAATAATCCACTCTCACTGACATGCACACCAGCTGGCTAATGCCTATGTATTAACCTAGTTTGACATTAGCTTTTTTTTTTTTTTGTCCTAAAGCATTATATGACTATTATAGCTTCAAGATGGAGGTTATTGGACTGTTAGCCGATGGACTGCAGCCCAGCAGTCGCCGCCAAAATGTATTTTACATTACGGGCCAGGAAGAAGCAAGTAATGAAAAGCAAGTAATGATGCATGCATGCAAATATTATATACACATTTATTTCTCCCTCGGGGGAAACATTGCGTCGTTATTGCCAATGCTCCAGTAGAGTCGCAAAGTCGTTGTAGAGCTGGCGACGGAGCGCTTTTCGCTTTGGACACCCTCGGGTAGTGACTTTGTCTAAAATATTTTAGTCCATTCAAATTCCGCTGTGTCTTTATATTCACATTTGACCTCCATCAACCCGCTGCAGAAATTTCCTCAAGCATTTATCTCTTAGTAAATAAACATGGGGAGAAAATTGATCAAACAAAAAAAAAGTTTGAAGGTGGTTCAGGTGATTTTATTTATTTTTTTTAGATTTAAAGTCGCACAATAACTTTGTCAGCGGAAAACTTTTGAGCTTTTCTGTGAACACGAGAGGGTTGCTTGGCTAAGAAAGTGTTAAGGGAGATTGGTGAAGGAAATAGATTGGAGGGGACAGGCGAACAGATTGTAAAAGCCCGATAGTAACAATAGGGACATTGTATAGGAGGCCAGTGTGCGATAAATGAAGGCGCGAGTAGGAAGTGGATGAAGGTGTTGTAAATGATAACGTGAGATGATGATGCATCTGTCACTATGTTGTCTTTGGGTCTCAGCAGGCTCCTGTCAAGATAGTAGCTTGAATGAGTGTCTTGTTAAATAATGTAGTTTGCTACCTGTGCGGGCGGAAAGGCAGGCTAGGCTGAAAGTCGAGCGCATTGGGAGAAGGTTGTTTTATTTAACACTTCCTCGTAAAGGTTGTGGATTAAAGGCCACCTTACTGTAATCTATTTGGGATTGCGAGTCAAACAATCTCACAATTGCAAATATGAAGCTTCATTTAATTTCCCATACGAGCTAGCAAAATAAATAGTTTGAAATGTTTGCATTAATTTGCTCACACAATAAAAAATATTATTTTGGAGGTCCATATTTGTGTCACATTAGAATGCCGTTATGCAAATATTAAAGAGCCCTTGTGGTTTCTTTTGCTTTTATCTATTTGAATAGGCTCCTTCAAAAAGGTTTCTCAGGCATATTCTTTCATAGCCGAAATATATTTTGTCATCCATCTGTGTTGATTCATTGCTGCGGGAATAGAAACGTGCGTAAATGGTCTGTGACAGTGTTGCTAGCTCGTCCATGAACTCTCCACTTAAAATGGAGAGCTAAATCATAGTCAGTATTTGCTTTTTGTCATATTTGAGTACTTGGTCATATGAGCTTGACATCAACTGAAGGAATATCTTTTTTTTTTTTTTTCCCGGGCACTACTAGGTTCAAAATTGTTTTACACGTTCTCCCTGCTTTTCTAATAACCTCGATGGTATCATCATTCTGTCCCATTGAGTCACGGGATACTCACTTTATATTGGAAAAAAAAAAAGATCCAATTGACACTTTCTGCCCTCGGCATGACTGATTCCGCCACTGGTGTCAATTTTTCGATGCCTCGACGTTTCACGAGATGTGACGTCTTGCGTAATGTCACACATGATGATGCTTTGACTCATATTTCTCTCTACTCCTACTTGCCCTCCTTCCACCATCCTCTGAATCACTCAATGACTCGTTTCCTTCCCCGGCAACCTGCGCACACACGTCACGACATAGTATAATGTCCAGATCATCTGGAGGATGAGAAAAAAAATCATTTTGTGTATTTTGACATGTAAAAATCAAGGCAGTCGGATTAGCGGCGCCAAGCAAGCAAGTTCATCCTCCATCTAACCTGCTGCTGAGTTTTCATGTTCTCCCCCTAGGCCTGTGCTTGGTTCTCTCCGGCTGCTGCCGCTTCTTCCCGTGCACTAAAACACACTAATTGGGTTAATTAGAGACTAAATTGCCTGTAGATGTTAGTGCCTATGTGAAAGCTTGCCTGTCTCTTCAGGCATGTTTCTACTCGGCATTTCGACGGGGTTTGCTAGCCAAAAAAAATGAAATTAGAAAACTAACAGTTCTCAATAGTCATCACATCCATCAAACCTAAGGTGAATTTATGGCTAGCATTTTTTTTGCTGACTCAACAAGCGCTAAAAGGCACTTAACAACGTTCCCTGATATTATATGAGTGTACAAGTTACCGTATTTTCTGCACTATAAGACTCAAAGGTCGACAGTGCGCCTTATAATCAGGTGCGCCTTATATATGAACCAATATTGAGCCACTACAGTAGGTGTGTCCAAAGTCCGGCCCACAGGCCAAATGTATATATCTTATATATAGACAAAGTTTTAAAATGGGCCATTCATTGAAGGTGCGCCTTATAATCCAGTGTGCCTTATAGTGCGGAAAATACGGTATATTACAGTTCACGATATTTGCTCTTTTGATTTTAACGCAATGTTATTCCCTTGCATTACTTCCTGGAGATTTTTCTTAATAAAGTTATAAATAATTTAAAATGAAGAGTAGCTTACGCCGCTAAACCACAATTAACAAGCGCCATAATTGCCAGTAATTGCTCATCGACTTGTGTACACTATTGTAAACATAATTGGACTGAAACGGCGCTTTGTTCACCTCTGTATTATATTTTGCGTCACGCATTATATAGATAAAGAGACACATGCGCCGAGCGTGGACGCGGCCATTCATCTTGAAGTTAATTGCATGCCGGACTTCAGAGAGAGGACAACCCCAGTCTCTTTACAGTATGTCACATTACACAAGTTGAAAGTTTAATGACTCTTTTAACGGGAGAGCCCAGTTTGAAGTTAATGTGCTCTGCTGTTACAGCTGCTATTATGGTCCTGCTGTGCGTGCATGTGTGTGTCCGTGACAAAGTGGCTTTCCTTGTCACCATTTCTCTAAGACTTTTGTACGTGTGTACGCGTGTGCACGCTCTTGATTTGCGCCCGTGTCCATTTATACCGAGCATTTATCTTTTACGTGCCTGTTTGTGTTTTTATGTGACACTTCATATCCTCATCCATTTATCCTTTTTATCTGTTCTACGACGCTACTGTATTACTGTATTGCTTTTGTTCACGTCCATCTTATCTCCCCCTTCTGTGTTTTTAAGCAGTGGGGCGGTGTAGTAAACAGCTAGATAATTTCTCATGTGAAGTGGTGAGATTTCGTGCGTCCCGTGTTCCCCAGCCGGCTTCTGTAGAAAGACGGTAAATTCACAGCAAGCTCAAGGCTGATTTGTCTTCAATATTTAGGGGGCAAGTGAATAAGTAGTGTCCTCGGGCATCAACAGTATCCTGCTGAAAATGGCTCAATTATTCATCTTGTATGCGTGATGCATGTTTTTAAAATAGCTTTTTTTTTTTTACCAGGGTTTGAGACTCAATTTATTGTCGATGGTGACAGTAGCGGCATTTGAGAGCATTTTCTTTCAATTTTTTTTAAGACATTGGCTGGATGGAATTATTTTTGCTTTATAAGGTTTTTAATAAAGTGGTTGTTTATTTGTTATTATTATTATTATTATTATTATTATTATTATTATTATTATTATTATTATTATTATTATTATTATTATTATTATTATTATTATTATTATTATTATTATTATTATTATTATTATTATTATTATTATTATCCTAGGGGATATGTTGCAGCAAAATGTGGAGTGAGGGTTATCACACACTATTCACTATTCAGCTCCCTTCTCCCATATTATATGCAGTCTCTTCAAAGTCTCCATGCCCTCTTCCACTTTTCTCTTGTAGGGGAAGGATAATACCTGGACAATAGCTGGCCCAAGTAAGCATCAGCGGACTGTGCTTATCCAGGTCTCGGTGCTCTCTTCTCAGCTTTTCTGAGCTCTGCAGTTGGCTCAATGTCGACTGACTGATAAGTAGCCGGTGGGTCATGGAGAGGACAGCCAATGCCGGGCGCTAATCCCACCATGAAACTATAGAATATTACAGAGGCGAATTATAAAAATGAGCCTCTTTCAGGGGGATGGATTAAAGCTGTCTGCCTTTGTTAGCATGGGCATCATTGTGTTACTGAGAAAGAGAGAGAGAGATCGTTCTCTGTGGATAAATGCGAGGTAAAAAAAAAAAAAGCCTCTTTATGTTGGTAAAAAAGTGAAAGTAAGGGCCCCTTTAGTCTTTGAAACGACCCCCTTGAGACAAAGCTGCCTTCAACTGAACAAAAAGGAAGCTTTTGTCACATAAAAAGAAGTCTCACTTTGATTTATTTGAGCACTTTGCTGTCGGCTACATCTCAATTTTACTTGTCAGTGTCGTTACTGAGCTGCTTTTACTAATTTGAATGAAACGTTCACGATCATATTAAATTTTTTTTTGAAGCTTTGTGTTATTTTTGAAAACAAAAAAACCTTTTTAGCCTGACATGCTTTTTGGAGTGTTTTCCTTTTGCTTGTTTGGACGTAATAAAGTGTTTAACGTTTCGTTTGCTGCTAAATCCTCCCGAGAATACCATCCAGAAGACAAATAATACATACGCAGACCTCACCTTGTACAATGATAACTGCACTGCAAACTGCTGACACAAACATCCCGTAACTTTTTAGCTGATGTTGAAGTCACCGTATCCCGGAAGGTCCCGAGGGTTGTGACGCCGTAGCAGCATGTCCTCATGGGATATATTGTTTTAGTGCATCTGCAATGTAAAGTTGGATTCAAGCTAGGCGTGAGTGCTATGGTAAGATTTTATGATATATATGATATATAAAACAAAGATTTTCCTTTTTTCTCTGTCTACATTACTCTGAAATTACTTCTGCTCAAGTCCATGTTGTCTAGATTTTTTATCTTTAGATCAGGGGATGAATAGAAATCAGAGACGAGTAAAAAAATGTTTATTAAAAAGATGAACGCAAATAAAAAATTCCAGCAATTTTTCTATTTCTTAATAAGCAATAAGACAATTTGCAATTTTTGTCGATGCACAAATTTGTATTCGCAGGCCACATAAAATGATTTGGCGGTCCATATCTGGCCCCAGGGCCTTGTTTTTGACACCTATGCTCCAGATAAAAGCACCCAATCATCTCTTTTTGTGATTAGTCCCAGTTTTTCTTTTGTTTTTTTTTGCATTCAGAGGTCCAAATCATCCCTGATAATGATGAGCAATTATTTATGAAACAACCTTTGAATTAGTCATGGCTGTTATTGTGTCATAGCTAATAGTGTCCTATGCTCCCTAAGTGAGTCCTGTTTCGGTTTCCCATTCTCCCTCTTTTTTTTTTTTTTTTTTTGACTGCCTCTCGTCTTTGTTCTATGTTTCCCCCAAAGAGCCATTAGTGTCTCTAACTAGGCTGTGATTACATGACTTCTGTATTCATTGTGTGATCACAGCGCCAACTATTTCCTCGGAGTCGCTGACATGACGTCTCACTAAGGAACATTTATCCCTTGGCGTTTAACCAACGTGTTCATTCATTTGCGCTCGTGTTCAGCCGCCCTCCCTTCCCTCATCTCTGTTTGCCAGCTTTCCTCCATTTCATTCCTTTTTTTCTTCTTCCCTTTTCACCCTCCTTTGCTGATTAGTTCCTCTCCAAGTGTCTGTCCTCAGCCTTCCTTCAGCAGTTCTCCTGCAACCTTGCCCTCTGACGCTCTAATCTCCTCCAAAAGCCTCCATGTTATCTGCTAAGCACAGAAGCATGCTTTGGGTAGCCGCTGGTGTTAACCCAAAAACAATAAAGTTAAGTGTTTAGTAAATGATCTCTCATGGCACGTCAAGGCTTCACTTTCTGCATTTCAGCCAAAGCACTGTGGTTGGCTGTAGGGGCACATTTAAAAAAGTACAAAACTCTTCTCCTAATGGCCTCTAAGCAATTTGTCCTCATAAATGTAAATTGCTGTCCCTGTAAAGTGAGCCTTCTTTTTTTTTGTCACGATTGAACGTATTACAGTGTGTAGCATAGGTTGGAAAGCAAAAAAAAAAAGTAATTTAAAAAAAATCGGTTACACCTTTTAAAATATTTATTATCGTCATGACCTCATTGGCGTATGAGCAAAAAAGCTCAGAATAGTTTCTGTTCTAATTTAAGATGACAATATGCTGGCTGTAATAAAAAATCACGTCATAAAAAGGAATTAACACATTTTAAGAGCCTTCTCATTGTTCTGGTGGCTGTTCAAATATTGGGTCCCCCTCTAAAAGGATGTCAGACTTTCATTACTTTTGTACATTTTCATCATAACTGAGTCATTTTGATGAGTAGCCCGCTGCTGCTTCCCATTGTACTGGCTTGTGCGCTGTCCGTGGTGCTGAAAAGTTAGATTTTTTGTTTTTCTTGTGGATTTCCTCGAAGAGGATGTCAAATTTAGATTATTCGAGTAATTCCGATGAGTAGCCCGCTGCTTTCCATTCTGCTGTCTTGTGAGCTATCCGTGGTGCTGAAATGATATATTTTTGTTTTTCTTGTGTGGCTCCTCTAAGAGGATGTCAAACTTTCATTATTTTCATACATAACTGAGTGATTCTGATGAAAGCTTGCTCATTCCCGTTCTACTGCCCGGTGAGCTGTCCGTGGTGCTGAAATGTTAGATTTCTTTCATTATTTCAGTACATTTTCATCACAACCAATTCTGATGAGAGGCCTGCTGCTTCCCATTCTATTGTGAGCTGTCAATGGTGCTGAAAAGTGTTTTTTTTATTTTTTTTATTGTTATTCTTCTGGCTGCTGAAACTTAATTTTATTGGGCACAGAATAATGATGACAAGGTCTTCAAGAGACACTATTAAAAGGTAACAATAAAATAACACAATAGGCTCCATGTTTTGACAAGGCTGCTTCGGAGTCAATGATCCTTATTTCATTATACCAGATGTAGCTTGTCATAATGCACTTTCATGATTACACTTTTAAAAAGTTGGGAGCGGAATGTTTTTTTTTTTTTTCGTGGTTGTCACGCACCATCAACAAACATATTTATCTAATCAACGTGTTTTCTTCCTGCAGTGGTGCTGCTGAATTCTAAAGAGACTCAGGCAGAGCTGGGCTGGACCTCGTATCCCCCCAATGGGGTGAGTTGGCATCTTTTTGTTTCCTTTAACTATTTTTATCGACATTTAGTGTCGGTGTTTTGGTCATATCTAGCTGATCCCAATTCCTGCTTATTAACAAAATCATTTATCAAGAGGGCATGGAGAACATCAGATGAAGCCTAACAATGTTTCTATTTGTGCACGCTGTGGTTCACACGTTATCGGATTATCGCTTATGCTAGCAAAGCATAACATTGCTGTAACAAAATAAAAATCAATCCTTATTAAATGGATATATGCAGCACTTTATTCTTGTATATACCAACGACAAGGTCCTTAACAGCTAATATTCTGGAATCTGATGAGGTTTCTCATCCACTCGTCCGCTGATTCGCACTTTGATTCTGGTAGAAAACACTTTGTTGGCAGGTCGGCGTGCGTGCGAGCGAACGAGAGCCGAGAACAAACACAACAGTTTGACGAGATTGCATCCACTTGTCATGCTGCCTGTCAGATTGGGCGCTCAATGAAAGAATCAATTGATGCATCAATCTCCCCCCCCCCCCCCCCCCCCCATTTGTCACCATGGCAGTGGTGTTGTTCAGGACAAGAACAGCACTAACGAGCCATTTTTGAAATGCCTGCTTTGAAAAGAACTTTTATACGGGTTGGGCTCTATTGAATCTTGATTCTTTTCTTTTGTAGTGGGAGGAGATAAGCGGTGTAGATGAAAAGTACAAGCCCATCCGGACCTACCAGGTGTGCAACGTGATGGAGCCGACCCAGCAGAACAATTGGCTGCAGACGGGCTGGGTGGCCCGTCGAGGCGGCCAGCGTATCTTTGTGGAGCTTCAGTTCACGCTTCGTGACTGCAACAGCATTCCCGGCGTGGCGGGCACTTGCAAGGAGACCTTCAACCTCCTATACGTCGAATCGGATCGGGATCTCGGCGGCGTGACCCGAGAGGACCGCTACACTAAGATTGACACCATCGCCGCTGACGAGAGTTTCACGCAAGGCGATTTGGGTGAAAGGAAGATGAAGCTGAACACTGAGGTGCGGGAAATTGGTCATCTGAACCGGAGGGGCTTCCACCTGGCGTTCCAGGACGTCGGGGCCTGCGTCGCCCTAGTGGCGGTGCGGGTGTATTACAAGCGCTGCCTCGCCACCGTCCAGAACCTGGCCATCTTTCCCGACACGGTAGCCGAGGCGGCTTTTTCCACCTTGGTGGAGGTGCGCGGGAGCTGCGTCAACAACTCCGAGGTGGACGCCGACAGCCCACCCAGGATGCATTGCAGCGCCGAAGGGGAATGGTTGGTCCCCATTGGGAAATGCACCTGCAGCGCGGGTTACGAGGAGGGACACAGCAGCTGTGAAGGTAGGAAAGCACAAACAATGTCTAATCTTTCAGTCGGGACACAAAAATACAAAAAAAAAAAAAAAAACAAGCTAACTACAAACCATTTGCATCAAAGATACCAAAGAGTCTCTTGATGTCAAAATGTTCTTTTACATGACAACAATGTGAGAAAGACTAAATAAACAACAGCAGAACAAAGATATCCTCTTGAATACAATAGTGCTGATTTTCCATGAAAGTAGCAGTTATGGTTATTTTCAAAGGATGGGAAATTTGGTGGCTCGGTAATAGACGTGAATAAAGCTGGGTTTCCTCCATAAAAGAAAAAGCTTTTATTATTATTAAGGTACAATATTGCTATAGGATATAATTCCGTGCTCCAGCTTCTGATGACACACATGCACACACTGTTGATGACGCAGAAATAACATAATTACACATAGACGTGAGAATGGACAGAGTCTCCTGGGAACAAGAGGATTGCACCGATTTTTTTATTTTTTTTTGGTGGGGAAATCGCATTTGATGTGTTAGATACTCATTTAATTTTGGACTATCAGATAAAAATTGAAAAACATCCTTATAACTAAAGGATCATGTTAAAATCTTACTAAAAACAGAATGATTAAAAAAAAAAAAAAAAGCTGTAGTCATAGCGACTTCCCAAAAAAAGACCCCCAAAGCTATTGTTGCACATCTCACAAGATGCGAGGCGTCACAATCGTAATGCGTGTTTGTGTGTGTGAACATGGTGACTAATGTAGTGCGGCCTGATTCTGTTGAAAACCACAGCTTCACTTCTGCCATTTGCATCCAGCCAAAATGACGCACACACACACACACACACACACATCATGGCGATGCATTGACGTAAAAAGACTCAGATAAGCCGTTGCTCATAGGCGAGCTAAAGTTAAACGCTTTGACGGCTCGTCTCGCTTTATTTGCAATGCATCGTGGGCGTTGTAGTCACTGAGCAGGTGCTACTTAACAAAGCGCTAACAATCCATGTATCCCTTTTCATATTTCAAGCAGATATGGATCCGAAACGCAGAGGCATATCCGTACCAGGATCCAAAATGATTCCAAAAGTCTGAACAAAAAAAAGAGCTGAGGGAACTTTAAAATTGGAAAATGCCCACTCGAAATCATTCTGCCTGATTTGATTCATTTTGTTGTCATGGAAACCTGAAGTGCAGTTTTACACTCCTCAGACTCACCATCAATCAGAGCCTGAACTGTATCAAAAATATTTGTGGAAATAGTTATTGCATCATCAGTAAGAGCACAAATTGCAATAACCTTCAAATCTCTAAAGCTACTAAAATCTAATTGCACTTGTTATTGCGCAAACATCTAACAATCATTAATCTATATTAACGTGAGGACATTTTTTAGTAATCTGACACAAGATCATTAGTTTCAGTTCTAGTATGAATATGCAGACAAATCCCATTGCGCAAGATCTATTGATTTGTCCTAAGATGAAGAATTGGGCTGACAATGAGCAAACAAACTAAAAGCACATTAACAAAAAAAAGTTGGGATATAGTTTAGGTCAATCCCTGTCACCTGACTTTTTCCACATCCCCGCAAAAGTCTCAACACGTCTTATTCGAGTGTGTAACGAAGCAAGCGCAAATGCACTAAAGTGTCTCAACACAGATCAATATTATTGAATAGCTTGTGAGTAGCTACTGATAATGGCGTGAGCTGTGTTGAGCATTATTAGCACATGCCATGCTAGTCATGCTAGTCCTCGCCAATGCCGGATTGCTGCAGTTTGTTACATCACTCGTTGGATTTTTTTTTTATGCTACTGCAGATGTGATTTTTAAATTAGAACTCGGCTGGTACAAGAGGCCTTGGACTCAAATCTCTGGAGAAAAATTCGAACTTTCAAGCTTTGGGTTTTAACTTTCCTGTTTCAATGAGTGTGTAATTGTAGGAAATGTATGCTGCATTAAAATTAAAACATTTTTTTTTGAAATATTAAAAATGAAAAGATTTTTTTTAATATTAAAAATTTAAATAATAAGTATATTAAAACAAATTAAAATTAAAAATAAATAAATCAGAAATTCACTTCAAATTGGATGACTATAAATTAATGTATGGATATATTGAGGCTGTCTTGCAACATATACACTACCGTTCAAAAGTTTGGGGTCACAAAATTGTTTGGGTGACCCCAAACTTTTGAACTGTAGTGTAAATATTATTATAATAAAATATTATGAATTAAATATTATAAATTATATCTTATATTTGTATAAATGATATATATTATAATATTTTCTACACAGAAGATTATATATATAATCTATAAATAATTATCTAAATAAATATATACACTACCGTTCAAAGGTTTGGGGTCACCCAAACAATTTTGTGACCCCAAACCTTTGAACGGTAGTGTGCATTTGCATATTAACCCGCTCAGCTTCTTCATGTGAAGATGTAAAAGAGAAAAGTTGAATTGGAGCTATTCTTTGTTTTACTGGCTGTCAGCAAGCCCTTGCCTTTTCTCTCTTTATCATATCTCTCCGGCTGACGGCTGCACACATGTTCTCCAGTCTCATTATGAAATGATGAACCGCCAGCAGCCGCTGCAGTCTGGGGCCAAATAAATTATGTAATAATTCACCTCGCAAACGCTGTGTGTTCTATTCATGTGTTTCTGTCACACTCTCAACTTTCTTCCTTTTTCTAATTAAGGCCGCCTGCTCTTTTGCTATGTAATTACTGTGGAGTGTGGAACATGCCTTCAGCACATTCACTTATTATCTGTTGTTTGCTGCTCAACAATCATGCTCCTGGCACCTTCACCACCCTGCTGTTCCTCCTCCCTGTCGCTCTTTTTTTTTTCCCATTTTTAACACCCCTTTCACTTCATCACTGACCTATTTTACATGTACTCACGCCACCGCTTCATTTTAGTCCCAACAAGTTCACCGGGATGTTTGATTTCAAGGCGTCGTGCCGTCTTTTGGCTTTTTTTCACACTCTGACTTGATTTCACTACTTTTTCAGTGCGGCTATCCATCAAGCTGTTATTACCGCTAGCCCCCCCCCCCCCTCCTCCACTGTTGGGACCATGTGGCAGGGTGAGGTGGGTGGAGAGGCAGGTTAACCGGCTGAAATCTGCTGGAGATTTATTTGGCTCCGTTTGTGTATGAGGGGAACTCATGTGTGGATGTGATTAAAATTCCGCACCAGCGCGCAATCATCTTTCTCAAGTTGTACTCTTTGTTCCACTTATCTTCCCCCCGTCATGACCTCGTCAGCTCTCTCTTACTCATCTTCTTCTAGGTCACGAACGAGAAGGTCCTTGTGTGTTCTCAATTGTTACTTTCAAAGTCCTGTCTTGATTTTGTCACGTTAAGTCAACTCGGGATTATATAACAATGAAGATGGCAAATGAAGGAATCTTCATTGTACGTTGATTTTAACAGCGATTTAAAAAGCCATTAATAATTCCCCTCGTGATTCAAAAAATGTGCACGAGGCTCCCACCCAGCACATTTTTCAACCTTTCTCTATATACCAGATCTCCTTGGCTCGGTGCCCGCTTTGCCCATCTGGTCCTCCTGCTTCCCTCCATCCATCTCTTCCCTAGTAGCGTCCCCGACTTCTGTTAGTCATCTCTCCCACCTGCCCTCACTTTAAATAATTCACGGTCTCCTGGGGGGGGGTGGGGGGAAGAAAAAAATGGTGCTCTTTTGGGAAGGGCATCAGAAATATTTGTTTGGCTAGCCTACCGTGCAACATGTGGCAATCTCGCAGTCACTCTCGGGTAATTGGAGACCAATTGTCACATTTTGGAAATATGTGGAGGTCAAGTTGTCATCGTTGATTCGTCTCCCTCCTTTATTTACACGTTTTTTTGGAAGAAAGAATGGAAGCGAGAGACAAAGAGGTCATTATGAGAGGGGATGAGATGAACGTTGGGGAGACGACAACGCTGTCAGGGAATTCTTGTGTTGTTTGTTAGTCGCTTTGCAAGAGAGCTGAATGCATAATATATGAGTTGTAAAAGCGGCGGACAAATTCAAATGCATACACAATGCCGGTGTGGGAAGAGGAGGAGGCGGCAGGGAGCCAAAAGTGAAAAGGAGCCCAACAATCAAATGAGATGAGAGGAATTAGAAGCTTCACGGCACTTCAATTGAAAAGTTAAAAGAAAGGTCAACGTGGAGAAGTTATCGGAAACAAACTAGGAGGAGGGGGAGGGATGAGAGGATTCGTCGCAAAGCGGTAACACGACGGGGCCGACATGAAAATGAGAACGCTTTGAATCCTCCGTGCCAAACTCATGCATTAAATACGTCCGACATTTTAGCTCTGCGGCTTTAATCACTTTACATCCTCGCTTGATATGACGTCTTCATTTCTCTCAGCTAGCTATGTGAAATATTTAAGCGGAAGGGAAATATAGATTTTGATAGAAAGGTTGATTAAAGGAAGAAAATTGCAAGCCTTTAGTTCTGTTCGAGTTTCGGTAATTATTTGAGTTAAGGATGAGTAATCCGTAAAATCCCGACTGCCTTCAGTCTGCAATTGGTTAAACAAAATATCCATTTTAGGTGAGAGGCCAGGGTGTAGCAATTGGCCTGCTGTCCCACAATCACTCCCCCCCCCCCCCCCCATTCAACCTTCACTAATAACTTTCCATCTGTTCAAAATTGATGTGGGATCTGTGTATAGAGCTATCTGCCCCCACTTAACCTTGGAGAAATGTACTTCTTCCTCTAGAACAGTGGAGAAAATGAAAAAGATGGTGACCGGCCGTCGACGAACAAACACACTTATTAAGGAAAGCCGGCCTTGATGGGGAAAATAATGGCGCAATTCTTTTTTTATTTCTATTGCTGGATTGAATTGAAATTGTAAATGTGTCACAATCTGCCGTTTGTTTTCAGTATTAATTTGTTTGAAGCAGAAACAAATATTCTGAGGTCGATAAAGGTGTGGCTAAAAAGGAATAAAAATAAAATCAATTAAAAAAAATCACTTTTCCATATTTATCAGCCTGTGCTGAACCTCTGCTCATTCAAAACTCACGAGAGAATAAATCCACTCCGTGTCCATTTGAGGCTAAACACAAACTCTTTATTTACCTTTGTGATTTGTAGCGTGCGTGCCTTTGCGTGTGCCGGCTGTCTCTGTACTCCCAGCATGGCTGAGGGCGCCTGTCACGAGGACGGCATGCTTGTCCCTCTGGCTGCAGCACGCAATCCTGTGCCAGCTCGCCTCTCCAAGCCGGCCTCCCACATTTTGTTATCATTTGTCGCAACCTCCTTCAAACACATCCATCCACGCTACTATCCACCAATGACATTTCCAGGGACACCTGCCCTCAATGATGCACATATGCAAGCAAATTTACATTCACGTGTTCCACATATGCATTTTGAAATTCATGGATCCGTATCAAAGCGCACACCGTTCAGGATGTGTGATGAAACCGGGGCTCATATGTGCATTACTTGGCCATTACCCATCCATCTGTTTCTTCCGCCTCAGCTCAGACATGTTGTGATGTACAATCACGACGAGCTCTGCAAACATCGAGCGGATGAAACATCCCATAATCCCTTTCGATGGACAGATTTATTAGCACCTTAAGCACATCAGTAAAGCGCATTCAAAGCAGACACAGATTGTAATCTTTTTTTGCATGAGACTTCCGTATTTGGAGAGTTTCAGTCTTTAAAGCACACATATGCTAGTTTGTGTGTATTTTTGCTCGACAACAGCTTGTGCAAATGTACACCTCGTCGTGTACGAGAAATTACTAGTTGTCTTGCTTAGGCCTGACAAGAAAGTGCAAACACAAAATGCGTAAAATGTAAAGAACGATTTTCTTGTTTACGCAGTTTGCTTGCATGTCCTTAGTGTTTCATTTGATTCTCATTTAATAGTTATAGATTGTATTTTTTTTTTCCTTTTTTTTTTGCACTGAGAATTCAGCCACATGACATCCACCACCGATCAATCGGGTTTGTTTGGTGTTAGCGGGCCCCGGCCGACTGTGATGGATGACGTATTTATGAAGCCCCTGTCCGTGATTAAGGAGTGCAAGTATCATCCAGTTAGACAAAGAGAAGAACCGCTGGATTAAATAGAGGACAGATAGAAGAAGGGAGTCTGGCCGGGAATGATGGATGACTCGAGGGAAGGATGACACGCAGGGATTTAGGGGAGGAAGTCAAGGGTTGGGAAGAGAAAAACAGGGCTGCCTGCTTGGAGGCGAAGGTCAGACTCAGCGGGAAGCGCCACATAAGCACACGCAAACATTTTCAATGTGGTAGTCGGTTGTGGTGAAGTCACATTCAAATGCGAGCCGGGGTTTTTATCGCTCCTCCCCACTATGCCGTCATTATTCTCATTTAGCACTTGCGTAAATCTCGCGCAAGTTTATGTGGCAGCAATAGTAAAGCAGACAGTGGGAGATCGGCCGGGAACTACGTGATGGAAAGATGGATGGACAGCAGGACGGCAGATTACTGCTTAGCGCTGCAAAATAGAAAGGGACATGTTTAATAGTCTGTAGATAAGAGAGGAGTCCTTTTGCATGACAATACGGAATGGAAGCAGACTGATGTTGGAGTTAAGCGATTGGGCACATTGTTTGGTTTCGAAGTAGCTTTTTATGAGGTATGCATGCAATGAATGAATGGCGGAGGTGAAGTGCATTTTCCTTGTGACCCAATGGGATGCTTATATATCACGTGAGTTGAGTTGTGTGAGTTAATATAGATTTAATTTTCTATTTTCATTTTCCATTTTTATTTTATTTTATTCTATTTTATTCTATTTTATTCTATCTTATTCTATTTTATTCTATTTTATTCTATTTTATTCTATTTTATTCTATTTTATTCTATTTTATTCTATTTTATTCTATTTTATTTTATTTCATTTTCCATTTTTATTTTATTTTATTCTATTTTATTCTATCTTATTCTATTTTATTCTATTTTATTCTATTTTATTCTATTTCATTCTATTTTATTTTATTTTATTTTATTTTATTTTATTTTCCTCAGGTATCATTGCAAATAGATATGGTGGATGTCTTTCAGTCTGCCAACCTGCCAAGCCAGTGATGTCCTCTATCCGAATAGGACAAATTGACTCGACCCCTGGGGCTGCCTGAGGGGACGCGGCCGACTCTTCCTATACCGTCAGTTTTCCGCGTAAAGGACTCGTCTCATTCCTTTAATCATTGCCGATTGCCGCATTCCTACAAACGATTGTTTTTCGATGGTTGTACTCGCATGTGCGTCTCGACAGAGTTTGCGAGCGTAGCGCTCGGCGTGGCGTTTGTGCAACGCTTCCCTTGAGGCCCTCACTGATGGCACATGAGAAACCTTCACCTATAAACACTGGCATCAATAACTACTCTCTCTCTCTAGGTCTCTTTCTCTCTCGTTCTCTCTCTCGCTCGCCGACTGACCGTTGTTTATATGGCTGTAAAATTCAATTAGGCTGCAGGCGAGCAGGCCGGCCTGCATTACTGCCTGCCAGGGTGACATTTCATTTGCAATGAATCATGGGCCAGAGGAGGCCGGGCAGGCGAGCAAAACAACACTTCGCCTGCGATCTGTCCACTTTTTTCCCCTTCCTCTCGTTTGTTACTGCGGTTCATTCCTCCCGCTGAGCCGTGACGAAAACACTCATAGCTTTCGCCTCTTATACGGTGCTTATGAAAAGTCTCAACACCCCTGGTCAAATGCTTGAGGAGAACACTCGGAGCTTATACGGTGCTTATAAAAAGTCTTAGCACCCCTGTTGGAATTCTTTATTTTTTCGTTTTATTTCTTAGGCCGCCGAACAAATGTAGCTGTTGTTTGGAACATTTGGAGCGATACAAAGCAGAAAATGTCACTTACATTTTTTTTTACAGAATATTTGAAAAACATAATGGTTTTTTTTTTTTTGATAATATTAATAGATATATACAATTTATTTTATTATTATTTATATAATCTTATAATATCGTATTATTTTTAACATTAGAATATTATATTATTTAAACGTCATTCCGAGAAATTCCATCACTATATAATTAAAAAAAGATAATTTGACACAAACAAATTAGAATAGAACATCTCGGAATAACTGTGCAGTAAAGCGAAAGCTTTGGTTTACTCGGAACAAGAATTAAAAAGTGATTTCTGAGTTCACTCCCAGTAGTTTGTATTTCTAGCATCCCTGTGTCGTTCCGTCAGCATCGGATTAGATCGTTAGCGATTTTATGGCAAGATAATGGAACGCTATTCTTTCATCCGGCACGCGAAACATTTTGTTTCAATAGGCATGATAATTATCGATTCATTTGTGCAAAAACAATCGGGCGTTTATTACAACGTTTTATGCGACATTGTATTGAATATCGCCAGCGTTAAGATTTATTCACACACAAAGCGTTTTTAGAGTGAATAGATTTAGTCAGGTCCAAGGTCAGGTTAGGTTCACACAAACATAACAAAAGCTCTCTTGCCACCACCGTAAAGTCCGATTCGGGGGATGAACCCCGTGGAGAAGATGATCTTTATTTAAATCAAGTTGTCTGTACTCGTGCCTAATCTCCTCCAGCAGAATTTTTCTGCACTGCCCCTTCTCTGATGTGATTTACTCCAGGTAGGGGGGGGTGCAAAAAATCTGGATGGAGGGATGAAGGGGTGGTAAAAGTGAATGATGGGAGATGGATAGGATGCTGGGAAACGTTATCCATCTTTGCAAAGGTGGCGGACATAAAAAGGTGGAGCAAATGAATGATCATGGGGGTTGCACAAATCCCCCCGGGTAGCGATACTTCATGGCTGTGCATTTCTGTTCCTGTTTAAGTGTGCCTTCAAAATACTCTGGACTTCCATCTGCTGCACAAGTGATGAAGCGCCACGTCGGCTCGTTAATGAAAGCAGTTTTCCGGATTTCCTCTGAGAAAATCAACATATGTGTTGGGAAGAATTTGTGTCTTGACTGTTTTCTTCTTTCATTGACTCCTCTTCTTTCTTTCTTTCTCAAAGACAAAAGTTTCCCTCTCTTGTCGGAGGGATCGGATCGATCCATCCCGCCGGCGTCCCAAACTGCTGGGCTAAACCATTAAACGCCACATGTGGGAGGATTACTTCTTGCTCCTCTCGCCGTTCTCCTTGACTTGACTTCTCCTCCTTCCCCATTGTTCCCTCAAGCTCTGATAGCCCGGGAATCTCTCGTGTGATCCTTTTTCTTTTTGATCGATACCTTTTTGCTCGCTGGCTACTTTTCTCCCAGCTTGTCGCAGCATCTCTCTGCGTGTCCTTCACTTGTGTGTTTGGAAGCTGTCCGTTCTGCAAAGCCACTGGGGATGGACCGCCGGTTCTGATACTTGCGACTCCACTTTGTTTGTTTTCTCCTTTCGACTTACTCTGTTGTAAACAGCCGAGTACGATTCCGCCGCTAAAGTTGCTCGGTGTGTGTTTGTGGGTGGAAAAGCCCACCCCTTGATGGAGTCGATACACAGTGTGAGAAAGGCAATAACCCCCATGGCAAAGCTCTTATCTGAAATCTCTCCCCCTCCCTCTCTTTATCTGTCTCTCTCTGTTTGCTTCTGGCTCCCCCCCCCCCCCCTCTCATATGTGTTTTTGACCCTGGCAACCCCAACCCGCAAACACACCAGCCCATTACTCGCCCTTATGATAACGAGTCTGCCAAAGTAAACAAACAGGAAAGGGGAAAATATATTTTTTTTTATTCTAGGCCAGTCTTGGTTGGCGTCCAGCACAATTCCTAGTTCAGTTTAGCGAAAAAGTGTTTTGTTGTTGGATTTGTGTTTCCTCAAGGCTGGATTGTTGCCGACCAGCTCCCCAATGACACATTTGTCACTTTGTCATTTGTCATTCTCCACTCACCACGGCTGGCTGGCTTTTCCGTGCGTGTGTATGTGTTTGGCTGGACACAACACAGCTGCAACCCTCATTCTGGCCTCATTACTTCACACTTCACCCCTCTTGTCTCCTCACATAATCGCACTCTCTCTCTCCTCCTCTCGTCACTCTCCTCTGACTTCTCGGCGTTAGGCTACTCTTCTCGGGATGCTTTTTCTTCCTGACTTGCACGCTAATTGCGTCTTGTCCTTTTCTAGGCTTGCGGCGATATGAAATAGACTTTTGCTGTAGAGCTGGAAAATCTAGAAAAAATATATATATATTTTTAATTTTTATAAAATAATTGATTAATAATATATAATATTAATAAATATAATTAATAAATATATAATAATTTTATAAATAAAAAATATAAAAATAATGTATGATATTCTACAAAAAAAAAATACATCCATCAATAGATTCCGTCGTACCTTCTTTAGCTCCACCAGAGTGAAACCCATTTTTAATAGAACATTGACATGCATTCGCTTATGTAGCATTTATTGCATTAGCATTAAGATGAGGTTGTGTATGTAGCATGCCCCGGGCCAACGTAACTCGAACAGGGAATCAGGGAATTGTCAAAAAAACAACAAAAGAAACCGGGACTGAAAGAATAGTATTCTTAATGGACAAACAAATGTTTGATGTCCTTCTATATCTCGTTCTGTGCTATGAAATTACCCTGAGGCAGATCGGTTAAGCCAAACTGTACACACACAAAAGGCATGTTGCACGCAAACCGCCATGTGGCACATGCTAAAGATTAGCATGCACGCACGCACGGCTCGGGAATCGCAGCACTCGGCTTGCATATCCAATCATCCAGATGTACAGTAATACTCCTCCATGAAATAAATGAACGTACATCTCCGTTTTGCATATCTTTTCCCATGACGGCCTTTGTGTATTCACAACCTCACAACTGTCGTGATCCCTTTACGGCGCCGCCGGTATATTCCGAGGCGGATCGCCATCATTAGCCCTTCCCTGGAGAGCCTCGCGTAAGGGAAAAACAATAACGTGTGAACATTTATTTGATGGCGGATGATACACAATTCCTATTCCACTTCATCTGATGAATCAAAGAGCCATCAAGACCCGACTTGTGACTCCGGGCTTCCATTCTTCATAAGCGGGGCGGCGTGATCGTGATTTTCCTCAGAGGCCTTATTTTTTAAACACAACAAAAAAGAGGCCGTCGTCTTTGTGATTTATTTAACTCCACTGATTGGCTTTTTGCATTTAATCAGTAACCAAGAGATGGTGAGCGGCGATTGTGTTGCGGCGACAGAGAAGCCATTAAGCCGTGTTGCTCGATATGAATAAACTCGGCTAGGTGTGATTGTGAGCGCAAGGTTTATAGACCATGTTAAATGTCCCTGGCATGTGAGCCATGTCTTATGGCCTTGCTTTGTCTGTCTGTCTGTCGGTCTGTCTGTCTGGTGCGGCACAGCAGCATGAAAGCGTGAAGATAACAGTGGCACTAGTCAAGGGCACACTCATCTGTCTCTCTGTCTTCCTCCTCCTGTATAGATTGCTATCGTCCTCGCGCCGCATCCCTCATCTCGCCGCACCCATCACTTTCCTTCTGTACTCACATTGTCATTTTTACCCCCCAATCCGTTTTCTTTGTCAGTTTTTTTTTTGCTTATTTATCTCTCGCTCTGGTCGATTATAACTTGCCCTCAGATTAAAGCGATTACCATATTTTCCGCACTATAAGGCGCACCGCATTATAAGGCGCACCTTCAACGAATGGCCCATTTTAAAACTTCGTCCATATATAAGATATATACATTCGGCCCGCGGGCCGGACTTTGGACACGCCTGCTGTTGTGGCTCAATATTGGTCCATATATAAGGCGCACCTGATTATAAGGCGCGCTTTGAGAAAATTGGAGGTTTTTAGGTGCACCTTGTAGTGAGGAAAATACGGTACGTAATTAAATCTCATTTGCTTGTTTACTAATTATCCCTCATAACTATGTATATGCTAAAAAAATCCATGCTATTAAACTCTTAATATTTTTTAATTTATTTTATTATATTTAATTTTTTAATTTATTTTATTTCATTTAAATTTTTTTAAATTTATTTTATTATTATATTTCTTTTTTTTTAAATATAAAGTGCATTGTCTCAATGCCCACATACCACACATGTGCCTCGCATTTGTACGTATTGATTACACGGTGGTTTCAGTTTCCTGTGGGCCGAATAATGTGATATCATATTGATCCATAAAGAGAATTTCCATTTGCAGGTCAGAGGTCAGGGTTAGCTCAAACCGACCAGTGTGTGTGTGTGCACGTGTGAGCAATCCACTCATACCCGTTCGGCTTTTGGGGAAATATTGACAAATTGATTTGTTCATGTGTGGGTTATTGTGTGAAAGCTGCCAAGTTGATGGAAGCGCGGCGTCTCCTACAGAGAAAGCAGAAACCCGCTGGTTCCCTCCGAGGCAGCTTCTATTATCATTGTTGGCTGGAGCACTTTTGTTTTTATTCATGCACCTTTCTGTCTTTCTGGACTACATTAAAGCTCTGGGTGTTCATTGCTGCACAGACAGGAAGCAGTTGAAGTGAATTTAACGCAATTTATTGGCCGAGAACGTTCAGGGTGTTTAGGAACAGGAATAATTGGAGACATTTTTAATTTGGAAAGCAGCAACAGTGCAAAAGCAATTTTGCGTAGAACCGGGATTTCTCTCGTCTAGTTTTTTCTTTTTTTTTTTTTTTTACTCGACGAGATGGTCTGTTTGCCACGCTTCCCTGAAATGGGCTTTTCTGTTTTTTTTATTTTTTTTATTTGTGACTGAATGTGAAGCTACCTCATAAAAGTGGTGTTAAGCACGACAGTGTTGCACTCGGCGAAATTGATTCACTGATCATTTAAGATCATTTTTGTTACTGCGAGTGCAATTTCTGACTCTTTTCTTTTTTTTTAATTCAGTTTATTTAAGAGTGGATACTTAAATCTAATGACTTCCATCCTAAACGTATTTAATGTTATCTTATGGAAGTGGCGGCCTCCCACGATGCATTTTTTTCTCTCATCGACTTTAAAGCCGCAAAGAAAAACCTCGACATCCACCACGATTGGGAAAGAAGAGATACGATAAATCAACACTATCAGAAAAAAAATCGCACAAAGAATGAAAATAAAAAAGCCAGATGTAACGCCTCCACTCACTTGCCTTCTTGATGGGCTTTTCCACGCTTGCCTTCCATTTCTCCTCGCCTCCCCCATTCTGTCTCTTCTGCTCTGCCTGAGGTGCTTCCTCTGGATCAGACATGACTTGTCACGAAAGCGCCGTAATCCCTCCATTACAAAGTGACCTGTATGTGTGTGTGTGTGCGTTCCTCTGCTTATGTGTGTGTGTTTTCATATGCCTGTGTGTTCATGTCTCTCGGGCTATGGCCTACATTGAATTATTCATGAAGCATGTTTATTCCTTCTCCCTTTACTCGTGCTTTCTCTCATTTGACTCTTTCCATGCAATGCCAACCTCGCTCCCCCCCACTCCCGCTTCCAAATCACCCCCCCCCCCCACCACTCACCCTAGATTGTGCAGTTCCCATGTGTTCACTCGCTATCTCCTTGTATGACCCCGCTTCTAGGTGCTAACCGACAGTGGGTCTCACGCCATGTCAGCATGCCTTAACACACTTAAGCGTGATTGCCGGTCTCCATGCGCAGCACGCTATGAGCTAAATGCAGTCTGGATTTTTGCATGCACTTGTCTGTCTCTTATTTTACGGGTCAATTTTTTTTGAAAGTCGGCAGATAGGAAAGGACAGAAATGTCAGAGCGGATCATTGCGACGCCATCAGTGTTGTTATACTTGCACGACATCATGTCTGGAATATAAACTGATGCTTGTCTGGAATTCTTTGTGGGTTGATGAATAATAAAATCAGTTTGATAGTGGAACAAATATTACACAAATATACCTGCAAATAAAATATGGAAATATTATATTAAATATTATATAAATAAATAAAATAATAAAAAACAAATATATATATATATATATATATTTGTTTTATTGTGTTTTATTGTTTTTTTTGGGGTTTTCAGCAAACAATTTAGAATCATTCCTTTCTTATAGATCTCATTCATTACCATTTAGAACAAAATGAACATCTAATAGATAAACCAAAGTGGCCAACGTCTGCCGCGCCTCCTGATCAAACAGAATTAGATGTGGACTCACCCAGATTGGATATAGACGACATGCACTGCCGCCATTGTGTACATTAGTGTGCGTTAGGAATGAATGGCCACGAAGCCTCTTCAAATAAACAAACATCTCGATGTGCTCAGACTAATAAATAAAATGCAGTTGCATGATTTGATTTGCACGTCATTAATCAGCACGCCGTAAGGATTCAGTCGTAACTATTTTTTTTTTTTCATTACGTTTCAACTGGTGTAAATCCCCTGGAGCAACTGCACTTGTTTACATGGCCATTCCAAAGTCAATGTAATTGGCAGACTCTGTCCGTCGCCCCCTCCGAACCCAACACCAACAACCAATCACGCTCAATAAACGTGAGACTGCTACTAATAAAAAGAAGGACGGATGTTGCAAGCAATAGCTTGTGTCATTTATCGACCACGACGTGTCCGCCCTCGGCATGTGTGTTTGTCGCACCGTTTTTTTTTTTACCGTCGTGCGTGTTATTGTTTAAGGTCATGCGTTATTTGGCTACACCAGGTGGTGCATAGGATACGTGCTACTTCCATTTTCATTGTTTGTGTGTGCTCAATTCTTTCTAACAGGGCTTGTTTGTTTGTGTGAACGAAGAGCATTAAGACAGGCTCAGCTGTGTCAGCTTAAAACAGGGGGGTAAAAAAGAAATTTCAATAAAGGTTTGTTTTTCCAAGCTGAGAGAGGCATGACTTGTTGGAATTAGCCAGAAGGCTTTATGGCCTTTCTGTAACTATGAAGATCCATTGAAGTCATCATAAAAAAAAAATGCTCGCATTAAAGATGAAAAATTCTAATGTTATATTTAGATTGAGTAGTGATTAGCAAGTCTGCCTCACAGTTGAGCTCGGGCCTTCCCGGCATGTTCTCTACTTGCGTGGGTTTTCGCCACAGCGTCAGGCTTCCTCCCACATTCAAAATGAAAAATTAGCCGAATTTTAGACAGACTAGGTGTGAACGTGGAAGAATAGTTCCTCTCTTGTGTCCTTTTCACTTTCCCTCCATCCATCTGGTTGCCTTCATGTCTCAGCTTAAACCTCATGTTTTCTCAAATTTAGGATGACCTTTCCCCCTCTTCCACTACAGCATCAATACTTGTTGCTTGACTTGAAATGTATTTGTCGGGTCTTGATCGGCTTGTCTGGAAGGAACGTTTGGAATGTGTTTGGAGATGTTTTGAAGGCTTCAGTGTGAGTCGGGTATGCGTGTATTGTGTCAGTTTGTTGAGTATAAGAGGACTTGGCTGTGTGCGCTGTCGGTGCCGTCTCCTCGCTTACTCGTGCCACTTTCTTTCGAATAAACTGTCACGTCGTCGCCTCTGTCCAGCTGGCACGGTTAGAATATGTCTGGTTGGAACGGAGCGAGGTCTTGTGCTTGGTTTACAAGATGACTAAACACCTAGCTACTATTCGATAACAATTTTTTGTTTTTATTTCTTCCGAATTGAGAAAGTGTTGTTTTTATTTCTGGCTCTTTTGTTTCCCTCCCACAGCTTTGATAAAGTCATCAAAATTCATACATTCATGTCTAACATCTCAGCGGTTTGTTTTGATGCCAGACTCCAAAGCATACCTTGTGTCTGATGGCATTTCATAACCTTTTTAGTAGCCAATATTTTTCTCGCTGCTCTTTTCGCCCTTTCAGTTGCACGCATCCATGTTTAACAAACAGCGAAGTGGCGTAAAATGGGGGAGAGAGCAGGCGGAAATAAAACAAATGCCACCGAGCTCGCGTGCACTTAACGTCTAGATGAGAGTCTCCTCAACATTCTCATGGTCAGCCTTTGTTTCCCCTCTCACACTCTTGATTTTTTTTTTTTTGCCTTTGCTGTTGACCTTCACATGACAGTCCTTGCGTGATATATAATTATGTCTGCATTTCCGTCTCCTCTAAGAGAAAACACTAGCGGCTAGTAAATGAGAAGATGAAATGCTGTCCAGCTTCAGTCCCTTCAATATGCTCGCTGCACATTTTACTGTCTCTCATAAACTCATCATGTCTACAAGCAGCTAAGCTCTGTCGGGGGTTCTAGTCCACTCGGGCTCGATTCCCTTTGGTCATGTTGTGGTCATGTCACATTAAGCGCCAACAATTTTTGTGTCAGCAGCTTCCATAGCCCCCTCCCACTCCCTACTCCGCACTGGTTCTAAGTGCTATTTAGTCACTTGCTACTGATATCTGTGTGGGTTTGCTATGCTTGTAGTTCTCCACGTGACGTATGCCCTTGATGCTCCAGACATTTTTTTTTTCCCTAAATGATTTTCGGAATAAATAATGTGTGGATTCATTAATGCACCAGTTTTATGTTGCCGTGTAAAGATCAATAAATGTAGTCAATGCAAATATTTATCCATATTAGGTGATTTTAGATTCTGATGGTGTCATGATTTTTAGCCAATTTTTGGGGAATATTTAGGTAAATATTTTTTTTTTTTAGTGTCACGTTAATGTAAAATTAATTCAGTTCGTTCAGAAATATTTAGGTAAATAAAAATAGGTTATTTAACTCACATTTTTTTAAATGTCATTTTAATGTAAAATTAATTCAGTCAGTATCAGAAGAATAAAACACTACCTGATAATAATTGAGCATATAGCTTCTTAAGAAAATTGCTGATTTTTTACAAGCTACATTATTTATGTATGCATAACTAGAAAGTTGTTCAAAGGTAAAGATCCGCTTATCTGCATCAGTCCGGATCGTTTGGGTTTCAAATCTCAGTGTTGAACTCATCATATATTGATAATTTCATCTTGAACATACTCCACTAACTTCATTTCCATGGCAACGCTTTACATTCCCTGAAGGTTGTGCATGCAGGAATCAGTGCAATTTAAGAGAACGTGTAAGCTTCCAATTTTGCTTGTAATCATTAAAGGCAATCATTTCCACCACAAACCACCATGTCATGAATACTGATTCCAACCAAATGGAGTTAGAAAAAGAGAATTAGTGTAAACAAATCTGCAAACTCTGTGCAAAGTCGGAATCGAGACAGCTCGAGGCGTGTTTGTCGTATGCGGGAGATGGTGGGTGTTTCTGCTTCTGGCTTTGCACCGGGTCCTGACACCACGCTTGCGTTTGGGATCGTTTCATTTTGGATTCCAATCGTGGCCATTCTTCACAGAATCTCCGCATTCCTGCCGTTCTTCCCTCAGGGCATGGAGATACTGAGAGATATTAATGGCAAGAGTAGTGGGAGGAAGGAGAAACTGCAGATGAACGGGGAGGAGGTGAACACGGTTGAATGAGAGGGAACATGGATGGACCGAGGTGGGCTTGTGAAATGCGAAGATGGATGGATGGAGGAGAGTGGGCGGGTGAGGTCAGGGGAGAGAGGTCAACAGCAGACAAGAGCAAGCGTAGATGAGTCGGAGAGAGGGTGAGGACGGCTTGCTTGCAGATGGGAAAGTTTTTGGCAAGTAAAGTGGAAGTTGATGGCAGTGAGCCAACAAAATGTTGCTCAAGCCTTTTTTTTTTGTCAATTTCTTTCCATTTCTTCTCCGCAAAGTAGCAGCAAATTGGAGTCATTTAGGAATAATAAATTGCAAAATCGCTTAAAATACAAATATCCTGAGGAAACGACCTTCGTGTCAGGGCATCGAGCGAGACTTCACTTGGAGCTAAATTGACCCTGTGTGTGAGGACAACTCACCCAAGGCAGCATTGTAACAAGGACATGGCACATTGTGTGTTTGAATTGAGCCAGTGTGGGAGTTCGCAGGGACAAACGTAGATGGATAAGACATTTTTTTTTCTTTATATATTGCTCAGACAAGCATACAGAGCCTTTTGCATAATCAGGATATTGCTTCCAAGAAAGAGTACCAGACAGCGAGTGGAAGCTTGGAATGTGCGCTTATGCAGATGGTTTGCGCTTGAATTCTTAACCTGCAAATGTTGAGCGCTCCAAATTTTGGATTTGAGGAAATAGGACCTAGTTAACAGCTTCAAAACACATTAAATGCCTCATAATGTTGATGTATTTGTCAATTACAGTCAATTTAAGCAATGAGAGGGAGCGATGTATGTAATCATGATTTTATTTATTTTTTTAGACATGAGATTATGCTTAGAATAATTCATTAAATATATAAATGTAAATACATTTTTCCCCAATTCCTCTCAGGAAGATGCATACTGCCATTTATCAAACGAATACATCCCAAAGATAGTCGCGCGACGATTCATCAACGATTTCTACTTCTAACCTCGACTTTTAAATAATAATTCAGTCATCCATCAGATAATTCTTGTATTGATCGTGTCTGTCGACATGAAGGATTTATTTCATAGGCAGGAAATTAATGCTACAGGATGTCAATAACCTGTTAGAAAGTGTGACCTACTTTTTTTTTTTCACACATTGTGTCTTTTTGCAGCAATGTATTGAGAGTCAAAATACTGTACTAGCAAAAAAAAAAAAACACAATCATTACCAAGCGTGGTATTCATTCTGCATGCTCGGCGAGACAATGAGCGTTTAACAGCTGCGCTCTCGCCGTGAGGCAAAGTTAAAAACACAGAAAAGAAAGTTGTATTGATTCGGTGCTTACACGCAGACACGGCTGCATTGAAAAAGTCCACTTTTGCCTTGGCTCTCTCGTGCTTGCAACAGTAAGGGAGGAGGGGATGCGGCTGTACTGCTCGAGGGGAGGGACAGGTCGATACAGCCGACACAGGCACGCACGTGCACAGTAACACTCCCACGCAGCAGCTAAATAACATGCCAAGTTTTATGGCCTTATCACCTTATATTTGCACACTATTTTTCTGAATTTTATACATATATCAGATAAAAAAGTACACCTAAACAATTTTTTAAATTATTTTTTAATTAAATCTAAATGATTAAAGAAACAATATACATGTACATATAAAAAAATACAACTAAATCATTTTTTTATTATTATTTTTTAATTAAATCTAAATGATTAAAGAAACGATATACTTATATCAGATAAAAAAATACAACTAAATAATTATTTAATTATAATTTTTTAATTATCATATGTATAGTACTAATCAAATTTTTGCTTTCAATTATTTAAATTATGATTGGATGCATTTTTAATTCATCTGCCCTATTCAACATAAAATTCACAGAATGACAACAATGTCATCCAAAATCTTGTTTTGTGCATATTTGAAGGACGCCATTGATGAGTCACAAAAAATCTCCGCCACAATCCATCCAGCTTTGTGTCGCGCTTTAATGGGGCATTTGCATGCATCAATTTATAAAGAAAGGAAATGAGCATTAGCTTGCAGTTATTTGCTCTGGATCGCTTAGTCATGAAAACACATCAAGTGAATGATTGTTTGTTTCACTGCAGGCTGTTAGTTAACGTTGCCGGCCGGTCCGAACTGTCACTGCTTGTTCATGTTAGCTGTCGAGACGTCGTCATTATACACATTCTACAAGTGTTTTAAGTCATAGCTGATATTGGAAGGAAAAAAAGAAAAGGCTTCATGATTCTAATTCCTGCTAGTTATTTTCCGGGTTTTGAAAGTCATCAGGAAGAACAGAACCGTGATCTGAATACCTATTAAGTTATTAAAAAGATATTAAAAGAAAGAAGACTAATTGCTGGACCAAAACAAATATTACTTTCCTCACCTCTTGTCATTTTTTTTCTTTTGGCGGACACACTCCAATCACCTCCGTCCTATTGGTATGTTTGCTCAATCTCTTAATTGCTTGACTTTTGTCCCTTGACACTTCATGACGCCATCTTGCATGTCTTAATTAAATGGCTGCTTTGATGGAGGACGGCACCGTAGAAATGAATGTGCTGTAGTGGGATGGCTGATCGGAATTAAAAAAAAAAAAGTGTTAATTACACAACCGGGTCAAGGCCGCTTTACCTTGGAAGCTTAATGACGCCTTATGGTCGTCATTTTTTAATTCAAGCGGCCGCTATTATGAAATATGGTAATTTCGGGTGCATTACATTTTGTGGAATGATTTGGAAAACTATTTTTAGGCAGACAAAATACTTTGTGGGTTTCATATTTTCGTATTTTCAATCGATCATTGACATGGAGCCCGGCCATTAAACCCAGTTGGGGGCTTTTTGGGGTGGATGGGAACGTCGGCCCATCTCATCCATCTCCTTGATGGACCAACTGTTCTTAATTACACAATTCTTGTTCACGCGTGGTGCAAAACCCCCTCCGAAAACACTTAATCAGCCGTATGGTCCTGGTGACCCCGTACCAACAAAGCCATCCATCTACTGGTTTGCTTTTTAATAACTTTGGGGGCCAAAGTGAATAAATGTGGAAGAACCAGCATTCCGACAGGTACTTGAAATGTTGCATTTTCAAGGTTACGGTGTACTTTGAAATAAATTGCGTGAAACTATAAAGGCTTCATCACGGTGTAATTTCACCTTCTAACACCAATGCCGATGGTCATCTCGTGGATTCGCGTTCCATTGTTTCTGGTTGGTACACAATTTGTACAGTTTGGGCTTAAAACAGGACTTTAAATTGGAAAAACTTTCAAATATAGGTCGTTGGGGACAAGTGATTTTAAAAGCATTTCGAATTCATCAAGTTTTTTTTTTGTATTGCCTCAATTGCAGTTTATCAAAAATGCTTGACCTTGAGTGGAGAACAAGCCTGAACTTACTGGATGATAAAAGATCATTTTGGAGCCTTTAACAATGTCTCATTGACATGATAAAAGCCACATCTTCACTTTTTATCCATCTTTTTCATTTCCCCCCACTCGGAAAGTAACCCCGCCCACCCTGTTTCTCATTCTGTTCCCGTACTTGATAGAGATGAATGATCATCTTTTTTGCCAGTGAGAAAGCCTGCATGTGCATTATCATACTTGTGCCATTCTCATAAATCATCTGCTAATATGCTCTAATAGATGCCTCTTATATGAGCCGTTAATGCATACAGCCACTCAAATACATAATCTCAAGCTTTTTTTCTTGTGACTCTAAAAATAGATGTCCTCAAGGGGTAAGGAGTAATGTTTAAAAAATCCTATAATATAAATTATAATTGATTAATTTATATAATATCATTTATTTAATTTATTAAATCCTATAATAATATATAATATATTTAATTGATTTAATTTACATCATGTATATTATTACTATAAAAAATACAATTTATACAACTAAAATAAATAAATATCAAATTTGTGCCCACCAGTTTCTTTTTCTTCTTATTTTCCTTCCAATTCTTTTTACAGCATTAGTCGATGACATCTGGTCAAAATGTTTCCATATCTGGGTCACGGCCTTAATAGGAAAAAGGCTGATTTGGAGCAAGCCCTGAAAATGGGAGAGGGGGAGCCATTAGCAGGCGAGCCTCATTCAACTTTACATCCCACAGTCGAATTGGCGGATTCAAAAGGAATCAAATAAAATGGCCGTGTCACAACCGACTGCAGGCTGAAGATAATGCTTGTTAATTTCCACGAGCAGGCCATATTCCACGCCTATATGCAAATGACAGACACACACAACAAAACACTTCCTATTTACTCAAATGCCTGCTCGGAAAATCTGATTAGCCTCCCACTGCATAGGTTATAGAAGGTTGTTGAAATAACCCGATCGAATCAATCGTGTCACGGTGAATTATGAACCAAATTAAGACATTTTTGTCGACGGAGGAGAAAAAAAAAAACATTCCTGTTAAATTTTCTAAATCTGTCTAGCGTTCTACAAAAGCATATAAATGAGTGTTATTTCACCTTTTTTTTATGACTCCCGTTGTGGAATATTAAAGAGTTTGGCAGAACAAATATTCTGCAGCCGTGTTACATTTTTATGCACGGAAAATTGGAAGTAGTAAAGGGTGACATTACACAATGCCTTTGCAAAGCGGGAGTGCTTTGGGAAAAAAAAAAAAAGCTGCGAGCATGCCTAACCTTCAGCAGCATTACAAATCAATATTACTTCTCTTACCTAAGCCATCTTGGTTGTGAAGGAGAAATTGTGTGTTAGTGAAATGTGACAAGCAGGCAAGGCACGCATGCGTGCTCACTGTCAAGAAAAGAAGCAGAACATTGAATCTCATTTCTCAAAGCGCTCGACTCGAAATTGCCTGACATTCTCATGCAAACATGTTTGCTGATGCCCGCCGCTACGCTCGTAATGTCATTGATGAGGATTTCACACAAATGCAACTACTAAAAGTTTTCCCCTGCAAGTTGTTTGGATGCAAAGATTTCCAAAAGCCTCTTAGATAATTTCCACTCCACTATCTCTGACAAAAATCTTGTTTGCCTCTTTTCCTACAAGCCACTTGAAACACATCCTGTCAGTCCACTTTACAGTCTGATTATAGCTCCTTAGTGTCTTCTAAATGGATTTGAACGAGGGGATTCTTCAGCACATATCACAACCAATCAGTGAATCTTCAAGTGAACTAATTATATTGTCACTGGCGGCATCAGTAGCTTGTGAAATACCCCCCCCCCCTCCCCACCCAGCATGATGGAGAATGCTCTTGTCAGCTCAGCCCGGATTTAAGATTCAGTATTTAACGGCGTACTGTTATGTACACTGTGCAGCAATTTTTTAATTTTTTTAAGACACTATAATATAATATATGGCTTTATGTAGATATCAATCCTCAATATTATTGTGATGGTAATTTTCAATGGTCAAGAATCGTCCTAACATATTGAACATATTATATTTTGCACAATATGAAATAAATATTACAAAAAAAACATAAAGAAATACCGTAATTTCCGGATTATAAGGCGCACCTAAAAACTTAAAATTTTCTCAAAAGCCGACAGTGTGCCATATAGTCCGGTGCGCCTTATATATGGACAAAGTTCCTAAATTTAAACTGGCCCAAAGCATTGTGTCATGAAATCAATCACAAGTTCTGATGATTATATTTCTGAATTCATGTTTTGTGATATAGAATTGCTGTCGCTGAATGCAGACAAGGCCATGATTTGCATTGTTGCTTGGGGTGTCAGAAAATATGGCGGAATTGTCCCGGTATGGCAACCTAGAGTGAATGCGATAAATAGTGACAGTATGTAATATGGCGTGTCAGAACTTGGAGGTGGTTCATAGTTGGGCAGAAAGCATATGTATTTGGTTTATGGGGGGGGGGGGAGATGGCAAGTGAACGGGTCAAGGCAGGGCATGTTTGTCTGTGCACAAAACATTTAGCAGTCAAGTGTTATTGAAAAAAATAATAAAAAGGAAGGAAGGTAAAGATTAGATGGAGTGGAGCAGTGGAGAGGAAGATGACAACGTAGGACAAATAGAAGACAAAGCTCTGTCAACAGTCCCTGATTGACTTTTGTGTGTTTGGTGTCTTTTGTATATGCAGCACTTCCTGTCCCAAGAGACGTGAGTCTTTTTCATAAAGTGCAGATGTTGTGATTGTGTTATCGTCTTGGTGATTTGCCAAATGAAGTTCTCATTGGCTGCAACATTAGCATCTGGGCAATTTAATGAGATCCAATTAAGAAGCTCTTTTTAAAAACTGCTGTTTATGAAGCAATTATGTTTTCATGTTGTCTTTAGTAATGAATTCAACTCTGTTTCTAATTAGAGTTTATTGTGGTATACATTTGCGAATAGGAACAAGTTGTAGTTCAAATTTACATATGGATGTTTTATTTATTGTGTTTGGATTGGTTCCATTTTACACTTTTCCATTATGCTTGATGGATTGAAGAGTCATGGCAGTTTAGTACAGTGATGTAACAGAAGTTGTCAATTTTGTGATATCACTACGCCGGTAATGGCATGTTGTAATGTGTTACGTGTTCCATTCTATGAGTCAGCCGAATTAGAAGTGTCTCCAGTGTAAAACTCAAACACAGCACTGCTGACATTAATACTCCCGGTTATCCTCCCGTGCTCTCTCCGTGTGATGTCAGTCTGCCGTAACCAGAGCAGAATGAAATGATAAAGCAAAGCTTTGAGCTGAATGGCGCACAGCTCAAAGCTTGAGCTCCCTGATTACATTGTAAGGCACTGAGTGGACGTTGTTGCCAATGAGCCTTTTACTTCCCACTTAATAGTTGGGATTTATCCCCTAATTCAGATTTGGTCATATGCGGCGAGACACATGATCACAATTGCCGTCTTGAAAAGGCACACCAAGAGGGTAATTTTCATTTTTTAAAATTATATTATATTATATTATATTATATTATATTATATTATATTATATTATATTATATTATATTATATTATATTATATTATATTATATTATATTATATTATATTATATTATATTATATTATATTATATTATATTATATTATATTATATTATATTATATTATATTATATTATATTATATTATATTATATTATATTATATTATATTATATTATATTATTTTTAAAAAAAATTTTTTTTAACAGCAGTTAATCTCAGACTACTAAAAAAAAATTGGATCATGTTATTTACTGAGCAGGATTGCTGTTTTATTATCAGAAATGTCTGGTTGACTTCATTTCCACGTTGGATATAGATTTATCCTTATATGATAAAGTGTGTTCCATAAAGTCGGGACTAAAAGATTGACCTTTTTTATTCTTTATTCTTGGTGAAAATCAGAGCAGAATCCCAAAGCAGGCATAATAACAACCCCATCATTTCACACCTTTAATCATAATCTGCCCTAGCTTGCAAGACTTAAATGGATCAGTCATTCTTTCCCGAACCTCCTGCTTGCCTGACACTGAGGACCTGTGTGTGTACGCATGTGTGTGTGTGTCAGTGTCAATGCAAAAGAGACCTTCAGCGTAATGAGTATTCATTTTGCACAACTTAGAGCTGCCTACCTGCTGAAAGAATTAGCATCGGAATCAGCATCAGGCTCACGAAGGGCATTGATGTGAATTAAAGCGCTGTGAATTATTAATTTCCACCTGCTGGAATCATATCCTGCCTCGCTTGTATCTCCCCTTCACGCCAATAGCTCTCTCACACCTCTGCCTTTTTATCATGATAAAACCAAACAGCCTGACATTTCAAATCAATGTTAAGTGATACGATGACAGTGTGATTTAATTTGTATTGTTTTTGATGTGCCCTACAAGCCCTGAAAAGATGTTTGCGTCTCTATGAGAGTTTGTGACGCAGACCTCTTTCATTGTGATTAATATTAATTATTGTGGGCAATCAGCGAGGCTCACATTTATTGTGTTAAGTGCTTTGTGATTTATTCATGTTCATGTTTAAGGTTAATTGCAGCGGGGGGGAAATAGAAAGGGAAATTGATTTTTTTTCTCAAAGGCAAAAAGTATTTTGTGGGCTCAGGAAAACGGTGTCCTGTGACCTTAGACTTTTAAAGTCGTAATATGTAATGTGGTTTTATGAACTGCCATCTTGTCGGGTTTCCATTTTTTTGGTCAGAAAGATAAGAAGTGACAGTCTAAAAATGTCTTTCTTTCTTTCTTTCTTTCTTTCTTTCTTTCTTTCTTTCTTTCTTTCTTTCTTTCTTTCTTTCTTTCTTTCTTTCTTTCTTTCTTTCTTTCTTTCTTTCTTTCTTTCTTTCTTTCTTTCTCTCTTTCTTTCTCTCTTTCTCTCTCTCTTTCTCTCTTTCTCTCTTTCTCTCTTTCTCTCTTTCTCTCTTTCTTTCTCTCTTTCTTTTTTTTTCTTTCTTTCTTTCTTTCTTTCTTTCTTTCTTTCTTTCTTTCTTTCTTTCTTTCTTTCTTTCTTTCTTTCTTTCTTTCTTTCTTTCTTTCTTTCTTTCTTTCTTTCTTTCTTTCTTTCTTTCTTTCTTTCTTTCTTTATTTCTTTATTTCTTTATTTATTTCTATTTATATTCATATTCATATTCATATTCAAAATAAAACAAATACATTATAAAAAATAAAAATTAATAAAGATAAAATAAATTAAAATAAAAAAAATAATCTGTTTGAGGACTTGGCGATTGCATCAACAAAGCCAACTACGTATATCCGTGCAAGCAATGGAAAATGCAAAATGAGCTTTAGCGAAGCTCCAGAGAATGAAATTAAAAGTGTGAACACATCCTCACTTCCCTCTGGCTTTAAAGCATTTCTACATGACAGGCCATGCCACAGTCTCTTATATTCCCACTATAGAAGACCTCAGTCTCGCTGGCTGTCAGCTCAAACGGTCGTTTCTTTCAGTGGCTCTCATCTGTATGCGCCGCGTGTTTACTTATCAGTAGTCTGACTCTGTCTATCTGTCAAACTGAAGGAGTCCATTTTCCCCTCGCTGTTTATTGTCCTCTCTTTGCACAGTACGTAGCCCAGCGTCTCAGACGCCGCGTGCATCTGTCGGCGCGTCTGGGTTTCTCCCTCGCAGCAGTTGGTCTCCAGCCACGTCGCCCCCACTTTGGAATCTTTAGCCGAAGAGATCTGAATATGTACATGGACCGCCATGTTCCATTTAATCGAGTCTCCCAGTCGACACATTAGACAAATTGATCAGTCGGTTTGCCAGATGTCCTGGCATATCTCTCCTTCTGTCCCCACCCCCCCACCCCTAAAATCCCATTTCCATTTAATAGGGACACTATTTAAAACTAAATAAAGGATTAACAGTAGGTCTTGTAATGATGCGAGCGCTTTTTGAGATTCCATAAAGGCCCATTTTGACTGAAACGACCATTGACCGTGCCAATGACCCCCTCAGTGCGGGAGATGATTGGCAGCGTATAGAAGCAGCCTCCTTTGTTATCCAAACTGCTCATATTGCTCCTTCCCCTTTCTATTATTAAAACCCATCTTCTGTGTGGCACGGTGAAATTTACAGCTTGTCCATTGAATTGCGGAGATAAGTTGTAAATGCAGCCATCTTGCTGACATACGGTAAAAAAAAAAAAATAATTGCGTTGTGGTTAATTCTGACTTGCTGTTTACTCTCTTGGTATTGGTGGTGAAGGAAGAATGTCGAGTAGATCCCAATCGTTTCTCTGTATTGTTTAGCTGAAAGCTTTTCACTGCTGCGTAATGACAAACATTAAAAAGTCAATTACAAGGGTCTTATATGGAGTAAAGAGAAACACGATTACCAATCTCACATCGGCGGATGAATATCGAATCAATCACGGGCTTTTGTTCAAGCCTCTTTTTTCTAGTTGTGCAAAAAAGACAGAGCGAATTTTATTGTAGCGCTGTAAATAAATCACACACAACCTTGGAATCTCAAAAGCTCTCGCCTTGACTTGTTTTCTTTTTTATTGCAGTCTGTAACGTATATTTCAGATTTATAATGGATCGGGGCCATATTTTATAGCGTCATAGATCCTAATTATGAATTTCATATCCTGTTCAATTATTTATTAACATCCATGTGCTTGTAACCTTGTTTGACCTTGAAGGTTCCTCAAGCTATTTTTTACAAAGTAATCCTTCAGCAGAATTGAAACTGCTGCGGGAGTCAAATTTCCAATTGTTGGACAGCAACTCCACCACCTGAGCCATGGCTTTTTGCACTCGTTCGACGCCGAAGCTTTTCTCTAGCATTCCTGGAGTGATTTTGAGCGTAACAGCAGGATTTGTGATGATCCCAGAAGCCCCGACATATTTATGTAGCGCTCATAGGAGAACATAGCCTGCAGGATAGCTTTGGACAGGTTCGACTTAATTTACACAGTGTTCACTATTGCGGCTGTGAAGAAAGTTATAGTTGGGAGAGGAAAAACAAACTATGGGCGAACAACATCCTATAAAACAGGATTCCATACAAAAATGAGAACTATTTTCTCACTTATTTCCAGATTTTCTTTTTCTGGAAAAAAAAGAGAACTACTTCCTCACTTATTTCTAGATTTTATCTTTCTGGGAAAAAAATAGAACTATTTCCAGATTTTATATTTCTGAAAAAAAAGTGAGAACTATTTTCTCACTTATTTCCAGATTTTATTTATCTGTAAAAATAAGTGAGAACTATTTTCGCACTTAATTCCAGCTTTTGTTTTTCTGAAAATAAGTGAGAACTATTTTCTCACTCAATTCCAGATTTTATTTCTCTGGAAATAAGTGAGAAGTATTTTTTGGGGTTGGTGTCGTGATTTCTTCCTTTGAAACATTTACTCCCGTTGACAGCTTGAATATTAAACTTGGTTCAAGCCGAAAGTGTTAACCCTGGAAGAAGTACACCTAATGTGTTTTTGATGGGAGACAATGGAATGTGAAGAGAGCTGGAATGCAAAGCAGAGTGGAGAAGAAGCTGCTAATGCATTCCACATTGTTTATAATAAAGTCTCAGAAGAGAGATCAGAGTATTGAACAGGAGCTGGCATCCTGATTTCACACCCATTATCACCTGCTCCAAAGGCATGGCAAGTGGAAAATGAAAGCGTATAGCCCCGAGTGCCAAATAGCCATTTTTTTTTATTCGCCGTGTGTTTATGTGAAGCCGTCTTGTCACGCGTGCATTGAGCTTCATTAAGCTTCTTCTTGCATGGCGTGTAGTGTACTCGCATGTAAGGTCAGGAGTGCTTATCGCCCTCAAACATATTCCCACCTTTTTTGTAGTGGCTCCCTCAAGTGCAGTACTTGCACTTGGGAATGTTGCAGATACTTCAAACGTCTTGCAAATGGAGTCGGGGGGCTGCAAACAACACCCAAAAATGGAGTTGGAGGCTTTTGAAAATTGGGGGCTGGCACATGTTGCTTACTTTATTTCTCTGTTCCTTTTTTCTTTCTTTTTTTTGAAATTCTTTTACATTTTTTAATGTATTGTTTTTATTTGTATTTATTTTATTTATTTATTCCAAGTTTCTTTGATGCTATTTGTGACAACCACTGATCACGAATCACAAATTGTTTCTGTCAAATTTCATCAGTGTGATCATTTGTCAAATCAATATAATTGCTTAAGGCACTTTTGAAAGAATCAGCTGTCAAGCAAAAATAAATAAAATAAAATAAAATTTCCTGGCCTTATCTGTTGTTGTTGTGTATCTTGCAGCATGTCCCCCTGGATCATACAAGATGTCCTCCAGACAGCAGGAGTGCTTCCCGTGTCCTGCAAACAGTATTTCGGAGGATGACGGCTCAGTGGCGTGCGTGTGCAAAGAGGACCACTTCAGAACTCCGCTGGATTCCCCCTCCTCACCATGCACACGTAATGACATCATCATCATCTTCTGATCATTCCTCTCACTCTTCCCTTTTCATCCTCAACCTTCACCTTCTGCACTCCTGTCTTTTTTCTTTTTCCATAAAACTAATGTGAAATGTTTGGCCCCCAGTGACCCCAACTTACATCTTATTTCTTTATTACATTTTTTTTCAGGCTGGTTTCATTTTGTGCAGATTTAGCCATACAATGATATCAGGGATGCGGAGCGAACAGCTAAAGCCGTTCCTCATTTAATATGATTTAGTTGTTGATGCTCCCCCGGAGAGAGAAAAAACAGATTTGGTATTTCAAGGTCAACTGTAACAAATTTGAACCTCCTAACCACATCTTCTCTCTCTCTCTCGCTCTCTCCAGCGTGACCACTTCTGTCTATATTTAACATTTTATTCTTTCCGCTCACTGATATTCCTCACTCATTTCATGTCCTTTGAAATGAGGTTCACATGTCATGTAAAATAAACCCATTAGACATTTTCTATATTTTGACCCATCACATCCTCTCCACATCCATTTGCTGATATTAGCATGATGTCAAAGTCATTTCAAAGGAGCACCTCAATGCAGTCTGACTTCTTAAAGGAAAGGCCATTATGTTTTTTTCCCCTCATTGAACATCTTCAAATAATGAGCTCAATCCAAGTAAAAGAAACTGCTTTGGGTCTTTTTCTGCTTCAGTGCTGTCAGTGAGTTTAAGTGGCTACAAAATTGAGCAGGCTTCACCGTTTATTGTTTTTAAAAATGTATATCTGATATATAAAAGAGTCTGATTTTATTGCAACATGGTCTGTTCATATTTTTATTGTGTGTAAAATATATTTAAATTTTATTTTTTATTTTTTTTTATTTTTTATATTGATAATATTGCGCTGAAGGCCTTGTCAGAGGTCTGCTCCCTGCAGCTTTGACCTCCAAATAATTATAGTCGGAATAAAAAAAGAAAAGAAATAAAAAAGAGGGCGAGCGAGCGCTTGAAATGAGCATAATAGGTCCCCTTTAACTCATCGCCACCAGTCACTGCTCTTCTTTGTCGCTTCTCATTTCCTCTTCCCTCCGTCGCCTCATCCATTTCATACAGGCACATATTGCCACCCTATTCTTCATCCTTCTGTCAAACCGAAATTTCTTTCCCTCTGTCCTCGAGCAACAAGCGCCGCGCTACAATCTCATCCCCACTGTCTGCGAATTATCAATTCCCCCCCACACACACACCTCTTCCTGCATGCCAAATATCACAACCCTTCAATAAAGATGCATTACAGGGCCAATAGTACAAAGACCATACAGGGGAGCCGTATTGATTAGCGCATAGAGAACAGCTTAGTAATTAGATGGCAAAATAATGGGTTGTATATCTTGGGAGTACTCAGGGCACTAAAACCACCAGGTCACTAGGTCTGTGTGTACATGTTAGGTATTCACAATCACTCGTGTGTGCACGCAGATTCACGAGCGTGTGGTCATACTGGCTTTTATGGTGTGCTTTAATTACAATATTGATTGCTGAGCTCTCCGATCCGCGTGCGATAATGTTTATAGCAGCCTAATGACCACATTAATTACACAATTGATTCGGTAATTATGATCATCCTCAAGATTTGGCTAATCCTCCACATGGGTGGAGAAAAAAAGGGAGGAAGAGTGTTTTTATGAATCTAGAATGAAATAAATAATAGGAGGGAATAAACTGGATGGGAATTGTTAGAACATTTTTGTACATGTTGCTTTCAATTTATAAGTGAAGCGCTCTGATAAATCCTTGAAAGAAATGCAAAATATTTGAAGACAAATCCTTGAAGAATATTTGACAACTTACTCCTCTGCAAATTGATTGTTTGATACCAACAGAACTATTTTGATTTGGAGCGATCCAACAATCCGGAATGATTAAAAGAACGTTTGCCTCAGATGGAGAGTGGACAAAAGCAGTAGATATGAATTCAGGGAGCGGGTTATGTTTTTTAGTCGTGAGCGCTCCGGTTTTGAAGTGCAAAGCAGAGACGAGGAAAGTTCTTCAGTCCCAGCTGAGATTGCACCAAATGTACGTGGACGCACATTAATGCTCTTCTGATCTTACGTAATTTTGTTCTCAGCACCGCCGGTCCAGTGGAGTGAGGGGACAGCTGCGGCTTGTGATGTTTGCTCACGCACTTTACTTATTCATTACGCACATACACACACATTGACATTTAAAATGCATAGGCTTTAATGGACATCGTCTCTCTTGAGCTCTTTGTCTGCCAGGACGGCCAGAAAATACATGCGCAGGTCAGTCAAGACACTGTGAGGATTAAATTCAGTCAGCTGACCTGCACTTTATTGTATTTATAAGTACTCCGGGGTTTAAAATGACGTGCAAAAGCCCTGCACGTACACGTTGAAGTCTTAATGGACAGGATCCCTGCCAAGGATAAAAATGGAAGCTAAAATTGTATTGCCGGAATTAGGATATATTAATTAAATTCAATTATTAAAAAATAAAATAGATTTTTATATATATACCGTATTTTCCGCACTATAAGGCGCACCTAAAAACCTCCAATTTTCTCAAAAGCGCCTTATAATCCAGTGGGCCTTATATATGGACCAATATGGATTCGTGGATGAGGACTAATTTATTAAAGTAAGCTTTACGTGTTTATTTTGTGTGTTGTGCGATATTAACGTTTGAGCAACGTTGAGTTATTGATATATTATTGTTTTCACTATTTCGAGTGTTACTATATTGTGATTGCGTTTGAGCAACGTTGATTTATTCATTCTATGCGCTTTATAATCCGGTGCGCCTTATATATGGACAAAGTTTTAAAATGGGCCATTCCTTGAAGGTGCGCCTTATAATCCGGTGCGCCTTATAGTACAGAAAATACGGTATCTATTTTTTTAGAGATGATCCGGTATAATGAAATAAACTAAAATGCATTTCCTTGTCTTTTAGGACCCCCCTCACCTCCGAGAGACTTGGTCTACACCATGAAGCAGTCCACTCTCATCTTAGATTGGGCCGCGCCATCCGACACAGGTGGCAGGGTGGATCTGACCTACAACTTGGGTTGCCGACATTGCGGCGGCAGGCAGTGCGAGCCCTGCGGGGCCAGCATTGGTTTTGTGCCTCAGCAGGTCGGACTAACGGAGAGAACGGTGACTGTGGTCAATCTCCTTCCCAACACTAACTACACCTTCACTGTGGAGGCTTTGAACGGAGTGTCAGAGCTTCTACCGAACAAAAGGTTCTACTCACAGATCAACGTGTCAACGAACTTGCCTGGTGAGTCATGGTTATTATGAAAAATACATTTTGATATAAATGATGGCTGGATGAAAACAAGGTAGGCCTTTTAGTTTAGAAGTGCGCAAACGCACGTATGTATTTTCTCATCAAACGTGCAGGTCTCCTTTTTTGTTTTCGGAAATCCTGATTTATATGCAAATCCATCGCGCAAACAAAATCGAAATTCTTCGAAGATTGGCAATCTAATTAGAAAATTGCGAGCGCTTGATGCACCGCGAGGGAGCGGATGATAGAAAAACAATTTGAAATGACTTGTTTTTGTTGGTTTAATGCTTTAATTTGAATTTAGCCAAAAGCAACGGGCTTCATACAGAAGGGTGACATGTTGGTCAAATTGGATGATGAGATGAAAGCCGCCAGTGTGCTGTTCTGTCAACTAGACCCGGCTCACATTTTATTCCCTTAGTGTCAAATGTCATGTTAAACTTGGCAGATACATCAATGTGAGATCACATTGCTAATTATCCCCGCTTATCATCAAGCTTCAGATATTTCTACTGTCATAAAAAAAAAAAATCCTCCTACAATAAAGGACAGATGAATAAGCATTTACTGAATGGCAAAACTAAAACTCACCAATTATAAGGGATTTTTTTTCATCCTTCTCTACAACCTTGAAAAGTCGCAGTCCACTTTTATTTCTGACTGCTGCCTCTTCACAGCCATTAAATAAAAGCACATTTTTAAATACCAAGTGTCATTAGAATTCACAATCTCCTATCCATCCTATTTATTTATTATTTATTAACTAACTTTGACTTGTGTAGTCAATCTCAAATATGGAAAAATGTGCCCACTTAAAAGTCGCTTTTGTTTTGCAAGTACATTCAACATGACTCATGCTATTACCGTTCACTTTAATATTTTCTACCCTCAATCTTTTGCATCTCTCTCGCTATCTGCGCCACATGTGCCTTGTCTGGTTGTCTGGACACGATAAGTTTATTAGCCTGGAGTGAATACTTTATATCTGCTTGCTGGGGAACATTTTAGAGAGGCCAAAGAATTTAGAGACTGACGTGGGCTTGTGCGTAAATCAAATATTTCTAAATGAGTATTTAATAATATATATAACATATTTTATATCATTTTTTAAATATTTACATTGACTGACCTGGGCTTGGAAAATGGATACACAATGGTGTGTAAATCAAATATTTTTAAATTAGTATTTATTTAATAATATATATAAAATATTTTAAAAATGTTTTGTACCATGAGCAAGATGGCTTCCCTTGAATTTTTTTTTGAAGATGCAATGACAGCAATGATATAAAAATAATGTTTGCAGATTTGTCAAGGCGCAGTAGATTGCTCCCAAACAGATGGATTTTATTTTTTACACACACACACCCTACCCCCAAGCCATTGGAGGGATGGGGGGGGGGGGGGGGGGGGGTTGTTCTGCATATTTGGATGGATGGGTAAATTGGAGGTTGGGGATAGAAACATAGCAGGGGTTGCGTGAGTAGATAGAGCATGGGGTGGATAAATAGTGGGGGGGGATCAGAATTACCCACGGCTCCTTATCTCGCTTTGGATTTTATGTGTAGCCGTGTACGTGCATCTGCACTCTCCATTTGTGCGTGACAGCATTTCTCATGTGTTTGCTGCTCCCATCTTGCATGCCATGAACTCGGTTCGTGCACCATCTCTGTATGTGCAAGCGCGATAGGACGCTATGGTATCTTCCCTTGGCTTGTCCAGCTTTTTTACGTGTGTGTATGTGTGATGGAAAACACACGCGGGTTGAATGTCTCGGCCCCTGGTGCTACTTCTAAAGCCCTTTAGCTGAGGCAGAGAAGTAGAGAGGGATGCAGGATGGCTGTAGTGATGGGGTGGGTCAGGGAGGAGGAAGGATTGGCATTTCAATATCCTGAGAGGATTACCGGCTCTGCTTAGATGGCTGGTCCCCGCGGAGTTACACGGGCCCGAAAGACGAAGGAATAAAGGCGGAGGGGAAGAGGGAGCGCTTGAATGTAGAAGTTGAGGAGAAGGTGAGTGGTAGAGCAATAGAGAAGAATGCCTTCGAGGTGCAGACGGAAATGGACTGAGGCCCCGGGATGGCCGTGCGGACAATAGCGAGCTTTGTCTGATTACGTGTCGTGCTGTCGGTGGTGCTTGAGGAGAGTCGAGACAAAAGTCATCCAGTGAATTTGTTTTGAATTTAGCCTCTGATTCGAATAGTAAAGCTCAGTCAATGAGGTTTTTTTTTTTTTTTTTTTTAGAATGTGGAGGAGGAAATGGAAAGTGCGAAAATATAAGCTCCGCACAAAGGAAGGCCAGAATTTCCAGTTTTGCAAGTGCGAGGCGGATGTGCTCGGCTCGTTAACAGTTCTGCCAATCTCAATCTAATTTGATCTAAAATAGGCGATAAATGAATATTTATGAGTTTGCATGTAATAATGTGTCTGTATTCCCTGCTTTTTGGATTTTTTGCCTCTTTCTTTGAATGACAGCTAGTCTGCTGTCAATAAACGCAACTTTGCTTTTCTTTAGCAAGTTCCCAATAGCCCCCCACCACCACCACCACACACACCATCCACTTTCACACCTCTCTACCTTTTCTCCACTCATCCCCCGCCTTGAGCATTCTGCATGGAGGCATTTGAATCCTTTTTTGCCTCCTTAATTAGAAGTGATGGGAAGGTGAGGCTTCAGCAGGCACTAAATGAATAGAGTCATCAAGCTACTTTTCAGGACTATAGCACAGCCACTTAAGATGCTTTGTCACTCTGTGATGGGAATTTTAATTGCCTACCTCTTGGCCTATAATTGGAGTCTATGAAGAGGCATTGGATCTTAAGCCATGTGCGCTTTGTATATTAGATTTCAATATAAGCTGGTGATCTAAAATGAAAATATAGATAAATAAATAATACGTACTTGAAAATAATACATGAATGTAATACACGAATGAATAATACAGACTGGTTGAAAATAAATGGAATTTATACAAAGATTTTTCATTGTTGTAAAAATATGACCTAGACTACATTAAAGACAAATGCTCAAAGGGCTTCATTGAAAACCACAATATGAATCATCAGTGATCATTAACAGAGGTCGGAGACAAGGAAATGATTGACAGACACTTGGGGAAAGCCCAAGTCTGACAAGGTGATGGTGAGACTAATGATCAGAAAGGAACCTGCACGGAAAGGCGACAGACAAGGGCATAACTATTCACAGCAAAAAAAAAAAGTTTTTGAAGTACCCAAACCAAATATCGGAATTTGAATAATGTGTGAAGAGCCCTCGTATAAACGTAGTACTTTAACGCTGCCCGTAATATTCGGAATGGTTATTTGTTGTGGTTGTGAGTTGCCATGACAACAATACTTAGCCAAACAGCCTCAAAATGAATCTTTTTTTTTTTTTTTTTTGAAGCTGTCATCACAAATTAAAATCGATCTTTGTCATCATCATGATCATCTGGCAAGCGACTCTTTGTCTTACTCGCTCGTTTGTCGTCCGGCCACCCGCCCACTGACTGACACTTTTAATTAGGCCGTCACCGAGACTCACTTTTTCCTTGTCGCACTAATAGACACCCTCTTTCCTTTACACACACAAAGCCAATCAGAGACACCCCGTGCAGATCTAAAACGAAATCCTAGACCAAAAGACGGCCAGACGTCTCTTCTTTCCTGGCTCTCCCTTTCACTGATAGACTCATCCAAAATAAGTGTAGGTGTGTGCAAGCGTGTGTGTTTTTAATATCCTCCCTCCCTTCTTTTTTTTTTTTTTGGAGATACTGATATGAACAATAATAACCACTGAAGATTTCTATCAGCTCGCCTCTGTGCCCTCCTTCTCTGCTGCGGAACATTTTTGTATTATTATTTTAAGAATAGAATAAAGGTGTATATTTCAAACATGGAGGTTGTTGAATTTTGATAAGCCTGATTTTCTTTTTTACGAGAAATAATGAGGTCGTGAACATACATTGAGTAAAAAAAAAAAGAAGGCTTCAAATGGATAATGAATTAAAACATTTATTTAACCCTCAGTTGTAACTTTTTTTTGATCCGCATTTACTGTCGATGATGTCAAAGCTAATAAGCCAGTGATGTCTCCTTAAAAGTTTATTGCGAAATAAACCAATCGCGCATCCCAAATGCACAATCAACTTGAATTTTGGACTCGCTAGAAATGCTCGTCCAAGCAAAAAATCTCCAGGGAGTGCCAAATCCAAAGAACTAAACGTTCCCACTTCCCCACTGTCACTCACATAAATTGTTGCACCATCCGTTTAACTAAGGTAGGAGCCAGTGGGGCTTTCGCCCGGTGGGAATGACTTTCCTGCTTTTCAGTTAACCCTCAACATAAAACATCCCTCACAGATAGGCCTGTCTTTATTACCTCAATCTATCTGGACTACTGCGTCCATTTTGTCTCTTCAATATGCATCCAGTGGCTCGTTGTGTCGGTGCATGTAAAGTTGCCCTTGCTGTATAGGTGGTGAAATGAAATCCGTTCCTGACAAGATCTATCTTAGCCGAAGACCGAAATCCTTTCGATGAATTGATGCATATATGTGCGGTAAACGAGAAGATGAAATGAGGTGGATTCAGAAATCTGCAATGTCTGGGCGCTGTAGGGAAGATTTCGCCGTCTGTCTCCTTTGATAATAAAACACCCAATGCCAGTTGTGCAACCTCTCGCCTTTGTTCGCCCCGGCTGCAAAAGCCGAAAGCAGCAGCTGCCATTTTGTGCCAATTCATGGCTCTACCTGCCATAGAGTCCCGAGCTGGTGCCCCCCCCCAGTGTCTGCATAATGAGAGGCCTGTGCATCATGAAGCAGCTTTGAATTGAAATTCATAAGAGTCTTTCAGGAAACAAGCTTTTCAGTCACACTCTACGGAAGGCAAAGTTAAAACCAGCTGCGTTCCTGTGCAGGCGTGTTGCGTAACTCGGGTTCATAATTAAAGGAAGTAAAACCGCTTTAATGACTCGATTTGCATTTACCTTGTGTCAGAAATGGCGAGCTACACTTCAAACCCTGCAAGGCTTTTGTCCACAGTGGTGAGAGACTCCATATTTTGAGCAGGCAGGTGATTGTGGGTGCACATCTATAGCAAAATCATCCAAATGTGTTCTCTGGTGCTGAGATTGAGTTCTAATGTGTTCTGGGGTTTGGGGGCAAGCACCAGTCTTATGCATAATTCAGCACAAAGCAAGCAAAGAAGTGCAAACAACAGTCTGCAGTTAAAGGTGAGGTGTAGATTTACTCGATCGTTTTGATTTAGTGTATTAAGATGAGGTTTTGCTCGCTGGTCAGTCTCGAGAGTTTTGTTCGTCTTTGTCCGCTGGTTTTATCGTGAAAATCTTTTTTGGACATTTTGAATGGGTTGTATGAATTTATCCAGATTATCAAATATAATTGGAAAAATCTCAAAGTGCAATAATTCTTCCTGTAACATTTTTTTAATTAAAAAAAAAACAAAAAAATGAGATTTTTTTTTTGTCTTATTTGTTGCCTCAACCGACTCTTATCTCGAATCTTATAAAGGGGAGGATAATTCATCTTTGGATGAGTTCTGGTTGCAGATGTGAAGCATTTGTCTCTTGAATGAGTGACAGCTCCAACATATTGAAGTGCGGCGGTTGCCATCAACAAAATAGATGAAATGCCGGTTAAAGGTCAGGTGAAAAAAAAATGAGTGGGGGGAAAAAGGACAGCAGCAAGAAAGAAAGCCAGTTTACTTTTAAGGTTACTCCATTGGAGCACTGGAAAGGACAGTGGAGGAAAAAAAAAAGCAACAAATAGATTCAACAAAAAATTCAATACAATTTTAAGAGCTTTTTTGAAATTTGGAAACAATATCTTGATAAATTTCTTGCCTCTCATGGCTTGAGTCAGAAAATTTATTGTGGTTAGATTGATTGAAGGACTCTGAGAGGGAAAAAAAATGGCTGTTTGAATTTGGGAGACTCTCCATCCTTTAGTCTTATGTCGATGCCAACTTGTCAGTCAATCCATACCGCCATTGATCTATTGTCAGTCTCAACGTGGCTCTGTCCCCCAACACACACACACACACACACACACATGGTTACAAGGTCTCCTGAATGACTAATCCATTACTGCTGTCCTGCTTCTTTCCTTTTCTTCCTTCTCCCTAACGTCGAATATTGCTGGACTCTCCCATCTGTCCTTAAATATAAAACATTTTCTTTCTTCTTTTAAAAAATGAACTGAAAATACTGTCGGGGCTGCTGAATAAATCAATAGCCATTTTTTGAAAGGAGCTGGTGGGAAAAAAAAAAAAAGATCTTTGTTCCGCTGTCATGCTGTAACTGCAGAAGCTAAAAAAATAAAATAAAAATCTTTCTAATGTCCTTGACAAATAGAAAGCGTTTCAAAGTTTTGTATGTGAAGAAGGCGACTGGAGTTCTCCAATTCAAAACTGAATTTCTATTCTTCTCTCTCTTTGTCTAGCTTCATCTCTGATCAGTGATCTCCGAGCTGAGAAGATTGAGGAAAAAAGTATCACGTTGGTGTGGAGGCAACCTTTATCCCCAAATCGAAGCCGGACCGAGTATGAAGTCAAATATTACGAGAAGGTAAATACAGTAAAAAAACAAAACATCGTTTTCATCCCGCAACACTACGTTTTTAGTTTGGTCTGTCACGCTTGCACAACCCTTTTCACACCTCCTCCTCTTCTGTATCCTTTTCCATATTTTTTCAAAATATGTTTCCAAGTGTGTGGTCAGGGTCAGAGAGTCCCCCAAAAAAAAAAGAAAAGACAATATAAGACTGTGAGGATTTGTTAAGATTGAGATGCCAGAAGTCGAGGACAAGTTAGAAAACACGGGGAACAGATTAGGAGAAGATGACATGGCTTACTAGGGGGGGGGGGGGGGGGGGGGTTGGAGATAAACGCAAGAGTGGCTGGAAAATAACTGAGTCAGGCAGCAACATTGTTGCAAAGCCATGAAATGAAAAGGCAATACAATTACACAGTGACAAAGCCTGTAGAAGTGGTTTTTAAAAATGCCATCGCTTCGAAGATGTGATATCATTTTTCTTCTCTTATTAAGGCGTTGCGTTACACCCGGGGGGCCAAAAATACTGCTAAACATTTGCTCCCACTTATGTTTCAACATAATAAATTACGTGAAGCGGTGAGTGGTATTTTTTTCCCGCGTCGTATGAAGAATTTAGCTTCAGTTTTCTTTCTCATTTGGTTTTCTGGTCGAGATAAAAACGGGAAAGTCGTAATAAAGCAATTAGGGTAATGGTTGTTTGTGTGACGTGAGACGCGTCAACAACATGGACTCGGAGGACGCATTAGTTGCACCTGCAAAAATCTAATGAGAGCATATTTTGTTTTTGTAGTTTTGAATATTTTGTTGACGATGCTTCTCGGAATGATCCTAATTAGTGCGCTTTTGCTTCACAAACACAGTAAATAGTTTTCATTATTCTAGCCTACCGATTAATTTAAATTGCAATGCATATAAATAGAAACGTATGTGTTTAATTTATTCTGTAATTTTTTTGTTGTAAGATAAAAAAAATTGTAAAAATGTATGCATTTTTTAAAAAAAATACGAATCCCACTTTTTGAATCAAATCAATTAAATGAATTTAAATGCAATTAAATTTGGAGTGACAATACCGTTGACACAAAGTAAATAAATCGTACCTGGATTCTCGTCACTTTTGCAACTTTTCGAAAGTCTGACAAAATGTGCCGTGTGACGACTTCAATCTATTTTCTGCCTTCTCTAATTGCATGTTCTGTCTCCACAGGAGCAAAAGGATCAAAGTTATTCTACTGTGAAGACATCCGCCACACGGATCAGCGTCAACAACCTGAAAGCCGGCACCACCTATGTCTTCCTCATTCGCCCCTTCACCACACCGCCACCCTCCTCCTCACTCTCCTCCTCCCCTCTCTCATCCTCCGTCTCCTCATCTTCCTCCTCCGCCTACCCCTCCTCCTCTTCGTCTTCTTCCTCATCCTCATCCTCACCTTCTCCCATCGACTACGGAGCCTACAGCGCTCCCCTGGAACTGCAGACGTTGGGCGAGTGTGAGTCGTCTTTTAACACCTCCTCCCGGCCGGTCGGCCTTGTCCTGTTCTCTTTCTCCTCGCTCACGCTTCTCAAGCGAGCGCCTCCAGGCAGCCGGTGACTTAAGATGCGGCCCGGGAGGGGGATGCGGGCACGCGGCCAGCCTAAACAATGAGGCGTGCAGCTTGAGTTAGAGAGAGTCAGCAATGTGACAGTGTTTGCGATAATGTGTGAAGATTCCACATTTTATCGGTGAGCTGTGAAACAGTTTGTCTTTGATAACACCTCAGAGTGTCGTTTGGACTCTGCGTGTGTGCTTTCTGCCTTTAACTTCTAATGGAAACAAGCGTTTTTATATTCAGCTATGGGATTTTTAGTGCGGTGCGGCGTCACTTTATACGCAAGGGCAAATTTAGCTAAAAGCTGCTCCGAGCATCCGGCATCTCCTACGTGAGGTCCAAAGACCAAATCGAGCATGGCTCATTTGTTCTTTTTTATTTTGGGCCAAATAGACTGTTAGGAAGAAAAAGGAGTTGACCTTTTTTTGCGTTTCGCAAGAGAGGTCTTTGTTTCACAGTAACTTTCTGGATGATGCCGCTGGCGAGCTGAGAAGTGTTAAACAAGTGATGACCTCAGAAAGTTTTTCAAGCCAGCCAGATTTGAACATACTACACGGCAAATGAAGCTTTTTTTTTATTATCAACAATTTATTTCAATATGTTTTCCAGTGGCGCTGGCATCCAGTGAACAAAGTCCCGTGGTGATTATCGCCGTCGTGTCCGTGGCGGCACTTGTCATGCTTCTGTCGATGGGAGTCGGGCTGCACATCTGGAGGAGGTAAATCGCCTTAGAGAGACGCACACATACACAGGATTATTAATTCTCCATACATAGCACATCCTTGTGTTCTGTCACTCTGGGAGAAAAAAAAAACGACACACAAACCTGCATTTGACATCAACAAACAATGGCTCATCGACTCAATGTGTGTAATCCAGATTACGCTAATCCGAAAATAAAAGGATTCCTTCTATTGAAGCGTCTGTAAATAGCACATTCAAAATGATGCAATAGAACCATATGATGGGTATTTTTTATTTTTTTTTTTAGTTTGAAACAAATATAGATTTTCGGGATGGAAATGTGAAAGAGAGGGACTGTTAGAGTCACAGAAAGGCTGTTTTATTTATTTTTAATTATAATTCTTTATTCTTAATTATATGTATGTATTTTTTATTATATTTATTTATTATTTGATTTATTTATTACTTATTGTAGGTTCATGCTAATATTTGACATAAAAACTGATAATCCTTGCTTTTTTGTGAAAATTCTAATCTTGGGCAGTATACCATCAGATCGTATTAGATACTGCCCATGTGACTGATGCCGGTGAGAGTTGGCAAGTGTCAAATATGCCATCAAAAAAAAATATGATATTACTCGCACTGGACCCGACTTGAGACAAATGTTGAAGGCACAATGATGAGGTCAAGCGGGTGTTGAAATGAGCTCTAGTCAGTCGCGACAACCAACAGACTGGTGCTGTCGATATCTCTTACTCTGTGTATCGCTCTCTCTCTCACACACACACACACACACACAGACAAAGGAATTCACTGGACGGGCTTGACAGACGTGTGCAAAAACCATGCAAAGCCTCACGCGAATGCTTGAGCACCAATGGACAAAATAGATGACAATCTGCCATTTACAGGTTGTTGCTTTGAGGACTGGCAAAATATTCAGTTTATTGAGTAATAATGCTTACTCCCCCCCCCCCTCCTCCCTCCTCCATTTCTTTTCCACCACATTGCATAAAGAAGAGCTCTCCATTGTTCATCACAGCAGCACCATTATCTTGCTCCTTGGGTTTTGTGTGAAGACAAGGAGCGGGAATGGCTTGATGCCTCAATTATCAGGCTCTTGTGTTTGCAAAGAAAGCTGGTTTGAAGACACGGCTGGAGGGTCTCTGATGTAGCGATCTGCTTGCTGACTGGCAAACATGCAAATGAGTCGCCGCGCTCGCACAAAAAAGGCTCGGACGCCGGATGATGATGATGATGATGATGATGATGATAATGGTGTCGCGGCGCCCATCAAAGCTACATCAGAGGCTTCTCACCTTGAAAATCTTAAAGGATGTTTGCTTCGTCTTGGTTATTTTGTAGTTTCTTCTCTGACAATCCAGCTTGGTCACACACACACATGCAATCACACACACGCTGGTGCCTGACAATGTTTGATAGAGCCAATGTTGGAGGGCATTGACCGGACATTCTACAGGAAGCTCAGCCTTGACTGGGCATTGAAAGGGATGGCTTCCCCTTCAGTGGTCACACGGCAGTGTATGATTGTGATTGAGTGGGTGGATGTCTGCTGGGTCAAGGTATCGAGAGATACCAACAGAAATTGGAAAGCGTGACTTGTTTTCATCTGGGTCCACAGCTGTGCAACAAAAAAAATGGCGGACATTTCGGTGGCACTTTTTTCATTTTGCTGGGTTTCAATTCTGCCAATGCAAATATTTGCTGTAGTACTCTTGATGATTTTCCCGAATCTTTTTGCTGTAAGATCCTGACTGCTTCTGATTGGTCAGGCACATAAAAAAGATAATGTAACATGATGCAACTTCTCAAATGAAATCATATTTATCAACTCAATACATTATAATTTTGCATTGCACCAGTAGTCGTTAAATATATCAGGTATTTTTTCTTATTAGTTTGCTGGGATAACGGCGACATAGTTGGCAAAGTAATTAACTGAGTTGGAAAGCATATTTATCTCCCATTCACGTGGGAGCATTTTTGTTTTCTTCTCCCCCCCCCCCCCCCCATTAGATAAAAAGATGTTGTCATCAAAGTAAGGATCAATGACAATTTTATATTCTTGCCAGCAGTGACAATATTTAAATTTGAAGCGGAATTAATGAGTCCAAATGTTTTGCTTTGCCAGCCTTTCAAAGTACTGAAAAGAGCCCCTCCCTCCCTCCCTCCCCTCCCCTCCCCTGCCTCATCCCCTTGTCTTCTTCCCAGCAGCGTCTGCTCAAGCTCCTCCAATGTAACTCCTGCTAGCGTGGTGCTGCTCTCGACATCCTTCTCCACTCTTCCTCCTCCTCCTCCTCTTCTCTCTCCTCTTCCTCCCTTCACACAGCTGATGCCCAGGTACACTTGGCATGCATCCCCCACTACCCTCCCATCCTCTAAATCTTCCTTTTTTTGAGTTCCCTTCAGTCCTCCTGCCATTGCATTTATCCCTGAGTGCTTTCTTTTGCTTTGCTCACATAAATAAAATGCAAATAAGAAATACCGTCCTCTTTTCGTCAAGCTCTTTGGCCCACATCCTTTTTTATAATCTCGGATCGTGTTATGAAATGCACTTAAAAAGTGACTGTTTGAAAGTACTTTTTTTTTTTTTAAATTATATTGTTTCTTTGAAAAGACTTGATGGAAAAGGATTCAAGCTGTGATGATACACACTCTTCCCTCTTTCCTTCCTGCCGAGCTCAGTTGTCTTGTCTCCTCACATTGCGTATTTGATTTTCCATGCTAATTAGCAAAATCCTGTATGACATTTTCCATTGGCTGTGTCGCAAAAATATAACAATATTGTCCAAAGTCAAGTGCAAACTCTCAAAGCTCCCAACTCATATTTATTTTATTGTATTTCCAGTTCCTGGCGAATAATGGACAAGTGTCGCAATACTTTTGTCAATATAATTTTCTTTAAAATGACTTTTTCTGTTTAAAAAAGTACTAGTGGCATCGTTTTACTCAAGAATCAAGTCGCACTGGGGAAAAAACAGCGACATTGAACATCCCGAGTTTTTACTCACCGATATGTTCCTCTGCCTCGAACCCGTCGACGTCTCTCTGATCTTGTTTTTCTCCGTCCCATTATGCCCTCCATCCTCGCTTCTGTCTCGTTCCGCCTTTAGTGCGCTCCCTTGTCTATCAATTCTTGTCTAGCCTCCCTTGTGTGGTCGCTTGTGCCCCGAGGATCTCTGTTGCATGTGTCTGCTGCTTGTGTTTTGACAGACAGGGCCTTGACCTTGTCTCAGACCCCGCTGTTACACAGGCTGAGGGATGTGTCAGCCTCATCCTCGATCACGTCGCCCCACGAGAACACTCACACAGGGACGCAAAAAAAAAAAAAAGGAAACATTGACATCTCTTAAAAATGCACAGCGGTCCCTAACCTTTGTACCAAAGACTGGTTACACATGAAGCAATATTTTGACAAAAAAAAAAAGGCTGACAAACAAATAAAAACCTTTTAATAAATCCGCAGCTCACCATGATTTTATGCAGTGTGAAATGGATTCTGGGAAATATTTTATTGCTGAAGCCACAAAAAAAACATTTTTTTTATATTTTCCCAATATCATTTAAAGTCATACTTTGCCAAAGTTGTTTGATTCATTTCGTAAGAACTTATTTTTAAACTTATATATATATATTTTTAAATAAAACGATCGCTACTAAACATAAAATGATGGCAAGCATTTTATAAAACAATCCTTGTCATGTTTATTTTTTTATTTTTTTTAGCCTCAAGGATCCTTCTTTTTAACAACTCTGCTGGGTCTGTTTAATTTTTACCCTCCATTGATTTATGCTCCCTTTCCACTTTGTTGTTCCATGAAATGTGGTTACCTGACACAATTATGATCCCTGTCAATGCATGGAATGATTGCATCTATAAAACTCTGTTGATCTGTTATATAAACCCCAAACTCTGAGTGCTATTTTGTGGAATACATTTTGCTTATATATTTCTAAGCATGTCGTTACTGAAGGTTTACAATTTTTGCCTGCCATTTTGTAATCCAAGAACCAGAATGTCTGCTCATCACTTTTTAATCTGTTTTTTTTTTTTTGGTGTGTGCTAAGGTTAAGACAAGTTTAAATTTCCCTCCAAGCCAAAGAGGACAGCCAGTCAGAATAAATAAATGTTGCTAGTGGCGAAGGAGTTGTGCAGGATGCATAATCTCAAGTGTGTGTTCAACAATAGTGTATTTATTCCGCTTGGGTCGGTGTGTGACTTGCTCAGTCAAATCAAGCAGAATTTCCACTCATTCAGCCTCAGATCCATCTCTTGCAAATCACTTCCATTGCATCACGGGGGGGCCTTTCGGAATGACTCTTCTGTATCTTCCATCACGCCAGTCGAAGCTCTCATCTTTTCTCTCCCTCATCTCACAGTTATTGCACATTCCATGTAAACGACTGCAAGATAAACAGCGTCTGGTGCTTGTTTGTGTCTCCCGACTGGGATGGAACTCTGATGTGTTTTTTTTTGTTTGTTTTTTTTAGACAATGCGGCTACAGCAAAGCCTCTCAAGAAGGAGACGAGGAACTTTACTTCCAGTGTAAGTGGCGCTTGTACTTTTCCGCTCTTCTGTGTTCCACACGAAGGCCTTGAGTGCAATGGTATTAATTCTTCATTCTAACTCTGCATGCTTAGTTTAACTTTGATGGAACAGATTGGGTGAAGTGCACAGCAGAATGTGATAGAAAGAAGGGGAAGTCAAAAGTGAGAAAAGCTGTTGTCTATTTCTTTTTTTGTAAATCCTTGCTCACTTAGTTCCCAGTAGGCTTTTTTTTTCTGGACAGTGACTGAATGGGGGTAGTCTGACATATCTCTTCCTGTTTGCATGTGTGTGTGCACGGCAAAGCTTTGCTTAAGTGGTAATTGTGTGCTTAGAGTTTTCCATTTGCGTGCGCACAGTTTTGTAAATGTAGTACGTGTGTGCATGCTCATTTGCGTTATTTAATCTCCCAGCATGCCGAGCCCTCAGGAGGGGTTTCAGAGAACTGTGCTTGATGAATAATGAGCCAAAGCCATGCGGCTGGGAATTAAATCTGCCCAAACAAAGACACGCCAGAAGCTGACGCACATGCACACATTTGGCCTGCTTTTCAAAAAAAAAAATGGAGAACATGGACACACACATAAATAAGGCTCTAAGATGTATTTCTGTTCGCTTTACCCAGCACGCACACATTGAATTCACATGAGGCAATTTCTGAGCGGGCTGCATTGCAAGATGAAACTTTTGATTATCATTTAATCGCTTATGGAAACTACGCAAACAAAAGTATTGGGACACGGCTAATGTGAATGGGGGTTAATTGCCAGGATTTTTTGTTAGTGACCCACAAAGCAAGTGCAGAATCAGTACTCATCTGCAATCTACTTTAATAAACCAGATTTAGATATTGTTCAAAGTGATTGCATGGGGGGAAAAAAAATGCAAGAGCAACAGAAAGGAAAAGCATCAGGGGAAATCATTGGGAAAATAGAATGGAGATAGCAAGATATGATAATCCTATTGGATTTTGGCTTTTTTTATTTTTTTGTCTAGGACAGCCATTGGCCCCTGGTGGTCCGTTGGCTTGCACCATCGCTGTGTGCAATGTGAATTAGGTCCAACTTGTAACAATTTGAATCAAACCGTGCCCACAGATGTGCCCATTCAGTTGGTTCTGACGGAGCCGGGCTAAAAAATGGCAGCTCTGCCCCACCTGATTGCTTTCATGTTCTCTTGCCAGTGCTGGGCTTGGGTGCTCCCGCGGTGGCTGAGATGATTTGCGAGTGAGCATCTGAGCATTTTGGTAAATACACCAAATTAATCAACAAAAATTGTTCTTGTGGAAAAAAAAAAAGACAAAAAATGCTGGATTAATTGGGTTTCATGTTCACTCTGGATTTTTTGCTTCTGAATAAATCGTTATAAATATTTGCGGACTATTCAGGACTTAAACAGCCGTCGCTTCTGGCAGTGACACAGTTAACCCTGAGACTAATCAGCCAAGGACGCGATGAAGCATGTCGAGACTACGTCGCTGAAGGTTCCCAGCCATTCCCGGGCTTATGTTTCACGGCCGCCGGCATCTCCTTTAAGCTACCCTCGTGTTTGAAACCCCAATTTGACAAGAGAGGAGCCTTCGATCTCATCTTTTGCTTTAAATTGAAAGGGTTTTCCTTTTCTTTCTAATAAGCAACCAAGCTTGATTTGTCAGCGCGCACACAAGCATGTATGCGAGTGCGACTGGATCAATAAGCCGTTATGAGGCCACCGGTATAGGATCCCTCAGGTCGATCCAAAGCTGTAATCACATTTCAAAGCTCCTGTCCAGCTTTTTGGAAACTACCTGGCCTTTTCCTGGAACATTATCTTTAACGTGCGGTAACAAAGGTCATCTAATTGAGAGCCGCTTTCTGCCGGTTAATGGTTATTGGCTGCGTGCTGGCCACTTGATTTGCTAGTTGTTAGTGCTTGGTAAACACAACTGGCACTTGATAAAGGAAAACAAGAGTCTGGCTGTGAAAATAGGTTGATGTTCGGGGGTTTGTTTAGGGTGGAGAAACAGTTTGGGTTCAATAGGACTGCTTCAATTATCTGCAAAAATGTTCCGTTGTCTCATTAAGTTCACAGCAGCTCTGTTGAGGTCCTTGAGTGAAATTATCCGAGGTGATTGCGTGTGATTACTTGTTTGGATTTTCAACAGAAGGTGGATTTTAGCCCATGGATGCTTATAATCACTCCAATTTTGGCTTTTTGTTCAAATATCTTAATGTTATGAGGGTTTTGTTTGGAGGACTTTTCTGCTGACGTCTATTTTGTCCTCGTTTCAATTGAAGATTATGATTCATTTTCCAAATGACGTGTGTGTTGGTTAGATAACATTTTGAGGCGAGTGGAAAGACAAAAAGCCTGCTTGAGGGTCCCTGTCTGTGATTTGTCTAAAGCCTTGTGGAAGGAACCCAGAATCAGACTTAAGCAGTCTGAGCCTTTCATCTTGCCACCTCCAGAGTTTGGCAAGGTCAAATCAAGAGATTTAAAGAGGGGAAAAAAAACGATGTTATTGACAAATGAACATTGTAAATATTTTTTTTTATTGTTGGTCATGTTTATTTGTGCACTGATGGGCACTTTTTTTTTTTATCTATTCAGTCAAGATTCCCACACGGAGGACTTACATTGACCCGGAGACGTGTGAGGACCTGCTCCAGGCTATTCACGCCTTTGCCAAGGAGTTGGACAACTCCAGCATCAAGATTGAAAGAATTGTCCACACAGGTAATGACTCAACAAAAAACCACTTTGATGGTTGTCCAATGTCAAAGCTCTACTTTGTTTTCAGGTCTCTTTTTCTGTCCCGCTTTGTAAGACTGCTTGACCTCTGCTTGTCTTTGTCTCCCTAAAAGGCGACTTTGGGGAGGTGTGTCGCGGCTGTCTCAAGCTCCCCAGCAAGCGAGAGCTGCCGGTGGCCATCAAAACGCTACGAGCGGGCTGCTCGGAGAAACAGCGACGCTCGTTCCTCAGCGAGGCCGCTATCCTCGGGCAGTTTGACCACTCCAATATTATCAGACTCGAGGGCGTCGTCACCAGTGGTAAGGGAAATCTGACGGCAAAATGAAGCTTAATATCCAAGGATCAAAATGTAAGGAAAGAAATGAAAGTCGAAAGAACGCTCTGGACTGCAGAAGAAAAAGAATGCAAAAAGCTTCCAGACACTTCAACATCTCACGCACGGAGGGAATCAACACTCACAGCGAGGAAGGCCACATTGCACGACGGAATAGGTGTAAGAGCGTATATAGCAAGTGGACGCCCCACGCTAGCAGCCGAGCGACATAAGGGCCCAGACAGATAGCGATTGACGCCCCGCTGTGAAAACAGGATGGAAAAATAAACTTGAGGCAGGAAAGAGATGCGAGATGATCCGCCATGAGGTGGAGGTTAATGGCAAAGGCAGGTGAGAGGCGACGCTTAAAGACTTTGTAAAGTTTCTGTGATGCTGCCATGTGTGGACGGGCATGGGCAGGGTGCCCGGATACACTGTGCTCAGCGGGGTGGCAGCAGATGTGCGGGGTACAGTAATTGGTGCGAGAGACTCAGTGGGACCCTGGGATATGTTCCAATCTCACACACGCACACACAATTGGTGTGCATGGTAGCCAAACGTGCACTTCGATTGAATTGCAAACACACCTGCAGAAATAGCACACACACGGGCCGTCTGGTGTGACAAGAGTAAGTACTGCTAACGTCTAAGTTAGTAGCATTGCAAAGACATTAAGAAATATATTTTAGGTTCATTACAATTTGAAAGTTGGCTTGATCATACTTGCAAGTCTGTATTTGCCAGTCGAAGTATTTTTACTCCGCAGTGGCAGCTCCACCCTTAGGTCATAAATCAATATTAAATAACTACATCCCATTCGGAATAGAAATAAAATAATAAGAAAAAATAATAGAATTAAAAACACTTATGTAAATATAATAAATAAAAATATTCAAATAATAAATAATAATAAAAATGTGGGATAGGCTCTAGCATGCCCGCGTTAATCTATGAAAAGAAATTTGGAATAGAAATAAAATAATAAGAAACACATAATAGGATTAAAAACAAATATATGAATATAATAAATGAAAATATAAAAATAATAAAATAAAATAAAAAATATGGGATAGGCTCTAGAACGACCACGACTCCCATTAATCTATGAAAAAGAAATCAGTCAATAATTTGTCAATAAGATTAATATACTCCTGTAAAATGTGCAATGAAGGAAAATTAGATGTCGAATGAATAATTTTAGCCCTTGTGCATATTATTGCAAAAACATTACTCCATTCTTTGGAATTTAAGGCCCATGGAGCCATTTACTAGAAATAGAAAAGCTCCCTCCTCTCAAGCGTCTTTCATGACCCATTCGCTTTACCGTTTTCCAAACAGTGGCAAGATTACACGTAATAGGATTAAAGAAATAGCCATGAGTTGTTTTCTTACCTTTTTCGAAAGCAACCGCAGAGGAACTTGTTGCAGTAAAAGTGGCGCTCATACATTTGCTGATTGCCAGTAGCTATTTTCGACCTTGCCCGCAATGGCCGCGTGATTTGAGATGTATGATCCAATTATGGCTTTTACACGTGTCGCTCAGCTCAGCCATTTTTATCTGATGAAATGTTAAAGGTATACACACTTTGAATGAAATATGTTTTGGAAAATGTGCTCCTTGAATACTTAACGTCGGAAAGAGGCGACAATCCGAAAGGTCCACCTTAAACTCTCCTCAATTTATTTTATAACTAGTGAAATCCCCTGAGAGGTTTTATGGAGCGAAATTCTTTATTGTCTATTGACAGCATTGGTGTTTATTAAATGATGAACTTTAAAATTTTATGACAGATTATTTCACTCGTCATAAAAGTTGCCAAAGTACACAATAGTGTCCCCGCAGTGAATACCGTGGGGCATTTAAGTCGAGAAACTAATAACAATCGTGAAACAATTTGAGGAGAGAGAGGAAGACGGATCAAACCTAAACTAATCGCCCTCGCTGAAAAAGCCAATTCAGCCAATTTGTTGGAACTTTTATTTGAATGGCAAAGCACCAAGCTGCCAATACTTCTAGCTATTTAAGGGAATTGAAAATCCAATTAAATGCAAAAATTCACTTGACCATCAAGCCACATGGATTATTAATTTGAAGACTAACGATATCCTCTTTGTGCCGAGTCCCTAACACTTGCAATCGAGTCGATTCTAAAGCTTTTGGGAGGTGTCAATTTCTCCCTTGTTTATTATTTGCAGCAGTGCTTGGTCCCTTTGCCGATGATTACAATCACCTTTTAATACTTTTCTTTTGCTCCATGGTCTGTAAAAGCTGTCACGAACAAGTGTTTTAAAAATCTATTATTATATCGATTATTCCATCGATTAATCGAATAATCGGAAAAAATATTTTGCATTAAAATACATTGTTAAATATACTGAATACAAAAAAATATTTGGACCATCCTAAGGTAAAAAAAAAATGTCTCTAAACAATCAATTATTGTTGAATAATCAATTTCTTGTCTATTAATCGGTTAGTTTCGACACATTTTCTCCTTGTTTGTTGCCTTGTTCCTATTTCAGTCTTAGATCTCCTAACAATGCATTCCAAAACATTGCTGGATCGCTGCCTCCTGTGTGTCGCTGTGGAGCGTGTGGGTGTTTTGTGTAATGTACAGGAACAATCACCTGGATCTTGCGTTTATCCTCACACACATGTACGTGCGAGTGTGGAGTGAGTGTTTAAGGGTGCTTAAACTTGCTGAGACAGCCAAGGCATCACACAAGTTCTTCCAGCTTCACCACAGTTCACTGAGTGAAGAATGGCTTTGCCACAAATCCCGCAGTGCTGCCAAGAAGACTAGCCTCGCTTTATTTATTCTCCCTTCCATGCCCGTACAGCATGTACTTTCCCCCTTCCTCTATATTCAATCTCAATTTAATTTGTCCTGTTTTGTTTGTGCTCAGGTAACACCATGATGATCATAGTTGAGAGCATGTTCAATGGTGCCTTGGACTCCTTCCTTAGGGTAAGTCAGTCTATTTGATATTCAAGGCAGACATTCCCGAGCATAAAAGCAGCAGAGTGGAAACAAAACAAAAAGGCGAACTATAATTAGAGCAAATGTGATTAACAGATTTTTCCTTGTGACAAAATATAAAATACTATAATGTAACCTTGTTGGTAATAAAAAGTGATTAATCAACTCAAGCAGTTCTTGAGTGATCAACAACCAGCATATTTATTTATTGCGTAACTTTATTTATAGCTCCTAACCTATTGGTAATAGCTGAGCCTTGAGTTAAGGAGCAATATTGCTAAAAAAAAAATATTAAACCTGTTTTCAACATGTATATTGTGTATGACGGAAAGTATTCATGATTGCACACAAGTGAAGCATTTTTGCTTAGAGATGCTTCTACTGTGTTTTTCTGAACCACCAATGTGACTTAATGGCCTGTTTTTATCCTCCTTAATGCCGAAATGCCAAGTCATTCCTCATTTTCTGTTCTTTTTCCCTTTTAACGCTCGAAATCACAGAAACATGAGGGTCAGTTGAGCGTAATGCAGCTGATGGATATGTTGACTGGAGTGGCATCAGGGATGAAGTACCTTGCCGAAATGGGCTTTGTTCACAAACGCCTGGCTGCACACAAGGTAAGCGAACAGGTGGTGGCGGTGGGCGGTAATAGACTACAGTGTGGAGCTTGATGTATGTCTCAAGTTAGCTTTTTTTTTTTTTCCGTCGGCAAGCTCGGAGAATACAATTTGTCCTTGTCTCGGACCGTGTTTGACAGTCATTTGTCAGTAGCTTATTTGAGGAATACATGAAGCTGAAAATGACAAGACAATGCTGTCAAAATCATTTTGGCATGAGGGTTTGCTCTGTCACTTCGTTGCTTTTTTTTTTTTTTTTGAAAGAACGAGCCGAGCTGTCAAAACTGCAAGCATACTTGTTTTGTAAACAATCAGTCCTTAGTACAGGAAGAGTTTTGTCCACTCAGACTTAAACGTTGTCCCTGGTTCCTAATCAAATGAATGTTTGTGTAGGTTTTGGTGAATGCAAATCTGGGTTGCAAGGTGTCTGGCTTCAGACCTCTTCAAGAGGATAAGATCGAAGCAATCTATACTACACTGGTAAGAAAAAGGTTTCTTTTTATGCTAAATTTGGAACTCATTAAACACCCTGAAGATCACTCTTGCACGCCTGTTATGTTTTTTTAATGAGATTTGGATCAAGTCATTAGCTGTCAGGGTTTTTTTGAGGTCACACATTTTTGAAATAATGAAAACCGTGAGGGAGGGGGAGGAGATATAAGCTTTTACGGGATGACGGGGTTCAACCAAAGGTGAATTTTTGATTTGCCGATTTGTCCTCTGTTATTAACTAGCATGGAGGGAAGAGTGTGGTGCTGTGGACCGCTCCAGAAGCCATCCAGTACCATCGCTTCTCATCTGCTTCAGATGTCTGGAGCTTTGGTATCGTCATGTGGGAGGTCATGTCTTACGGGGAGAGACCCTACTGGGATATGGGGAACCAAGATGTAAGTGCACTCAGATTAAATAAATATATATATTTCTAATATCTGGTCATTCAATGAATTCAAATAATAAAGAAAAAAAAGTATTATTATTATTATTATTATTTTATGTATTCATTTTTTATTTAAATTTAAAAAAAATGTTTTGGGAATTTGCGTTCATCGTTTCAGATGAAATTCATTTAAGAACACTATTTTTATTTTGCAATTCCATTTGCATGAAGGGACGCCGTGTCCATAAGCTAGCCAGGATCTTATTAACAGAAAAAAAAAGAAGCTGCAGCCGCTCTGAAAGCTTTTTCCAAGGCCTAAGCCCCCACTTTAGGTCTGGCATCAGCTCCATAACCAATCCTGTTTTCTCCTAAGGAAGCGCTGACCTCCTTCCAGTGGCCTCCGCCTGTCCCTCCTCCAGTGCCATCATGTTCTTAGAAAGTGTTGAAAAATCCCTCGCTTACATTCATCTTTTTCTGGAAAATGCAAAGGTTTTTTTTTTTCTATTCCGAGGCTTGAAGAGATTGCGGTCGATCGGACCCCCCCGCTGCTATTATTTCCGAGTGAATAGAGAGGCTCGCTCACTTTTACTGTTCAGCCCTCGCTTTTTTTGCGCCTTAAAATACTTCCATTTTACTTTCTAGTCCAAGTCCGAGTCCTCTTTGGATAATTTGATACAATAATACCGACTATTAAAAGACGACAATAAATCTAAAAGATCTATCTTGCTGTTGTGCGTAGAAAATGCAGTCAGCATAATATGCAGGTGCAACCCATTATTTCTACGTTCCAATTTTTAATGTCCAAAATTAATATGCATTAGATAATCAGCGGGTGCAAGCAATCTTTTTTTTTGGTGCTCTCTCACAAAGCACGACAAAGTTTCCTCCCCGGCCGTGTGCATATTATCAAAGTTTCCATTTGCGAGGGCAAAGGGCACAAAGCTTGTCGAGCGCCCCGGAATATTAATCGGCGTTGAATTGATACATTATATCATAACGGCATTGTTGCTTGGCCTGTCCACCTGTAATTCATTGTGCCCTTTACTCGGCTGGCTTTGATTAAATGGAAAATGTCAAATGCTGAAAAGCATTTTATGAATGCTCTTTAGAGAGGCGGGAGCTTAAGCAGGCCGAATAGGGGGAGGAGATTGGCAAGATTGAGAGACGCTGGAGTGTTTTAGGAAATAATGCAGCTGATATATGTAATTTAGACCCTGACTTTTATTTCCTCCTTTCAGCAGAGTGTAGTTCTTAGTGATTCAAGAGAGGGTTAGATAAGATGAAATCCCCAGTGAGGTGTTATGGTGAATGGTTTTTGAATGGGCTCGATGGAGGAGAAAGGACCATTGAGGAAGTCTAGAGGGACGTCCCAACTTATTGAAGTGGACTACAAAGATGGAGGCCAAATTAATACTTCGTTTGTTTTATTTCCCATTGCCTGTGCTGTAGGTGATCAAGGCCATTGAAGATGGCTTCAGGCTGCCTGCGCCGGTCAACTGTCCAACGCATTTGCATCAATTGATGCTGGACTGTTGGCAGAAGGAGAGAACGGAGAGACCCACCTTTAGTCAGATCCATTCGGCGCTCAACAAGAGCATTCGCTTGCCTGACGCCATCGGCTCCTCCACGTTGGCACGAAGGTCGCATCCCGTTATAGAAGCTTCGCAAACATCTTCTATAGACTCATAGATCATTTTGTTCTTCTTCCAGGACCTTGAGTTCCTCCATAACACTAGCAGAAAGGCCGCTACCAACCTTCCCATCATTTAGCTCAGTAGGCGAATGGCTGGATGCAGTGGACATGGGCCGATACAAGGACAACTTCACTGCCGCGGGATACTGCTATTTGGAGTCGGTGGCACGCATGACCGTACAGTGAGTAGAGCTGCGTCTCCTTCTCGCGGTGACCTTCTAGCTTGAGTTTCTCTTGCACCAAGGTTATGGCCTGTATGTTGCCGATTTCACTTTGAAAGGAATTTCAAACAAAGGCCATACCGAGGTAGTAATGGATTTCTATGACTAATGTATGAGCAAGGTAAAAATATATTAGCATAAAAGTACTACATTGAGTTATAGATTTGGGTTGGACATTTGTGACAATTACCGTATTTTCCGCACTATAAGGCGCACCTAAAAACCTCCAATTTTCTCAAAAGCCGCCTTATAATCCAGTGCGCCTTATATATGGACCAATATGGATTCATGGATGAGGACTAATTTATTAAAGTAAACTTTACGTGTTTATTTTGTGTGTTGTGTGATATTAACGTTTGAAGAACGTTGAGTTATTCATATATTGTTATATATATATTTGTTTTCACTATTTCGAGTGTTACTATATTGTGATTGCGTTTGAGCAACGTTGAGTTATTCATTCTATGCGCCTTATATATGGACAAAGTTTTAAAATAGGCCATTCATTGAAGGTGCGCCTTATAATCCGGTGCGCCTTATAGTGCGGAAAATACGGTAATGGGCATTTAGCTTTTCAAATTAAGAACAGTTTTTCATCTCCCAATCTTTATTGAACCAAGGCACATGAGAAATCTCATGGCAAAGCACCAAAGTCACAAAACGCTATCTTGTAGTATATATTAAGTGAATTCATCGTTTTGCCAAAACTGAACGTGTGTGTTTGCAGAGATGTACTGAGCCTTGGCATCACTTCCCTGGAGCACCAGAAGTTGATCTTGGCTGCTATCCAGACCCTAAGAGCCCAGGTCATCCAAATGCACGGACGCGGTGTTCAAGTCTAACAGACGGCTGCTCGCTCACACGTACGTGCAGATGCTGGATGATGGGGTGGTGGAGACGAGGCAAGAGAGACTGACTGTCTTTCCGAATGACGGACAGATCAAAAGACCTTGCGCTCCTCTATTTACTCCTCTTTCCCATTCTTCCACTTGCCTTCTGCAATCCTTCCTTCCTTTTTACGATCAAGCCCCCCCCATCCTCCGAGACAAGCACCGGTCTCTTCGGTGATTGGGGGGGGATGGCAGAGGAGTGATGTCATGTGACTTTTTTGGTGACCTCTATCTGCACTTTGACCTTCAAAAACTGTGTCAGCTAAATCGTCCTGGTTCGGAATCAGCGAGTCAAGACAGAAATATAGTCCAGAATGGTGACTGCTGAGCAGAGAAAGACTCCAAAAGGACTACTTTTCCCTCTTTTTATTAGTTTCTTTCTTCTTCTTTTTTTTTTTTTAAAGTACTGCTTACTGGCCTTGAGTCAAGACTGACAGACACTTCTCCACTGGCTGATTTCACGTGAAATCTGAAGGGACATAATCTAAGGATGTGAAATAGCATCACTTTGCCAGAAGTGATCTCATATCAGATGGTAAAGGGATATCTCTGAATATTAAAAATGGCAGCCTTGTAATCCGCCGACTCAAAGCAGCAGCTGTCAATAGTTATAAAGTCTGAGTTGTCCCGTGCAAAAAAAAAAATAAAAGCTCTAACAAGTTTGGATTTAGTATTTAAATGAGGCTTGCAGAAATACTTTAAATGAATGGGGGCTGATGTACTACTACAGTAAAGTGTGCTGACAGGCCTAAATGGAGCTAGAGCCTGGGGAATGATGGAATGAATTTTCAGGAATATCGGCCTGCTTTTTTTTTTTTTTCGACCCATGGGGACAAAAAAAAAAAGCTGGCAGGAGTCTGGGAAAAGAGTTGTGTGTTTGATCACCCTTAATTTATGTCACTGTCTCTTCCAGTACTTTTTCTTCTCTTTATCTTCCAAACTGTCTTCTATGTGCAAATGAAATATTTAATTTCCCCTTTCGCCTGGATGTCATCTTGTAATCTTCTCCCTCTCTGTGATACTCAGGTCAACTCTGGAAGATGACCCAAATCTCATATTTATTTCTTTAACAATAATTTTTAAAGAGGAGGTTAGGGTGGTTAATTTAAAATATTTAATGTAAATGGGGGGAAAACAAAATAGTTTGCTAATTCTATGAGTGTGACATATTGATCATGTTGCATACGAGACTACCAATGGAGGATGTTAGCTGTCTGCACACAGTATCTGTGTATTCATGAACAGTTTAGTCTGTTTTCATTGGTTGTGGCGTGTGTGAATACAGTATTAGAATGTCATCTTATATATATTTTTTTTCGATTACAGGTTTTCCCCATTACTGTTGGCTATCACGTTTGGTGTTTGTGTACAGTGATCTGCCCCCCCGTCACCTTTTCGAAGCAGATTTGAAAGGGAGCGTTAGTCGATTTCACAATTTTTTTTGATGGGACTAATGTTAAAACCGGTTTGTATTTGCTACAAAATACAGTTTGCGTCGTTTTGCTTGTTCTCGTTTGTCTCTCTTAGTAATTGTCATAATAAAGAAACTCAGGCGGACAGCTGGCAAATTTTTATTTGTCAGCCGACTGCGAGGCCTCACGATTCAACAGTCACGGTTAAATACGACGAAAGCAGCTTACGAAGAAAATGCATCCTCATGCACAAAAAACAATTCTGGGACCTTGTTGCTAGAATGAATGAAATGTAAACCGATCTCCCCATCTCTTACCATTATATGTTTAATACTGTAAATATGTATTTGAAAATGCTAAATCTATTTTTATAATTTGTTTGAAGAACAATGTGTTGAATATATCTTCTCACTGTGTACGGGGTAATTCGTTTGACTTTAGGGCCAAGGCCGACAAACTCTGGTGTTTGGAATATTTAAAAAACAAAAAAGATGACATTTTTGTTAGTTTTTGATGATTTTTACCCATTGGAAGAAATTCTGATGGATGTTACAATTACAAACTGTGTTATTAAAAAATCTACAATATAAGCGAATGTATTATTCATAATATAGTGGTTCATGAAGCAATTATGAAGCTTTACTTTCCCAGAAAGAAAAATCCAAAGACCTAAAAGAAACTTTGCTTGGAGTTTGTCCGTTGTTCGCAAACTAAACTCGATTATTTATCTTTCAGCAATCCATTGCCTTCCTCTCGCTCCCTCTCCAATTAAAAGCACGCTCTTATTCTTACTGCAAAGAAACGGGCCAACGGCCTTCAGAACAAACTCATTCTTCACCCATTAAGTCTACCTGAGCTGCTTGTGCTTGGATCTGTTACAAGGTTAATGCCTTTAATCCATTTAGTCTCAAATTCAACTTTTTTTTTTTTCCACCAAGGATACTTTTCCAAGTTCATGGCTCTCTCTCACACTCTGGCTACATTAACATGTGAACTTACTAAGTCGCTCACTCTGGGAATGAGGTTATATTACTTACTACTTTATTATGCAACAGCCACAGTTCGACCAGTGCTAAGCGTATGGGAAATTATTTCGAATGTAAATTAGCATCATGCTGGACTGCTCCGGGCTTTTGTGTGGGCGTGTGGACGGGCATGAGTGCCGTATGCTTTCAAGCCTGCTCCTTGCATGTGGATGATATTATAGGCCTCCTGTGCATTTCGTGTGTTTTAACAAGGGATTTGGAAAAAGGAATTCTATTTTTATTTATTTATCCAACACAGCGGCGGTGGCAGCAATCCATAGTTTTTATATTGCCGTCTTATTGGCATTGCGGATTGGAGTTTGAGACTTAATGAATTTCATCTCCGAGCGTTGGAGGGCTGCGGCTTTCGGCGACTCCCACGCAATCAAACATTCCCGCCGCCGCTCGCTGTTTGGCGGACCCCGACGAAGCTGCATTGAAACTTCCGAGTGCAGATAAAAAAACTGATTTTGGTACTTTGAGGCTTATCTGAGATTCTATATTAGCGATTTAATGTGATTTAAAAAAGAGGTTAAGCTCTAATGCAAGGGTGTCAGACTCATTTTCATTTGTTATGCATCGTGATGTTGCTGATACGAGAGATTTATGAATTTGATTATTTTAACGCCTTGACGTCAACATGCTCAAGGCCAGCACATTACAAGCGACTGTTTTCCCTTTTGCTACAATGGATATTTATTTATATATTGATGTTATTTCAATGTTATTCAACCTTGAATCTGCATCATTTGCCCTTTGTGCTTCATCTCAATTACTCTGCCCTTTATCACGTTAGTTTTGAATCAAATATTCCGATTTATACGGGAATTCATTCAACCGATTTTTTTTTTTACAAATGAAAATCTATTAAATATGACTGGAAGAAATGTCAGGTACAGATTTAAAGAGGCCCATGGGAAAGCTGAGATGCAGCTTTTCCGCTCTTGTGATTAATGATTAAAGCAATCACAATAAAAAAGGGAAGCACCATCCACCTCTAAACCAGTTTGAAGGGGAAATAGTTGCTCCTGTCCTTTTATTTTCCAAAGCGTGCCATAGCTCAAATCGGCTTTTGGAAATTAATCCTTGCATTATGGTGGGAGTGCGTAAACAAACCTATTAAGTAAGGGGGGTTTGTAACGCTTTTCTAGGTAAAAGCTTGTTTCTCCACAGAGAGATGAAGGTTATGCATGCTTCTGTGAATGTGCTCTGGGAAAAAACGAAGGGAACAAAGTGGCAAGGGGGGGCTGACGAAGGAAACCAAGCAGCAAAATGCAAGGCAAACCCTCAGGGAAGAAGATCGTCGCGGCTTTTTAACAGCTTGATCTTAAACCACCTCGCTCTGTCTGGCCTAGGTCCAGCTTATGCTTGGCTTTGTCTTTCCCGAGCTTCACTCAGCCACTTTGCCCGAGTGGCAAAAAGTCATTGTCTGCAAATCCTCCTTCACTGCTTCCCATCGTATCCCTCCACTGAGATGTACTTATACGAGGCGGCGTGGGTTCAGTCTGACAAAATCTGAACTTCCCACTGAGCCAAGATTAAACTCTAAGTGACCGCACTGACAACTTCTCTCTGTGTAGTTGGCTCCTATCTTCCTTTTTGGACAGTTTTAACACCCATCTATCTCACGGCCTCCCGAAACTCTCCTTGAGAGCACTTTCCGGGCCGATCTAATAGCCTGTATGTTACCTCTCCGTGTCACGACATTTACTATACAGGCTATTTATCACTGTCCTCCGTCACGGCTTTTCTGCATCATCCATCATAGATATTTCCCTCTTTGCTGCTTTCAAGACCACGAGTCCTTTCAACACCTGGATGGAAGTACTATTTTTTGGTTTGTTCCTCTTGTTACATACAAAGTTGCTCCCAATGCAGCATTAAAGTGGCAGTGGCATCAAGCAACACGAACAGGCCGAGGAGTTTTAAGCAGTGCCGCAATGCCATTCAGTGGACGTTAAAATAACTACAACATCAAATTCAGCCATTATGTATTGATATATATGAGCCAAGTGTGATCGTCCCACGAATAAAACCAAATAAAATGTGCAAGAAAAAAAAAAATCATTTGGGTTCGCCATATGGATGCCAGGCATTGTGAATAAGTCGAATTTAATGAGTTGTTTAATAGCCTAATTAATTGTAGCAATGCAGCTAACTGCTGTTAGATTAATTCGACATAAGTAATTATACCAAAGCGATTATATGAAGAATTGTTAAATTGCAACTCTAATGGTTCGCTGATCACAAGTTTTTCTTGGCTGAGTTCAGATGGGCCTTGGTGACCCTGAATAATCTAATAAGGATGAAAAAATCCTTCAATACCAGATACAAGCTATTAAAATGATGAGTCGGGTTCCACATGAGCAATTTCAAAATCCTAGGATAATACTAGGATAATAGTTCCATAATCACACACATATCCTGCCAAGAATCTATAACTAGAATCACTAATTACTTGTGAGAGGTAATATGGGGGTGTCTGCAGAACCTCCAAATGGCCTGTGTAGGTCTTCTTGACAAGGTTGTCCAGCAGGTGGTAGTGGTGTACAAGAACCCAAAATTGAATGAAGCTACATTATGAGAAATGTGCTGCTAGTTTATCTGCTGGCTTCTCTGTTTAACCATCTCAACATTGAACTGAATATTATGTTATTGTTTTATAATAAGCAAATGATTATTGCTAATATGTAGAATAAAAAATACACAGTGAATACTGATAAAGCTGTTTCAATTGCCAGTAGGGGGCAGTAAAATCTATTGTCAGATGTGCACATATTGATTGCATTCTAAAGTTGATTTGTCATTTTGTTTTTAAATAAATAAAAATACCTGATGTAAAAGCGGAATTCATGTCGCAATATATTGAGACAAAAATCCATCGAAGATTAATTTTGATCGGATTCGGTGCGAGACATTTCTAAGTGCAGTCCGATTGGTTTCAGTTGGTATTTTTGCAGACAGCCGCAGGTCCAAAGTTGTGTTTGTGCCGTTGTGGGAACACAGCGAACACAGCTGACTCACTTCCTGGCCAAGAAAAATAGTTCCACTGAAATTCAGCACAGGTGAGGCATGTAAAGCCTTTGACATTGTGTAACAAGGCATACTGTCTGAACACTGGAGTCTTCAGAAGATTGAAAAGTCCAAAGTATTTTAATAAATAACTGCAAGCAGATGATATAAAGTTAATCAAGCATCACCCAAATGCCATAACCACCTGCGCCACAACTTAGACCTACTGTTAGCTTGTCTAAGACCAAGTCTACTTTCTGTCACCAGATCCTCAGGTGCGCCGGGAGCATATACAAGGAAACATAGTAATTCCTAAGAACCTCTGACTTATCTGGCAACGAAGTCGGATGTGCTTTTAAACATGTCATGGCAACATTTTGAAACTGTTGAGTCATTTTGACTCACAAACCGTAAGAGCTCACCCCCGCAAAATTATGTTCCGACCATTTGCCAACTGGCAATGCTATTGAGTGTTCCTAAACAAAGCAAAACAAAAAAAACAAAGAATAATAGAAACAACATTTGACCTAGAAAGGGATATTATGAGCCTTTAAAAGTACAAAAAACAAATAAAAGACTGGCAATAGGGGGACTTGTAGACTACCTGACCACACTGACTGAACTGCCAATTGATAATTTATGCAAACTCTGATGAGTCGTGTATTACATCAGTTTATATACAAAAAAAGCCATGTGAGCTCATTCTTGCCACAATGCAACAAAAGTGTTTTTACAACTTTAACAGAGGAGAACATGTCAGGTCAGGACTGTGAGACTAGCAAAACACAACAAAAACTGAGATCCAGACATGTAATCTGTCTAATCCAAAAAGCTGTGAAAACGACTGGGGAGAAGAAAAAAAAAAAGGGGGGGGAGGCATTAGACAGGGAGTTAGTAAGAAGGGTAATTTCAAACTAATTTGGCCTAAGGTGATTAAGTGAGACTTGCATTGTGATCAAATAAATTATAAAAAAAAAAAATCTCTTGACCAGATTCACATGCATTTATTTTCTGTAGTGCTTGTCTTCATTATCCCATTCACTAACAATGACGGCTATAGACGTCAAATTCTTTTTTAACTGGGCTGGCAGTGAGTGAGTTAGTTAACTGTCCCAGTTGACGACATGAGGCAAGTATTTTTACAGTCTATTTTAATCAACAATTAAGTTAATCAACTCATTGAAGCCAATTATAGACGACTCTTTGACAAAAAGTGGCTTAATTGGCAACCGATCTTAAGGAGTTGTTAATCTCAGGAGCACTTGCGGAAGAAAGTGGACCAGGCCAAGCCAAAGAAAAGCAGATGGAGTGTTATGGAAGCAGATCTTTGGGGCTTCAGACAGCCTGAGCCATTGCTGATGACCGCTTGGCTGGGCCCCAACGGTGCCAGTATAGATTTAACCCGGCCTGCATAGCGTGCTGTGCATATGGGCCCCTAATTGGCTGGAAAGTACCTGGTAGTTTACCAGTCTGTGGAGACTGAGCGATTAGATTAGCCATGTCAGATTACAGCTAGAGCGCCGTCAGACGGTGTCATCCCAGACTCGCCCACTGCGAGAGAGGAGATGGGGATGGGAGGGGTGGGGAGGTCGGCGGGGTCCGAACTGTTGATTGGAAACATTGTGACTTGCACTTAAAGATGTAAATAATTCTTTTTTTTTTTTTAGACTCTAATCTGGATTGAAAAATATTTCTTGTATTATGTATACTTAATATAGACTGCCTGATTGGTAAACACAAAGCCACACACACATCATACACGCCACCTCTGAACAGATGGAGCCGCTTCTGAAGCAGATAATCCGTTATTGTTCTGCATATTTTTTGATTATCGTCACGGTTGTCGTTTCGAAACCATACTTGAGCTTGATCCCGGTTTGACTGCTTGCTTCCGAGCTAATATCTTTGGCTCGCAGCCTGAAAAGTTCACTCAATGAGAGTTCCACATAAGCTGATACATTTGAGAAATTAACAAGGCAAAGATTTGTTTTTGTTTAGGAAGCACAAAAAGAGGATTTGCGGGGGAGATTTGAAATGTGTTTACATCTGATTCTTCTGGTTTTATTTAATCCAGCCGGCGCTTAAAATGTTGATATTTCTTCAAAACATCTGACAAGGACTGACACTTCTTTTTTTTTTAAATGAATTTTCTCCACTAGATGACATAAAGCTCCATTTTTTTTAGCACTCGCGTGTTTTTCATTCTAATCAATAGAGGCCGTCATACTACTTCCAAAAATCGATCCGAGATTTCTGTTTGTCGCATGACGCCCCGAGGACAATAAAAGACGAGTGAGATTAAGACAATTAGGGGGTTGATTGTTATCCAAAAGACGAGAAGGAGAAGATTAAATGAGGAGATTTAGGTCAAAGTGGGGATGCCCAGAGGAAGGCGGGGCTAAGCGAGGACGGCCAAGAAAAGGAGGAAGGATTGGGGTCAGAGAAATTGATCACTCCAGCATGCAAGCTTGCTCTGATTGGGGAAGAGAGTGATCCTTAGAAAGACTTCATTGGATTGACCTGAAGAGTGAGACAGGTTGAACTTCAGCCCGTCCCGGGATGTCTTGACCTGTCCGAACGTTGCCCTTGTTTTTCCCTCTCTAACGGTTTCATGCCGCCTTCTCTTGAGCCTAATTAGCAGACATTTTTATTGATCCACTGGATTTGGTGCTGAAATCCCCTTCGCTGTCTGCCAGACAGATCCGAGCTAAAGTCTTTCTCTAGCTGGTGGTCTGGAAGATTGGGGGGGTAGGCCCACCTGTTAACCACAAGCCAGAAGCGTGCCGACTTTGCTACACCCTGACATCACCCCTTTTTTTTTTAAATCCACTGTTCTACTCCGTCACCTCAAAAGCCCAACCCCCAAATCCTTAAATCCTCTGTCACCCCTCAATAAGTTTTTCACGAGCCAGACCTGACAAATTTGAATACCTCTGCTAATATTTTGTTTGTGGGAAAACATATTAATTTATGTTAGGCCCATAAATTCAATTCCCAAAATGAGTCCATCATAAAAATTTGGACTAATATAAAACACAGATGCTTCCAGGAAAACAACCCATTTGATAATGCCGTCATACATATTTAAGATTTGCAGTCAGTGAGGATAATCCCTGCATTTAAAGGGATCTGATCGAAAACAACGTTGACCAGTCGGTAAACAACAAGACAGTCGAAAAGTGACTCTCTCTACTGTGCATCACTACATAATCCTCTTTTATTTATTTTTTTAAAGATCTACCAGCTTTGACAGTTTAGCAAGACAAAGACCGTAATCGAAACATAACAACAATGGCGCACTGTTGAGTGGAAAATCCAAATAGGCTGGGCAAGAATTGTCACGATGATAAGCAACACAAAAGTCACTTACAAACATGACCCATCACATTTCTTTTGTCTTGCATGTGGGTTATTTTCATTTTCGATGCACGGAAACAGCAACGCAATAAATATATTCTTTAAGGTGCGTCTTTTCCACGAGGGAAAACGCACCATCGTTCTTCGCTGTAATTATAGACAATGTATACATCAATTAAGTCCCCTGACTTAAACGCTTAGTCACAAAAAAATCCCAAATACCAAATTAAATCTGATAATTGTATAGTCACCATGACATTGCACATTGTGTATCCTTGTGTAATTTTTCCATGACTCAAAAAACAACGTACACCATGTGACAAGATTGTCACGAAGGAGAGTCAATTGTCTGATTATTTTCGTAAATTTGCTCGAAACGCACAGATGTGTTCCATAAATTGCATTTTCATTATTTGCTGTTGGTCTGGAACTGGATTTTCTGCTTGAACCTAAGGTAGACCAGACAGGAGCTTTCGCTACACGCCACAACAGTCGAAGAAAAAGCAGGTATCCTTAAGTCTCATCGCTTTGTCTCATTTTGCTGGTCTCAGACAGCTTCGGTGGAGCTGACCTAGGGTCTTTTCTTCACTTTATCCTTTCATCTTGTCTGGACCATTATCTCACCCTCCCCACCCCACCCAAACAAGAGTTTTTCCTCTCTTTAAAAGTGTGTCTGGACAGCGCAATGTGCCAGACATAATAAGATCGGCACGAGCCAACTCGCCACTTGTCCTCGGAGTTTGGAGACTTGAGTTCTTGAGCTTGAGCCTAGACTGTCTGCAAATTAGAGAAATTAGCGCAGTCGGGTTAGAGCCAGTGAAAGACACACACACACACCAACCGACCCCCAAGCCACACGCCGCACCTCGATTAAGCAATCTCGCCATATGGCAGCCAATTTCCTATCTCAGCTAAGACAAGAGGCTGGAGGATTCTTTAGACTAAAGACAGATGCATTATTTCATAACAATGTAGAATTTCAATTAGTGTGAGTCCAATATCAAATCACTGTACCACTATAAAAACAAATTGTCCAATTTTAAAAGATTCAAATTATTTTAGGTGTTTCTGAAACTCTCCTAGCTATTTATAAATGTCAGGTAAGTATGCGTGAGTCTAAAAGTAACCGGGATGCTCACCAGACAGCTCTTTAAATCTCTTTCTTATGCACTTAGGTGACCTGGCCTACATCTTTAACTGGACGCAAGCAGAAATCAGAGCACAACTGATTTGGACTTTAAAAAACAATCTAGAAACTTAGGGGATATTTATGCAAATAGTCATGTGTGATTAGGAAAATGTTCAGCAAGATATAGGTCAAGGAGGTACAGTGGTAGCAGATTGCTCATTATGTGCCAAACCAAGCAAAATTCTCCAAGTGTGTTTTCCAGTGGCAACAGGCCGACCATCTGCTCCTCTTTTATTCATTCATTATCATCTCGGCTTTGTGTTTGTGTGCGTGTGTGTAAGCATACATCACAACAGACACTTGGCCTGACCAAGTGTACATACAACGTCACCAATGTTGTTGTCCGAAGCCAACAGTTGCGTGCTTCGATCACGTGACGCCGCTCGCTCGCCATTGGCCGGGCCGTGCGGCTAAAAACGCTTGGCGCAATCCCGGGGCTCGAGAGTTTCGTGTGACGGTGGGAAGAGTGGTCACTGGATATAAGCGAGGGGAAGACAGAAGAGCAACTGAGGTCAGAGGAAACATTGGAGGGGATGACCTAACCAAAGAAAGGATGCTCCAACAGCTAAATGAATGTGCACAAGTAAGTGTTATTTATTTTAATGTTTTTATTTATTTAAAATAAGTCATTTATTGTATTTATTTAAATGTATTTAATATATTTTTATTTATTTAAAATGATTCATTAATTTTTTTATTTAAATTTATTTTAGTGTATTTATTTAAATGTATTTATTTTATTTATTGGAATAGTCTATGTTGATTTTGATTTTAACATTTTTTTTTTTTGTATCCAACTTTCGTTTTCCAGATCGTAAGCTTTAATCAACAAACCTAAGACTGAAGGACTCAAACCAAAGCTTTCACTTTCCTCAATACCAAAGCCAAAAGAAGCTGGTCCGTCACCTCCAGTGTATTTCGCCAAAATGAAGGAGGAAAGCACACAAAGTGATATGAGCACTTGGAGAGAAATTGACTTTGCTCTCAATTGTACCTACATTGTACCGGATCAAGTGTCGAACCCAAGTTTCAACCTGCCAAAGGCGATGACTACCATTCCACGCAACCTTTCGTTTGAATACAACAAGGATGAGGTAAGAGCAGTTTTGGATTGTGCAAAACAACGTACGATGGAACAAAAAAAATATACAAAGCTTTACTTTCTCTTTCAAAACAGAATACACCCTTCATACCAACACACACAAACAAACCCAGACACTATGACGTTAGAAATCCTGCCAGTTGATCATATCACACCTTGTTTGCTTTCTTTACAATCAAACACACCCTTCTTCACCTCCCTCAGATTATTCCACTCAGGTGATTCATGCACTTTGCGATAACACTTCAGTCAGCTGACCGGAAAAAAAAAAAATTGAGGGCAAATACTTTTTCTACAGTCGTTATCAATAGTTTGCTAACTTATCTTTGTGTCATCCTTTTTGTGCCTGCTCCAAAACTTCCGTTCTTTTATCTACCAACTTCGATGATTATCACATCATAGGTATTTTCCATCATATGCGATTGTCTTATTTTTAAATCTCCCTTTTGCCAACATGTCTCTTTGTTTTTCAATCAAGAATGACAATAAGAAAGAAGTCAAACGTGCTTGAAGTCATGTGCTCTAAGCAAACTGGCTCAAATCCAAAGGTAGTTTCCCTTTCCTGAAGTACAGCTTCTTTATCGTCGCTGTCGTCAAGGTGAAACTGTTTTTCTACTGACTCCTTCCGTGATTATAAAATAGTCTTGTGCGAGTTGGTGACCATACGTGGATGACTTCAGAGTAAGTCACGGAGAAATTCACATGTCAAGGCTTTGAAAACTTATCTCAGCATTACGCATATTGAAAGTGGAAGGGGATTGGATTCAAAGAATTTGAGCTATTTTAAAACTTTCGATCAGATTTGGAATTGGGACTTTGGAAATACTAGACAAAAAAATTGTGAACCTAAAGTTGTGTTAGTTGGGAAATGGTCACAATTGCTTTTTGGTGTTTGATGAGATTGAGGTCCCGGGACAAAAATTGGCTTCTCCCAAATAGTGCTTGCAAATTTATTTAAGAATAGATTAAGCAATCAAGGATATGATTTTGACAAACAAATAAAAATTGCCAAACAAAAGTTTGATATGTGCCTTCAAACACGTGGCAGATGGCACATGAGCAGTAAGTGCCAGTTAGGTGTGGGGGGTGGGGGGGGGCAGTTTTTTGCGGAGCGTGCAGAGGGGGTGGGCATGGTGGCTGTGCGTGGGTGGGGTGGGGGCGATTTAGGTTAAAACCAGATGATTAACTTTCGTTGGGAACAGGCTGACCAGCCAGGCATCAGGCCTAGACCTGGCAGGCATACAATTTCCAATTCTGTCCAAAAAAAGATGAGGGGGGGATAGCGTGGGGTATCTGCTGCCTTTATTGGGTTCTTCTGCACACGACGCGACCCCCACCCGCTTTCCCCCCGCCTTCCTCGCAACAACCTGAGCGGTTGAGCAGCGGCGGCAAAGCGCTTGGTTATCCACGCAACGCCGGCTTAGCACAATACGCCCTGTCACACCAGTTCAGCACATCTAAGAATCACCTCACGTGAATATGCACTGCCACACACACACACTGGCGTAATTAAAAATTTAAAAAAATACACACACTTTGAAGCACTGCTCTTTAATGACATGATAAACAACCATACAGAGATTTAGGTCATGTTGTTGTTTTTAATAGTTGACCTTTTCATAAGGTGCTTTGGTAATCCTTTTGAAGGGGTCGTTCCTCAAGGGCAGAAAGAGGGAGAGTGTGTTTACTTTCGGGGTTAGTGGATTGGCTTGGGGGCAGGGTCAATTTAAAGATGGAACACAAAGCTCCTCAAGACATCCAGATTGTAGCCTGGTGTGTGTGATTGGGGGTGGATTGCAGAAATAAAATATCATATAATAAATATAATATAAGATAGCCTCAGCCTAAAATAAAAAATATTAGAAATAATGAATAATGATAATAATAATAAGAATAAACAAAACAAAACAAATAATATTAATAAATAGATCAAATTAAAAGTAATCTTGTATAAATTCAAAATAGAAAATTGCACTGCACTGCACACAATGAAGACGAAGAATTCTTTGAATCCCTCAAAACAAAAAGTTGTTTATTCTTCTTTTGATTCAGGTGAAAATATTTTTGCAAGTCAAACAAAGTGCAAGTCACATACATAGAGAAGCAGGTTAAACCGCATCTTGGCTCGTTTCGCCGCGTTTAAAATGGACAGCAGGTCAGGGATCAGTAGGTGAAAGAAAGTAAACTATAATTCCAGTCAGTAGGTGAAGTCATTAGTGAAGGGAAGTAGGCCACCTTGGAGCTTTAAACTTCTTTTCTGAGCTGTCTGGGTCAGTGTGAAGAAGCAACCAACATTACGCTGTACAATTTATAATTAAGATGATTTGTCATTGCATCTCGAAGAACAAAAAATCATTTTTATTGTTTTCTAGTGAGACGCATAAAATAAAGGATCATTGTAGTACACAATTGTGTATTATAAATATACTTGGGATCTGTTTTGAAGGTGAGCGGTGTGTTCAGCAAAGAGTACATTCCTCAGGGGACTCGATTTGGTCCTCTGCAAGGAGACATCTACACCAAAGACAACGTCCCCAAACAGGCCAACAGAAAATACTTCTGGAGGGTAAGTTTTGATTCAGCTGACCTTCCTTGGGCTTTTTTTTTTTTTTTTTTGACACACACAAACTCAAAATGGTCATCACATCTTTACTGGAACTTACAGCGTCACTCAGAAAATATAGTTTCTCCCAAGTGAATTCCCATTCTTTTTCCCGTGAATGGTATTTCCCATCCGGCTTTATTTCCTGTAACCTTGTGAGCAGAAGTGGGAAGTCACGCTCATGAACTCAATTACATTTCTGAGTTCAGTCAAGTACATACGTGTACAATCGGGCTGGAGGCCAGCTGTTTTTTTTTTTTTTCTTGCAAAGAGAAGTGGAACTATTTATGACTACCGGTACTGTCAATGACGAGAGTGAAAGGGAGAGAGAGCGTGACACAGCAAAGTGGAGCCCGCCTCCAAGCTACAAATAGAATGACAGCTCAAGCACAAATACACAGGATTGACAGAACACACACCACACACTGAGGCCCGCCCGCACTTGAGGAACGATCAGCACATTAGAACAGAAGAAGACTGAGGACACTTTACCGTACATGGCAGGCTTGAATGTTTGTATTTTTTCTCCCTTTATAAATGTCTTTATTCGCCAATTCAGCTATATATTAAGTATGAAAAATAAAAACAAATGCATTTTCTTTTCGGGCTTGTTGCAGATTTATAGCAACGGGCAACTTCAGAACTTCGTCGATGGCTACGACGTCCATAGGAGCAACTGGATGCGTTACGTCAACCCGGCACGATGTCTGAGCGAGCAGAACCTGGTGGCTTGCCAGAACGGTCGAGACATCTACTTCTACACCATTCGGCCGGTGGAACCCAAACAGGAGCTGCTCGTGTGGTACAGCCAAGAGTTTGCCCAGAGGTTATGCAGTCAGCAGGAGAATAACAAACACAGTGAGTGCAAAAAAAAATCTATAAATATTTAAAAAAAAAAACATTAAAAGACAACAAATCAAGATTTGCTTCTATCATATTTAGTATTGTGACGGCCTGATATCGATCTTGGACGTGAAATAAGAATGATGGATGTTTAAAGTCCTTCAGTGAGTCATTTTTAAAAAGCTATTAAGCAAACACAACAGCATTATATCCTCATTCAGAGTGATTGTTCATTGCTCCAAAGTTGAATGACTCACAGTGACTAATAGTACTGTAATGTAATGTAATTACATTGTTAAAAATCTAAAAGCACTCACACGAGTTTCATTCCAAGGTCTGTACTTGTGCAACATTTGTCATGACTTTTATGAACTATTTTAGCTTCAAGGTGAAATCCAAACGCTGGCAAAGCATTAGGCACATTCCAACTTGTTAGACAAAAAGAAGAATACTGACGGAAGTTAAAAAAAACAAAAAAACATGCTGACACATTGTGTGATCGATTCGCTAATTGTTGTTCCGGCGGGGCAGACGTGACATGACACATGGATACTCATTTAACCACCAAGCGATACACTTGAATTGACAAACGGAAACCAAAACTGCATGGTTTTATAGGCTATGAGTCAAACCTAATCGTTTACCATCACTGGGAGCGGGATACGTGGGTGGATGAGATGTCATCATATATGAAATTCAAGTCCTTGCTCTATATCAACTTAGCAAAATAATTTCTCTGTTGCAGAAAACATGAATGTTGCCGACGAGCAAGAAAACGCCAAACAGCCAATATGGCCCAAGGAGAAGACAAAGGAAGAAGTGAAAGAGGAGAGACATGATGAAGAAGTAGATGTGGAGATGTTGGGGAGAGACACTCCTCCAGATACTCCCGATGACCAAATCATGGATTTCAGCAAAAAGATTGAGAAACAGGAAAAGATGGACAGGGACCAGGAGGAGTTCATTCCATCCCCTCAGCCTGAACAAATCCACAGAGTGAATCCTGCTTATTTACCCGATCACTTCTCGGCACTATCATCTGACCAACGAAATTTACCCCTTCACCTCCACGGCCTCTACGGCCACAGGGAAGGTCTGGTGTCATCTCACCCGCTTTACCCTCAATCCAGACCCCTCCAGCCGCCCTACCAGCTCCTTCCTCCCTTCACCTCGCACTATCCTCGCCTCCTCCTTCCTTCATACTCCCCTCCGTTCCCCGGAATGCTGCCTTCTAGAGGATCTCTCCGGTATGGCAGCTATCTCGGCACGGATGGCATCCCGTACCCTCCCCTCAGCACCCCTAATCTCCTCTCAATGTCCATGCCATACTCTTCATCCCCACAAGGCGGTTTGAAAGAGCTAACCCCTAATGTGTCCCCACCGAGAGGCGCCCCGGCGACCCCTGACCTCTCTCCTGTTCCCAAGCCGACAAGCCAATTTCCCTCACCCGGACATACTTCCTCTAGTTACGAGGAAGCAATGAACCTAACGGTGGAGATTACCAAAGGCAACTCGGGGTCACGCAATCGTCCCGGGCACAAATCCTTGCCCTATCCTCTGACGAAACAGAATGGGAAGATCAAGTATGAATGTAATATCTGCGCAAAGACTTTCGGACAGCTGTCGAATCTCAAGGTAGGGACTTCGGCATCCGCCATTTTGCACTCGTACGAAAGGGCTGTGGTTGAATTGTTTTTGTCACCGTAGGTCCACCTCCGAGTACACAGCGGCGAGAGACCTTTCCAGTGCAACTTATGTAAAAAGAGTTTCACTCAACTGGCTCATCTACAGAAGCACCACCTCGTCCATACAGGAGAAAAGCCGCACGAGTGTCAGGTATGTTTAAATTAGAGTCATAAATAAACGGGTTATAGAACTCTTGCGCAACGTGTCATCCGGTAGTTGTCTTTTCCGATAACCGGATCTTCTAAAATCTAATCTTCTAGCATATGTGAGAAAGTTGAAAGTGCTGTCAAACAGAACTGATTATAGAATTCCCGCGGTAAAGAACAGGACGTCAACATTGCGTAATTCCACATTGTGCCCCAAAATAATCCCGACATCAATCTGTCGCAACCGTCACCGGATCCCTTTTGAGAAATCTTGTTTCATATTTTCCAGGTGTGTCAAAAGCGTTTCAGTAGCACCAGCAACTTGAAAACTCACCTTCGACTTCATTCTGGGGAAAAACCTTACCAGTGCAAACTGTGCAACACCAAATTCACTCAATACATCCACCTCAAGCTGCATCGTCGTCTCCACAGCAGTCGTGATCGACCTTACCACTGCCAGATGTGTTCCCAGGCCTTCTTCCACCATTTCTCCCTTCGCATCCACCAACGCAGCTGCTGCCCAGCCAACTCGGGTTCACCCGTCAACGTTCACATGAAAGAAATGCTCGAGGGCTTCGACGCTAGCCAAGAATCCGACACTCTCACGGAAACGGCGTCGGCGTCACAGGTGGAGGAGGCGGTGGAGAGATGGTTAGCTCGTACCTTGGAAGGTGAGGGTAAGGAGGACCAGAAAGAAGCCACCTTTTTGTTGAAAGCGCTGACTCTGGCTGTTAACGCACCAATCAGCCAATCAGCAGCCCCGGTTTCCCAGCACAGTTCTCTGGCGGCCTATCAGGAAAGAGCAAGCGTGGTCCATCTTCACAAAAGTTCCACGGTCAAGTTGGAGGCTCAGTGAGATACAACCAAACAAAGGAGCAAAGGAGATTTCAAGATGGACTAAATAGAGAAAGAAATGTCGCCAAAAGTAGCCTCTGTTTTGACTGAAGAGATGAAATATAGCTTTTTTTTTCTTTTTTTTTTAAAATGTGAGCACCACCAAAATAAGAGCATTCCAAAGACTGGACGTGATGTTTGATTAGACAAATTGTGCTTCCTCCCAATGAATACTACAAACTGTGAAGTCAATTGTTTTTACTCAGGTAGTTTTATTTTGGTGTGTTAACTTATTATGTTTTCACCTGTTTTGATTAGAGATGCTTATTTATTTAGCTTTATTGTTGTTTATTTGATGGTAGACATTGAAACGACTCAGGAATATTAACAATTATCATTTTAGTTGATTTTTGCTTGCTTTACTTTGTGTTTCGTGTGCATAAATTATTTTACAATTTGCTAATTTATTTATTTATAATAAAAAAAAGGGTCAAATCTGGTATGTTTAATTTACATTTGCCAAAATATTGTTGTAAAATTGCTTTTGCTTGATTATAGATGTGAAAGTTCATTTTATTTCTATGCTTTCAGTTCTTATTGAGGACTGTCGCTGTAGTTTTGCACTGGATTACATTTTTTGCAAGTGTTCCTACGTCTCAATCCAAATAGAATACTTTTTTTTTGGGTTTTTTTGTACGAGGTTTGACCCTGTAGTTTATTTTTTTAACAGGTTTGAGATTGTAAGAATTTTTACGTGAGAGACTATTTTGATGATACTTTTATACGACGTAGCGTAATAAAGATTGTTTCAACACTATATGTACATACATTGAGCGTGTGAACAGATTTCTTTCCCGTGAGTCAAAGGTTTTATCAACAAATTTGCTCTTTCCAGTAATCCTTTGCAATAGTTTTTTGTTTCGGTTTGCATGTGGTGTCCTGTCTTTGACCAAAAATATATATATATATTTCCTCTTCCCCTGCGTGGTAGAAACCACATCAGTAACGCCAACGTACGAGCCCAAGTAAAATCTTCTCAAGAATTCTTATTTGTGCTGCCATACAGCAACATTCACGGGATTTTTTTTTTTTTTGCTGAGTTGTCAAAACCTAGTCATGTGGACGTGATATACGTCGCGTGAATTATGTGGTTAAACAAATAATGAACAGCTGAAAAAAAAGTCAGAGACTGATAAAACAATGTGGCAATCCATAAATGTGGATATAACTTAAAATAGGATGAATTAATATAACCAATGTTTTGGAAGTACTGTGGAATGAATCATTTCTAATGGTGCTAAAAAAAAAAATGTCCACACCAAGTGATGGACTGTATCACACTAAATATATATATTTTTTGGGCCTGTATGCTTTGAGGAAGTTGCCTGGGTGCATTATAAAATACCTCACCAACAGAAGAACATAAACAAGAAAAAAAAATTAAAAATACATGTGAGTAGACAAAAATCTCATGGTTTTAAAAGAGCTTTTATGAATTTTAACACGTAATAATACATCTTGAAATTTGCATTTACGAGCATTGTCTATGATGCCTGATGACATCAATGTCACTAAGAATGAAACCATTCTTGACAAAAACTAATTGGCCAATTTGGGACGTTTCAGAGCGTCATGGACGTGACAGGAGTTTTACGAGACCTGTTTGAACACATTACGTGTGTGTGCTGGCTTTGTCGGAAGTAATCTCTTCTTAGCAATGATGACAAGGCTTGGGTGATTCAGTATACATTGGGGAGGGGAAGAAAAATGAAAGAAGGGCAAAGATGGTTTAGTTCCAGTAATTTCACAATCATTTCCTCACTCACGTGGACAGCTTTACTGTCCCAGACGAGTTTTGATGAAGGTCACGTGCACCTTGGAGAAGCAGCCAAGCGTTCAGAACCACCCAAAAATTGAGGCGCAATATATTTATTTTCAGTTTGTGCCCATTGTATGGCAAACCTTTTTTGTTTGGAGCCAATTAAAACCATCATTCATCAAAAGCGAAAGCAGGGTTGGTCAGTTTTCGCATTACAAAAATATATTTTTTTGTATTTTATTCCTGTTTTGATACTAAATACATAAATGAATTGTCTCTTGTATTGGAGCAAAAAAAATTAATAATCAAAATAATTAAAGGGGATGTAAAGTTAAAAATATATATATACACTACCGTTCAAACGTTTGGGGTCACAAAATTGTTTGGGTGACCCCAAACCTTTGAAGGGTAGTGTATATATTTATTTAGATAATTATTTATAGATTATATATATAATCTTCTGTGTAAAAATCTTATAATATATATGTATACTTATATTCATAGATTATATATAATCTTATACAAATATAAGATATAATTTATAATATTTTATTCATAATATTTTATTATACTAATATTTACACTACCGTTCAAAAGTTTGGGGTCACCCATACAATTTTGTGACCCCAAACCTTTGAACGGTAGTGTATATATATTCTACGCACCCCTATTTGTTTAAAGCAGATGAGGCGTGACAGTGGCTATCATTTTATCTTGTAGAGATTCACAAAAACACCCTGTGCCATGTGGCAAATTAATTCCACAGAAAGTACAGAGTCCGTGTTGTGCGAGTCATACACACTTTACTTTCAGTTGCTGTTGTTTGTTCGTCAGCAGTGAAAGGCCATGCAAAGTACAACCATGGGTGTGGCTGTTTAATTAGAATACATTGAGTTGGTAAGGGCAACCTGGTCTAAAGGTAAAAGTGTTAAGATAAAGCGTCGAAATGTTCACACGAATTTATCAGTATTGGGTCAATAAATCTAGATTGGGCTAAGGGAAACGAAAGTGGAAAATAGGACTAACTATAAATTACATACAAGGAATAGAACTATGTCACGCATGATTATATTTAACTCGAAGGGTAATGGAAAATGTAGTTTTGTGACATTGGGTTGAATCATTTAAGTCTCCAACCAAGAATATATTTTTAAATGGTTTGTGATTTTCTTATCATTAAATGTCAGTAAGTCTCCCAATTAGAAAATTTCATTAAGATTGCTGTTTTTAATTTGACACAATTTGTCAATCTTGTGGATCATGGGTTTTTTGGGGACAATAATACACGTTAATTTAAATGTTTTGCACTTACGCGTTGTCTTCTGTACTGAAGTATTTGACATGTTGGCTTTAACCCCAGCGCCGTTTGATAACGTTATAATACCGCCATCTAGCGGACAAACTGGACACTCGCATGCCACTGATTATTTTGTGCTGTTTTGGAATTATGTCGCCATCGAGCGATGGAATTTGACACTTGGTGGAATATAATAAAGAAAGAGGCGCAAACTGCAAAATATAGCCAGTCAAATGTTGTTTTTGCGTAATTAGGAGAGTGCTACTTTGAAGAGTAATTTTACTTCCCACGGGATCTCATGTTATTGTCAAAGTGAAGGTACAGTTTGTAGTATAATAATAATAATAATAATTTTAAAAAAGCCTTCTTCTAAAGAAAAGGTGACAATGTGCCAAATGTCCCTGAGGATTTATTGCGACTGTCCCGTTGGAGAATTTAGCCAAAGGGATATGGGAGCTGCTCTGCAAAACAGGTCTATCTATCTTCTTGTAGTTGACACCAAGATACAATAAAATTTATATTTTATTTCTCTTCAAGCCCAAGACAGAATTAAATGACCCCATAATAAACAAGAGCCATCCTAAGAGCGTTAGGATTATTTTTTTTAAACTGTTCAATTCTGCGTTTGCTCAATGTGGGCGTGTCTTCTCGTGGGAGTGTAACCACTTCACACCCACCTTTAGTTCTCCACTAGAGGCTGCATTAAGGCAAACTGTCAGATGACAGTATCTGACAACAAAGTCTCATCTTTGAGGCGTTTCCGCAGCGCGCATAATTTATGTAATCGGAGTTACTGCGAGTTTCTCATCCACGGAGCTGCTCGCTCGCTCATTTCTCAACGTGGAGATGGCAAAGAAGACGCTCAGTAAAAAATCCTTCAAAAAATTCTTCTCCAGGAGTGAACCCCATTTGGAGGAGTCGTCGGTGAACAAAACGGACGAGAAAAAGAAATTCAAATTGCCTAAATTGAAGCTGAAGTCGAAGGGAAGCACTTCTTCACAGAAGCAGCAGCTATTCAGGTTAAGTTTGCACAGGTGACGTCCGTTTGTTTGCAGACTGCTATTTTACCCATATTAGGAATTGCTACCTGCACAATCAACCCTGGCTAATTTACTAAAAAAAACGCGTTAGTCCACCATACAATGGAAATATTGATATTGCGTAATTGCGCAACAGTTGTGTGAAGGTGGGACCTTCCATCACCAAATTGGAGTAGTTGCAACTTGTGGTCTTCAAGCTATCCATATGTGCATGCACCTGGACACCTGTCAAGGGCCATCCATTATTTAATTTTTAATTTGGACTCTCTCTTTGAGAAAGTTTGTTTCCCAAGCAATAATTTGGTTCTTATGTGGCATGAAGCTAATATTTTGAGTGGTGGTCCAATCTGTGTCATAAATATATAGGCGTCAAATTCACTCGGGTGATTTTTGCATGATGTTTCACCATGCATTCCAAAAACATGCGTGTTTGGTTAATTGAAGGTTGTTGGCAGCTGAAATAGGAATCAGCTGCTGTGACCTCAGTGAGAACAAGTAGATGGATATAAAATAAAATATAAAATACAAAATATTAACCTTGTGCTTTGTCCATCCATGCATTTCTCTAGCAAGCCAATGACACTCGTAAAATGTAGTTTTATGTTGTTCGGGGACAGCAGTAACTTATGTAAAAGTGAAAAAAAAAAATCTATATTAGATCATGTCAGAAGTGAAATACATACAGTGATTATAAAAAGTCTGCACCCCCCCGTTCAACTGTCATGTTTTTGTGATATTAAAAGAGAGACCAAGATGAATAATTTTAAAAACTTGTTCCACCTTTATTGTGACACATAACATGCACAACCCAATTAAAAAAAAATGTAATATTTTAGAGACAAGGAGTAAACACAAATGAGGTAATGTGGTTGCACAAGTGTGCACACCCTCTTAGTTGTGCTCAGATGAGCTTGCACACGTGTGCAACCACATGATGGCAACTGTTTATTTTTTTTCTTTCTCTTTTTGTCAATTGAATCGTGCAGGTTGAAAGTCACCACACTTCAATGCAAATTACAACCATAATGATAAATAGCTTAAGTAACATCCAGTCAACATTCCTCCCAGTGCAGACTCTGTGGAACATTACATAATCCTCCCTGGTGGCTCCAATTTTGTTGGATGTGTTTTTACTGGAGGAAGGGCGAGGGGCGTGTACATCATCGCTGATATTTAAATAAATTATACAAAATAGAAATATTTGCATGATATACAGCTGTTTTGCAGGTTTTGACTGGTTCTGTTTTTTTGCTAGGCATTAATGTGCTTAAAAATGTTTTGTAATAATTGTTCTCATTAGATATTAACAATAACACAGACATTGTTTATCTATTGTACATTTCAATTAAGGGAAGATGCAATGTTTTGTTTTGTGTGCGTGTGATACAGATAGATTTTTCAAAAGGGTGGAAATACAAAAACAATGCCATAGTGTTGTTCATTGTGTGCTTACAGATGACACTTACTGGCACTTTGTGTTTGCATAGTGGAAAGAGCAATAAAAGTTTGGCCAAGAGCTGCATGCTTGGTGACTGGGGTAAAGGTTAAACACCAAAAAAATTCAAAAATAATAAAATATGTTCATATCCAAATCATTTGAGAATGCAATATTTTAATCAGTGATCACTTTTGGCATAGGATCTTTTAAAAAAAATATTTTAAATACATTTATTTTTATTTTTTAAATTTAGATTTCTCATGATTTTAACTGCATCCTTGGAATATTATTCTTAGTCTTGTCAATAAGCGTTTTGCATTTAATCTGCGCAATTATAAATAGGAAACATGTACATCAGGTACATTTCCCACGTGCTTCTGAATGATGGACGAGGATTTAAAGAAAATAATGAATGTTGATGGATTGTCAGAAGCAAAACAATGGTAGCTATGTATGTATGTATGTGTGGATGGGGACATACTGTGAACATATTGCGAGATTGCGCAAGTGCATCGAGGCTGAAAAAACAAACTGAAGCAGCGCTGTGCTCTTCAAAGTGCCTAAAGGAATTGAGAAGAAAAAAAAAAAAGTCGTAAAGGTTGTTACGACTTGGATCCACAAGTCCATAAATTTGACTTGAGATGTGTGTATCGAGTCCTGGCTCATTGGAAGTCCCGCTTTGGATAAAAAATAATAATAATAAAACAAGTTAAAGATGGCAGATTGCATCATGTTATCTCTGATGACATGATTGATTGATTATTTCAATTTATTTGTGTGCCCAATGGCACATTGATACATACTTCCCTTGCTGCAAAAAGTTACACTTGCAGAATACGGAATGCTGTTCCGAGAAACACAACGTCAATCTCTGTTTAGCCGGTTCTGATCAACATTCTTCAAACAATGATTCATTGCTGTGTTAAAAAAAAAAAAAAAACTCAGGCGCTAATCAAATTTTGCTGTTAATTGTCTGATCCTCAGTCCTGATGAACCCAATACCGGACCAGTGAACAGATCCAGCTGGGGTGGCAACGTCTCGGACAAGACAAGCTCATTTATATCTGCCACCGGACCCAGGTCAAAGGTCAGTGACAATCCTCATCATTTATTCTTTCATGCATCTTGGCCTGGGTTAGGGTTAGGGTTAGGGTTAGGGTTAGGGTTAGGGTTAGGGTTGATCTGGTTGCAGATCAAACCACAGGTCTATCTTTTTCACTACCGGGTTCTTCCTGCCTCGCTTTCCTTTCAGCAATTAAATTCCGCACAAGTTTGTGGCTTCTTCAATCAGAAAAAAAAAGAAGATGATTTGTCTATAAATAAACTTAAACAAGTGAAGCTGCACATCACTCCATACTTGATAGAACCTGATGACTAATCCTGTCAATAATCCAGAACTTCTAGTTAAGCATAGATGAAATACCATGTTCACTACATTATTCTCTCCAAAAGAGGGCGCAAGTGCACTACCCAGCTATCATGCTTGAAGGCAAAAACTCAGACCAATTTTGTCTTAATACATCAATTGAGGTGCACAATAATGTATTAGTCGGCACGTGGTGTGTTTGTTTTATTCCATGACAATTTGTGAACCAGTTTTAGGAAGTCGTCATGATCCGGGACTCTTATTTCATCCGGTTATTATTTTTGTTTTATTTACTTAAGTTCCTAAACAAACTTGACATCAGAAATGCAATTGAGCATATCAGTCATGCAAATAAAGTAAGACTTGTTTTTTTAATTAAAAAAAATTCCATTTCATCAAGCTATCGTGACTTATCGGTGATCAGCAATTTTCTTCCATTTGTCACGGAAGGAAGAATTTGAGTTGGCACACCTAGTTTACATTCTAGCGGATTAAGCGCCATAACAAAACTTGAACTAATTGTCAACTTGCGTAACTCTTATCCAAGTTTGGATACATGTCGATTGGTCATTATGTTCCATGCATATAATGGAGATTAGTTTAGAGTAACAATTAACTATTTTAAGAATGATAATGATGTCATTTGGTTTCGGAATCTCCGACCAATTTAAAGAAAAAAAAGAAAAAATATTTTTAGGTCTCCTTATGAATGCCAGGGGCGGTTTGGAGCTCTGATAAAATTATTTAGGAAACTGGTTTTGGTTTGAGGAGATCATATTTTTCTAATTGTTTTTTTAGGGTGGAGCAGTTGTAATGCTTGGAATGAAAACCGGGTTTTAGCTTTGTTTCCTGTCTAAAGTCTATTATAAGAACTCGGCGATAACTTTTGTTGCTATATTAAGGCATTCCTTAAAAAAAAAAAAAAAAAGTTTTGTCAGATCGCAAATAACTTTTACGAAACATTACGGGCGTTTCCTATTATTGTAGTTTGCTTCTTTGTTTCTCCTTTCCAGGCCCAAGAATTGAGCTACTCTGAGACAGATCTTCATAAGCCCAACAAATTTGCCACATTTTCCTTCGGTTTGCTGAAAAAGAGAAAGAAGAAAAAAGAGGAGAATGTATCTCAAAGCACTTCTGGTCTCAATAGCCCTGATGCGCACGCTGAGGTAAATTAAGTTTACACAAGTTAAATGCAGATTATTCACGAGATGATTGTGTGATTTATTTATTTTTCTCAGAGAAATGAAGACCTTCATCAAATGGTGGATCGTCAGGGCAAGAGAAAAGCCATGCTCAGCGTTTCTCAGCCAGCCCTCGACACCAAAGATAGCTTTGACATCCCGTCCCCTCCCTCCATCCATTCAAAACTCATCAAATCATACTACGCTCTCTCACACAAAACACCTCCCACTCAGACCACCAAAGCAAGACTTGAGGAACATCTAACAAACGGCTCACCCCTTCCTTTGCACGATAAAGCTAAAATCATTCCGGTTCAAGCGGAAGAGAAAGAAAACATTCCCGTAGATGACAACCGATTTGAAAGCAATCATACATCAGATTCTCAGCCGAGCAAATCTTCTTCATATCAACCTCCTGATGATGTCATCGGCGGAAATTTAGCCGAGGAGCCGACACAATCCAACGCAGACATCGACGTCTCGATCGGACGGCCGTCCTTTCGCGAGATGAGAGATGGTGAAGCTAATACCACCGAGGCTGTTCCTTCCTCAGAATCCGCTCCGGTCCAACAAGCCGTCTCGTTTCCTCACATCGAGCAAACCCTTCCTGACACCTCCACCAAAACAATCAGCCCGCCCGCCGACCAAGACGTCGTTTATAGCGCTTTGTACGAATCGTTGTTCCCCCGCAGTTTCACCTCGGAAGTCCTTTCGTCGCTACCAACAAGTCCTGTTGACATCTCCCACGAATCCGAATCAGAACCTCTTTCATATTTTCAGAAGGAAACAAATATTTACGAGAATCCCTCCCAGCAGACATTTTACTCTTTCGATACTTCTCAGGATTTAATCAATCCCGAATCCCCCCGCAGCTATCTCCCTTCCGCTACCTACTATTCCGAACAACTCGACTCAATCAAATTAAACAGTCGATATGAAGAAAGATTCGATTTAAACTCGGCCCCTCCTGTCTCTCAATATGTGACGTCCCAAGAGACGGACACTCGAGTTACAGAGTCCAAACGAAGGGCGATCCTGGTAAAAGAGCTAGTCACCGATGAGACGAGTACTGAATCTGGACTTTCCTCTTCCAAACTAAATGAAGTGACTCCAGCCATTGATTTTAAGATAAAAATGGAGGCGGATAAAGATTTAGTTTCGTCTCCTCCTCCTGGACTGATCGAGACTTATCCGATGCCATGCAGCCCGGTTTATCTAAGTGTGGGATCAGATGACGGGAGCACCATGGATGTATATTTCAGCGCGGAAGAAGACAATATGGAAAGTTTGGATGAGCCGACGCTTATTATGGAGCAAATTGAAGAAGAGGAAAGTTTTCTAGGTCCGTCGGAGATCAGCGACTTCGAGAAGGCGCCGGCTGAGTTTCTTCAAGTTGAAGATGGAAATATTGTCACTCAGGTACTGCCGCAGATAAAAGGAGAATTACCGGCCGCACCGGTTCTGCAAGTGAAAGCAGCGATGGTATGTGAGTTTGCTGCACCCTACAGTAACAGGGAGGGGGAGGGGGGCGATGAACCCTGGATCAATGTCACCCAAACAGTAGACCGCCTTCATGAAGAAAACCAGCCCATAAATGTGCAAAGTCCACAATTGCTTCCGAATAACACAAGACAGGAAGACTTCTATGAATTTAAAGACACAGCGGTGCAACCTGTACCTACTTCAGATCTAATTCAGGAGAAGAGCCAGGAAAATACATTCAGAAAAAACCCTTGTATCGTCTCGAGCACGTTAACGCTCAGCGCTGAGTTGCAATCAGACGCCACTCCGGTGGAACACAAAAGAGTCACGCAGGAGAGTGAGTGGGTGGATACAATTACAGAGAGCACAGGAAACGGCGTGCGGCCAAACCAGGTAGCAGTTGAGCTGTCAGACCTGCAGGTAGACACACAACCTCCTCAGAGGGAAACCGCAGAGGAACCTTTTGGGAAACGGGAGCATCTGACAGAAGCTGACCTTAAACAGCGGTAAGTGTTTAAAAAGTTTGTGTCCAAATAACTTTTTGATACATTTTCTTGGGTTGTGGTTAGCAGACTTATGTGAATAGGCACCATTTTGTAAATGTTCTGATGATTTTTCATGTAGCCCAAGAGAAAGTCCTCCACTCGAAAAGCATGTAAAGAGATCCGCTGTACATGTAGTGCCAAGACGCCAAGGCGAGTCATGTGTGGCCTACTTTCTCATCTGACAATGTAGCTACTTGATAAGGCTCATAAATGTTTCAACCTTTCCGCTCATAAAAGAAAATATGTGGAGTTTGGACACATTGTTGATGCTCCATCAGTCCACTATAATTGCTCAGGCAGCAGTCATTGGGAAACACATGATGCACCCACATCTTGTTATTTATGCTAAGTCATGTCTAATTATTCCCATGTTTTTTTTGTTTTTTTTAATTAAAAAAAAAAAGGCCTGTAAAATTATATGTGTAGTATTTCCCTTTTTCTTTTCTTTTTTTTTTACGCCAACATTATGCCAAAAAACATATTTCTAGCTATAATGTCTGCTAGCTATAAGTTGAGCAATTATTTCGGACTCGAGTGGGCGTGTAGCAACCATTAAGTGCACAGGTACGTAAAGATTACAGATTAACAGTCAAATCTTTTGCTGATCTTTTGCTTTTTATCGGCTATTGAGAATTTAAGAGCATAGGATCTTTAATTTTGCAGCAAATAATAACACGTTAAAATCAGCATGTGAGGTGCTATAAAATGTAATGATTTTATATTATTATCTTATTGTGAGCTTTCTGGAATGTAATGAATGCTTCCTTGCTATTTCATTATTGTAGTAGTGAGCTCATGATTCATCTTTGAGACTGTTTTGTTTACAGTTTGATGTGTGCAGTGTCAATAGTTGAAGACAGACTATGACGCTTTCTTGTAGATGTTTCTTCTGGAATTGCTGACACATTGTGTTGACATTAAAAGTATATATAAATATAAGTATATAAATAATGGAGAAAAATGTATCTCTTTTGTTTACTTGCAAAGAACTAAGAAGAAAACATTGACACAATCATAATCCAGATTTAAGACAATACATTAGGTTTTTAAGATATTAACAGCTGTAAAAAATACAATCTGAAAATGGTATATTAAATATTAAGCAATTTTTTCAACTAGGCCACGGGATAGGAAATATTTGCCCTATCTCTCTTTTAATCATTGCTAAAGCTATTTAGGTCACATTCCTTCATGACACAGCAGTCTCGTTTTTTCTCTGACTAATAAGTAATCAAAATTCCAATCAAATAATCCGTCAAAATCTCGTGCTGCGATGCAATTGTATTTTTTATTAGCGCCACATGATGTCAGCAAATACTTGTCTTTGCACTTTCAATGCGTTCGAACATTTAAATTTACCAGCAAGTCGTGAGGGTTAGGCTTTGTCACAAGCTAACAATAAAATATACATTGGATATTTTGAAAACACATGTTTAAAAATATGAATTTTAAAAATGTTGGGAAATCTGGGCTTTAAATTTAGTCGTCATAGTGACGAAAGACAAAAAGTGCCCTGCCCCAGCCAACACAGCATACAGGTTTCACCTGTAGCAGAGTCACAAGGTTAAAAGGAGGAATTCAATTTTGGCTCCTGACTTTTTGTTACCCCGAGGAAAAAAAAAGCATTTTGTTTAAAAGGATGGATTTTTAGAATTCTGTCATCGACCCAAAATCTGTCACCAATGGATTTGTTTTTCTTATTTTAATCCTCATTGGTATTTGCCGCTTTAGTTAATCCCAATGAGCCGTTGTGTACCAGCCTACTTTAGACACGAATGGAATGCCAACTTCTCTGCAAATTCCGAGTCCTGTGTCAAGCCACACCTTTAATTGGCACCACCCAACATGGCGAATCTTCCAACTTGTTTTAGTTTGTTCTGCTGAGGGGGTTGAATTTGCAAGTTGATCTTGAATATGATAAAGAGCCCGCTCAACCAGTATCATTTTTCTTCTCTCACTCGGAAAACAATTCATGATTTAATGCAATCAATTTCAGTGTTCAGTCTGCTGGCTGCGTTCTGAGCTCGTTCCTTTATTTTGCCACGCTTGTAAATTATTGATAAAGCTCTTGGATTGCATTATATTGTGGAGGTGTACCTAATATTGTGACCAAGAAGCGAATCGACTGTTAAGAAAAAAAAAAACGATTGTAAGACAAATAATGTGTACTCGTTTCTTCCAGATCCCCCACCCCATCTTCTGAAGGCTTTAACGCTGACCCCCCCAAGACCCTCGCAGACCAAGAACCTGATGTCGAAATGAATTCGGGCTACAGCAGCCTGAGCAGCAACTTCTCCACGAAAAAATCGCCTCCAGATAAACTGGATGAATCCCGATACCAATTCCGTCAAGCATCCCTGCTGCATGACAATGCACCCAAACAGGATGTGTTAGATTACGGCAGGATGGAGTCCAACGGAACAAATCTGAGCACAGAACATGGCTGGAAAACAACATTTGAGGGTGTCTCGAGATTTACGTCGAAAGAGGAGCCATTGTTTAGTCCAAGTTACAGACTGTCCGATACTTCCTCCAGCAGCACCTACTCCTCAGCTGTTTTCCCCGAGGCCACGTCATACAGCTACAGCAGCCAAAGCGAGCTTGGCGGGCAGCCAGGTTAGTCGGGAGGAGGGTTTTTTTTTTTTTGGAGGGAGGGAGGGAGGTGTCTGCTGCACCTGAGGGAGAGGCAGAGCGAATCAAGTCATGCCCAGAACTCACAATCACCTTCTGTTTCAGCCTTCTCCGCAGACGACACGGACGCATCCTGTTTTACCGGCGTGTTCACGGCCACGTTGGTGGAGCTTGACGACCGAGCAGGTTCCTCCTCCACACCCCCGGCCTCGCCTGACGTCGACGCCAGCCAGTTTGACATGGACAACCTGGTGGATACCCTGAAGAACATGGGGCCCTCATTGAGACAGAGAAGCGTGAGTCTACGAGGACCGACCGCCGGCCCCGTCTCGGCCTTGCCGCCCATCGTGGAAGACGCCTCCAGCCCGGTCACCTCTGACATCTCCAGTCCTACAAAGAGATCTCCATCTTCTGCTTCTGAGGCCCTCAATGGGATTTATAAAATACCTGCTGATCTGGGCCTAAAGAGAAGCGCCTCCAGAGACACGCGCTCACCCTTGGAGTTAATGAAGAAGGTATTACATTTTTCGATTGGGTGTAAACATCATTACTGACAGCCTAACCCTTTTTAGATGTGCTTTCAAAATCAATCTGAGCAATGTTTATATGACTCAAGTTCAAGCTACAAGCGATAATGCTCTTCTGTTTTTGCCAACAGGAACCTCCTGCGACGAGAGACATGCCCGTCCGAGCATCCGCCACCAAAAGTATTCTCATGAGGCAATCCTCCGATACTTCCGATGAGAACAAATCACTCAACGGAAACTCATCTCAGCAATCATCCTCAAACTCCCGTCTGGACAGCAGCTACATCTTTGGGAGTTACAAGCCCCCCTCGGTGGATCAAACGCAGGAGAACGCCAAGTTCCATCGCTCGGTGCTCCGCACTGGCTCGTTGCCAGATATGGGTCCTTCTAATCTTCTGAAGGAGCGCAGCGAAATCAACACCAGCACAGACTCATCGTCTCGCTTTGAACGCTTATCTCTTCTCACCAGTTCTCCTCCATCCGCATCCAGCTTCTCCAGCGTATCCGCTGACGCTCGCAAAAGTCTCCCCTCACACCAAAGCATCTCATCGTTCACCTCGAGTAGCACCACCGCTCGTCTTCTCAGTCCCACCGGTTCTTTGGAGAATCACCGACTGTTCCCCACCACAGAATCATCCTCTTACGCCAAGTTTGGCCAGACGGTGGGCCAGGGAATTGGCACAAGTGCGATCAGTACACCTTCTCTGCAAAGGAGCTTCTCTCATGATTCCATGTCAGTGGGCAGCCAACAGAATCCACTGATCAACAACAACCTCCTCAGAGGAGCTCAAGTCCCCAAAGTTGAACCAGAGAGGAATGTCAAATACAGAGCCTTTCCTGATGCCTACGTGAGTATCCACACACTGACCCCATGACCTGATTCCCGCTGGCTCGATATTTGTAAAAACATTTGGACAAAGGCGTAAAGGGAATCTCATTTGTTATTCTTTTGAGCAGGTGTTTTCTGCATACCTATCATAATTGTGCAGTGTTTTGCTATTGCAGTCCCAAAGGGGGGGAAAAAAAGTGACTTTTAAAATGGGCGAGGCAAGTGATATGATATAAACATGCAAAAACCGCTAAGTCATTTGATATTGTAAATGCGAGAAACCCCCCCAAGGCAATGCTTGGGCAAGTGTTAATGTTGCAGCAAAGTGGCAAAACCAGATTCTCTGATCAGAATTTGCACAAAAGGAGTGTCAGCTTCTGCACTCGGTTGGTGTCATAAGAACACCGCATAGATACCGCTGGTAGTTTTTCTTACTGTGTTTGCCCAAGTTAAGTCAACATCTGCATCCAAGACCTGAAGAGTGGTTGGAGATAAGTCGGGACAAATTTGCTAGACTCAAATGAAAAACTAGAGGAACCATAACAAAAAAAACAACAACTAATAAGCTTGATTCCACGTACAGAACTTTAATCAAATTAACTTTTAGATACTGAAGGACAAAGGTGTGTAAGGAATGCAGTGTTGCAAAGACAAACTTTACTTGAATGGCCTCCATTAACTTGAAGAATGATTACAGGTAACCGCCCACACACAAATGTGTTTGATTGCTTTTCACAAACAGTGACATGCATGACAGTAATGCTTTGTGGCTGTCATAAAAAAGATCATTTAGGGAATAAAATAGGGTACATACATTACTGTGTTTGATTGCTATATTTAGGAAATTAAAATTGTCAAAAATTAGTCTAAGATTATATCTTTACAATTTTTTCGTAAATTAGGATTATTATTATTGCATACAGTGTATGAAATTGTGTGTAGTATTATTAGGCCAAATCCTCCTGGCCCTCTTACCTCTACCGTGCAGAAAATAATAATTATGCTAACTTTAGGACCTCTGTTGTCATTTTTGCTATTTTATTTTATTAATATAGCAAAAAGAGTCGAGACTAGCGTGTTACTAACGTGCCACATTTAAGGAGCCACTTTAATTAGCTGCGATCGAAGCCGGCCGTGACCACTCCCACTACAGCGCTGCCCTCCCTTGTGCAATTCCTCTTGCAATATAATCGGAGTGAACAAGGATGAGATTTATTGCTTCATCCTCCTCCTTGTGTGCGAAGGAAAAATTGGTGGATGCTGGGAAACCACAATCTACTTGTTGTTTCATGACTGATATCGCAGCCTGTCAAAATTATGAAGACTATTAAATTCTGCCAGCGTCTTGATGCGTATAAAGTGACACAACTAGCTTGAGGCCACATGACATCTGGCTTCTTTCTCTTGGCAATGTTTTCTCCACGCTCCACACCCTTTTCAGCTATCTGTCTGTTTTTGACACTCGGCCACACCTCACCTTTTGTGTTTGTCTTGCTGTCGTTAATTTTTGACGAAGTAGACTTGACATCTGACAAAAACGATCACCTGTTTAGGCTGACGATTTTTTATTCGGTTTGTTCACGAGGCAAGTGCTGACGTTTATTTTCGCTGATATGGCAAATTCCATTCCGCACGAGAGATGTCCTGACAACCTGGAAGGAAATGTCTCTTTCGATTATTTTACCGATTATTATATTATTAACCACGAGTGGCATATTCTAAAACTCTATAGGGCATTGTGATTTCCTAGGTATGTCGTTTAAAAATGTGATCATTTGCTGAGATTTTTAGAAATAATGTCACATTTGAATCATTATCTTTGCTACCATGTTATATTAATTGTGTGAACTCATTAACACTGATTGAGTTCCTCATCGTTTCATTTAATTATTACAAGTACCGTATTTTTCGGACGATAAGGCGAACCTAAAAACCTAAAATTTTCTCAAAAGCCGACAGTGCGCCTTATATATGGACCAAATTCCTAAATTTAAACTGGCCCTAAGCATTGTGTCATGAAATCAATCATAAGTGGCCCGCTGAAGACTATGAATCATGAATCAGAAAGACTATGGATCATTATTTTGTGATTATAAAGTCATTTGTTGCGTCTGAGGTTGAGATAAAAAAGATAAAATGGAGAATGATTTGATTTAGATTAAAAATCTGACATGATGGATAGTCCGGTACGCCTTATATAAGGACAAGGTTTTAAAATGGGCCATTCATTGAATGTGCGCTTTATAGTCCGGTGCGCCTTATAGTCCGGAAAATACGGTAACATAATTGAAGGAATTCAGTTATAGAGAAACTCACCAAAAAAAAATGCACATCATGGCCTTGTGTTGAAAAGCAGCTACATGAGACTTATCCAAACATTCCATTTAAGGGGCAATGTGTCAACAGTGTACTGGTCGTTGTTTTAGTGAACTTGTACTCTCAATATCAGTGTGCACATAGTGCTGCTAGGTATCAGGTTCAACAGGTACACATCAATGAATACTCGTCTGTCAAAGAGTTGTGGTGGAGGAAAGAAAAAAGAACTTCTTTGAGGCTTGTTCAATAGTGTGTTCATTTTGTGCACATAAAAACAATGCTAACATTTGTTTTTCTGTCCGTAGCTCACCAAAGAAAAGGAACATGGAAAGCTCAACCCCCGTCCTGGGAAAGTGAGTCTTCCTCGTCCCATACGAATGATTTCGATGGCTTCATTCATTTAATTTACGAGATAATTGTTCCCTTGTTTGCAAATTTGGTTCAGTTCATTGTGACTTTTTTTATTGCCGCCATTTGAATATAGCAAAAACTTTTTGATTGTAATCTCGGTGCACTTTTTTTTTTTTTTTTTCCAACAGATGTACATTTTTGACCGGCCCGGGATGTGCGGCCAGAGGATCGAGTTGAGTAGTGATGTTGTCGACGCCACGTCTTGGGAGCTGCAGGAGACCATTTCCATCAGGGTGGTCAGAGGAGGGTATGAGACCAATTAGACAATTTGAATGACAATACTTCCAAGAAGCCTAGCTGCAAAATTAGACAGAAAATAATTTCTTCAAAAAGCTAGCACGTGATCTATTCTAGCTTTTCCTAATATTAAATGCAAATGCATTGTTGTTAAAAAGAACTCCACACCTTGTTTCTCTAGAATTGTCAGTTGTTCTTCTTTCTTCCGGGTGTGCTCACGTTTCGTCAAACTAGCTCATCACATATCTTGGATAGTTAACACACCCACGTTGAAAACCGAAGCCGCAAACTGACAATGTGGAAGTTTTGCTAGCACTTAAGAAACCACAGTAACATATGTGGTCCAGAACTAGCACATGAAACTAACAAGTCCTCATTCCTCTCTAGATGGGTGCTGTATGAAAAACGCAACTTCAAAGGAGAGAAGATCGCCCTGGATGAGGGCGATATCGAGATCACTTGTCCTTTTCCGCAATCGGAGGAGGAGGGGGAGCAGCAGACCAATGGCCAAAAAGTCACCGAAGAGAAGAAGGAGAAGGAACAGAACGGGGAACCAAGTGAGGGAGAGACAAAAGCCAAGAGGTTCATCATTGGATCTATTCGAAGAGTAGTGAGGGTAAGTCACGTTCTGTCAAAATATGTCGTACTGGTGACATCTAGTGGTAAAATGAATTTCTTCAACCTCTAGGACTACAGCGTCCCTGAAATCAGTTTATTCCCAGAGGAGAACGCTGAGGGCAAGAAGGTTATCTTCAGAGATACATCAGAGGATGCACGAATTTTTGGATTCCCCATCAGGGCTAATTCCATCATCATTAATGCCGGACTGTGAGTGATTTTATTTTCGATAATAATGTGTGACGGTTTTAATTTGATTCGTGATGTTACACAGGTGGCTGGTGTTTTCCAAACCCTTTTTTGAGGGCTCACCGCGCGTGTTGGAGGTCGGGGGATATTCCAATCCCGCTTCCTGGGCTGTGGAACAACCGTATGTGGGCTCGTTGCATCCACTCAAAATAGTAAGTGACACACGCAAGCAATAATTGCTTTTGTATGTTGATGTTTAGGTTCTCTTTTTTTCCACCCATAGGGGGAGCCAAAAGTGGAAAACATTGGTGAACCAAAGGTACAAAAGAAACTCATTTTAATACATTTGATGTTACATTTTATATAATTGAATGTGACTTTATTTGTCCGCAGCTTGAGGTTTTCGAAAGGTCCTATTTCACCGGCAAATCAAGGATGCTCACCGGTAATACGAGAGATTTCATGACTCGAGTGGACAGGCAGCAGGGTGCCTTCATGTACTCTGTGGGGTCCCTGAAAGTGCACGGAGGAATGTGAGTGCTGCTTTTGACTGTTTGTGATGTCATCATCAAGATATTTTAATTTGTGTGTGGGTCTGTGTTCATATAGGTGGGTGGGCTATGAGAAGGAGGGATATCGAGGCAACCAGTATCTGCTGGAGGAAGGCGAATACCACGACTGGAGGGTGTGGGGAGCCACCAACTCGGAGCTCCGCTCCGTTCGGCTCCTACAAGCTGTAAGTAGATCAAATAAAAATCCCCAAAATATGAAATCAAAGTACAAATGTTTAATCGATGCTTCGTCGTGTAGGATTTGAGCGACCCCTTAATGGTGCTGTTCGAGCAGCCGGAAGAGGAGGAGGGTGTTGCGCAAGAGGAGAACACCTTCGAAGTGACAGAGGCCATTCCGGATGTTGAGTTGTTTGGCTACAAAATCAACACTCGTTCCCTTCAAGTATTCAGCGGCCTGTAAGTCGAAATGGACTTTGTTAATGATGTCGAGTAAAAATGTAAACTGTGGACTTGCCTCCTACCAGGTGGGTCGCGTACTCCCATGTGGACTACTCTGGTAATCAGTACATCCTGGAGAAAGGGTTCTATAGTAATTGCGCCGACTGGGGTTCTCGTGACACTCGCATCTGCTCCGTGCAGCCAATTCGTTTGGTGAGACCATAGAAGCTGCAAATTATTATATAGTATGTGATGGGTATTCAATTTTAATGCTTGGCTTTTAGGCTCCAAGTGACGGTAACAGGACCAGAAACGAGGTGAGCATTTTATCCCTCTATAATTTTGTGTTTATTTTATTATTTTTTACATTTGGTTTTATCTTTGCCTCTTTCTTATCTGACTTTGTGCATGCAAATGTCATCATATCTGAGATTGCACTTGTGTTTGAATCCAACCATCATGTTTCCTGCATCTCAATTTGCCTTTCTCAGATATTATTGTACTCGGAACCGGAATACAGAGGCAAGTGCCTTATCTTCAACTATAAAGAGGAAGCTGCAACTGAAGAATTCCAGATCAAGTCCTGCAGAGTTGTTGGAGGAAGGTCAGACATTTTTAATCCATCACCAAGAATGAGTTGGTGGTCATGTCCCAAATTAAAATCGTCCTTTTTTTTCCAGCTGGGTTCTCTATGAGAATAAAGACTTTTCGGGGATCATGTATGTCTTATCAGAAGGAGGCTATAGCACGTTGATAAGCATGGGCTGCACACCAAGCACCTTCATCCGGTCTGTCAAGGCTGTGCCAATGGTTAGAAGAATTTATTTATTTATTTATTTATTTCTGGCATGGCTCTCAAGCTTCCATCTTTTTTTGTGCAGACTTTCTCAGTTCCATCCATCTCATTGTTTGGATTGGAAGGTCTAGAGGGAAGAGAGATCGCAACAGATTCCGAGCTTGTCAACATGGTAGCGGAGGGCTTCAATGATCATGTTCTGTCAGTCAGAGTCAACAGTGGCTGGTAAGTTCCTGTGGGAATTGCATCAAGAAGGTTGAGGTGGATGTGATGACCAGGTAATGAGGGAAGCGGGTGGAAGTGGGATGTTGGGTTTGCAGGAGAGGTGGAGTTGGGTGTCATCCGTGAAACGATGAAAAACAATAATTTTTGGGGGGGAAGATGGCGCAGAGAAAAAGGCGATAGATGATGATGTGCAGGGTCCTCAGGATGGAGCCCTGCGGCACACCTGAATTGACTGGTGATGGGAAAAAAGAAATATAGCTGATTTATTTGCATTTTTTTTATTAACAGAAATTAAATATATTTATAGGACAAAAAAAAAACATCTCGGTTTTGTGTTACTGTCACAAAGTTGTTTTTTTTAATGTAAATATTGTCTGATACATTTTAAAATTCACATTTCTATGTAAATGTTCAATACAATGTTTGACTTTTTTTAACCAAGGACCTGGAATGGGGAAATACCAAATCTAACAATGCTGTCTTTCTTCTTTCCAGCTGGGTGCTATGTGAGTTTAGCAACTATAGAGGGCGCCAGTTCCTTTTGGAGCCTATCGAAATCACTAACTGGCCCAAGTTCAGCTCTGTGCAGACTGTTGGCTCCATGTATCCAGTCAGACAGGTCTCTCAACATGTAGTTCCACATAACATCTTGGGTGTTACATTTGAGCATGTTGATGGAATTATATTGAAATTGACAAAATGTCTTCTTGGTGTATTTATTGTACAATTGTGTGATTTTTGCAGAAGCGGCACTATTTCCGCATCAGAAATGCAGAGAGTCGTCACCTCATGTCCATCCAGGGTGGAGTGGAGGAGATGAAGTCCGGACGGGTTGTGGTCGCACCGGAAGTCGAGCCCATGAGTGACATCTGGTTCTATCAGGATGGACTCATCAAGAATAAAGTACATGATTAAAAAAAAAAAAGCATAATGCAGTTATGTCACTGGCTAAATCTTCATCGACTAATCATTTTTTGCAGCTTTCCCCAGTCATGAGCCTTCAAGTGATGGGCAATGTTGAGTCCGGAGCCAAATTAATTTTATGGAACGAGACCCGGCAACCTTCTCAGACATGGACGGCCCAGATGACAGGACGACTCAGCAGCATTACATTCCCCGGAATGGTCATTGATGTCAAAGGTATGAACCGATAATACTACAGTAAATACAAACAGGTGTATTAAAGTTTTTTTTTTTTTTTTTCTTCAGGTGGTCAAAACTATGACAAGGAGCATGTGGTGATTATGCCAGAGAATGACGAGAGGTTAAGCCAACAGTGGGAACTTGTGCTGCTCAAATAAGCTATCACAGATATGTTGCTTATTGTCAGAATATCACCCCAAAATACTGCCTTATTAATTTAATCACAATCCGTTGTATTTATCATATTTCTCCCCAAGGAATATTCTATATTTGTGTTATGTAGTATATTGAGTACGGGAAGGAGTATTCATGCATATCTTGTGGGGGAAGAGTTTGACCAATCAGACTTCTTCTTTTTTTTTTTTTTTATGCCTGCAGTTTACAATGGCACACTCCGCTCAAGTTTTTGTCATATATATATAAAAAGTCAACTAGTGCTTAAAATGAACAGATGATGAATGAAGCCAAAGAATGTATGGTCTGCAAAATGTTTTAAAGCTATTTTTATATTGTATCAAACATTTTATGGTATTCCTCATCTCTATGCAATATATAAAGAGAGAAATATAGAATGAGATATAACTAATACCTACATGGTACCTGCATGTTGTTCTTTAATGCTAAAGTCATAATATATAAAGGAGGGTGTGGTTTTAAAATGCTAATAAACTATAAACATTGTCCAAAAAAAATAAAAAAATGTTGTGTTCATTGGATTTCATAATGCACTGTAAAGAAAATGTTAATGTGAAACTCATAATGCTGATTTTATTTTCTAACCTATTGAATCTTACGACATATAAAAAAAACAAGTTAAAAAATCTCTTTTATACAGTGACTTGCGACGTATTTGGGAAATAATCCAGAGCTACTCAACTTTTGTTTTGAATAACCATAAAGGTGTCAGGTTTCTGCTTGTGCTGGTGTGCAAGGGAGTCTGGCTCAGAAAGATCAAATTTCCTTAAGAATGAGGTCTTCCTATGCTTTCAGTATTTCAATAGCTTTTTTTCAGGTTATTCTGACAAATAAAAAATCTGCAAGAAAAAATTGATTGTAGATATGAGCAGGTTCTAAGCTAAATTAATCTGTACTATGCATTTAATGGTAACTCAGAGAATGTGTAGAACGTCCCAGGTGAGTGCTGGAGGTGTGGCAGGGTGGGACGAGGCTGATAACTTGAGGTTGTTTGAAGAAAGAAAAAAATTAGTTCACTACTTAACAGTGCTGTAACAAACTGGGCCACAGGATTCTATCGCAGGTAAAAAAAAAAATCCTTAAACTTGTTTTTGTATGTCTAGGTTGATTTATTTCCTTTTTAGGTATTTAAAACAACGCGATGGATCGAGAGTACTACAAGTCTCATGTAAGTACACATGTTTTTTTTCTTCAGTGCTTAATGTTGTTGCTGGTTATGTGAAACACTAAATTGCAATGAATAGATAACACTTTATTTTCTATTCCAACTTTGGATCTAATTGTCATAACAACAAGCAGAATTCATGGTTGGAAATTTGTTTGTCGTGTAGACAATGTCCTGGGGTACCCTTGGAACTGTGCGACCTTTCTCCGGTTTCCAACCACAAAGAGATGTCATTCAAATCCAAAAAGCAATGGAGAAGAAAGGTATGCTATTGCGTTGTATTCAATTTTTTAAAATTCCAACCAATGTGTTGTTTCCGCAGATGCTGCCCCTCTTGTCCGAATCCTAACAAATCGCAATAATGCTCAAAGGCAGCATATTGCCAAAATATACAAAGACACAACACAACAGGTAAAGAATCATGTAGAAAGGTTTTACTTCCAATGATACAGATGATGATCTCTCATTTGTAAATATTTGCTGATCAAACACCGTTTAAATGACTCACTAACACACCTTTGTTTAGTGAGGGAGTTTCAGTTCAGTTTCAGTATCACCAGTGGTGTACCGCAAGGCACGAGCTTAAGTCCCATTTTCTTTAATTCATGTTTAGATCTCATAATGTATTTCATTTTTGCTTTCTTTGATACAGAACCTAATAGCTGGCCTGAAAAAAGTTCTGTCTGGAGATCTGGAAGCTCTCATGTTGGAATTGATGATGCCTCCCTCGCAGCATGAGGCTTATCGCCTACAACAGGCCATGGCTGTGTGTTTTTGTTATTCCACTCTTCCAAATATGTACACTTAGGACAATAAATTGTATGTTCAGGGTTTAGGCACAGACGAGGAAACACTTCTGGAGATTATGTGTACAAGATCAGGCAAAGAACTTCGAGACATCAGTGCTGCATATAAAGAAAGTAATCACACGAGTCTTGCTTTGGGGATTATATCCACTAAATCAAATTTATATTTTTAAAATGAAAATTAGGTTACTGCTTCATTTATTTTTCAGTGTATAAAAAGGACCTGGAGAAGGAAGCCAAAGGAGAAACCAGTGGAGACTTTGCTAAACTCATAGTAGCTCTGATCAATGTAAGTTGATTACTTACCGTAATTTTTGGACTATAAACCGCACCAGTTAAAATTCGTGAATCAGGGTTCAAAATTTTAGAAAAAAGTAGCGGTTTATAGTCCGAAATTTACGGTATTACTGTTGCACAGCTGGATTAGATTTAAAAAAGGGGCATATCATTGAATTTATATATTTAGAAATGATTTTTTGCATCCCACTCCATTAGAAAGAAGATGTCACAGGTTTTGTTCAAAAGGACATTGAGGTAAAAACAATTTAAATGTTACCTAGCTACATAAATCTAGATGATTTTTCAATACTACTTTCTGGCAGTCTCTTTTGGCATCACTAAACAAGAAAAAAGCTGATGCAGCTCCTTGGATTGATATTCTCACATCGAGAGACTTAACTCACCTTAACAAAGGTGAGGTGAAAAATCTAAACATGTTTTTTTATTGTTTTGTGATAACTTACAATTGCGTTACTGACAGTTCTGATGGGACTGGAACTGGAAAGTGGACACATGATGATTCCAGCTCTGGAGAAAATATTCTCCGGGGATATTCGTCTGGGTTTGACTGTTCTAGGTATTATTGGTTATGGATCCGTGTCGGCAGTATATAATAATGACAAGTTATTTGTGTCATAACAGTGGAGTGCATTCAAAACCCTGATGCGTACCTTGCCAAAAGATTAACCAGCATGAAGGTAAGCCTTTTTTTTTTTTATTGTTTTCAATCAAATTACTTCCTCATATGACTCTGTCTATTGTAGTGTCATGTGAAGAGGATTTGAGATATGCCTTCTGTTTTCTTCTAGGCACCAATAGTGCAAGGCATAATGGTGTCCCACAGTGAGAAAGATCTACTCAGTATCAGAGTGGCGTTTCTTAAAATGACAGGAACTTCTCTCTACACGACCCTGCAGGTTGGTCACCAGTATGCACAAAAAAACTCACTTAGGTAACAATAAACACTACGGTAAGCCTCAGGCTTAGTCTATAATAATCTTGAAGCAAAGTGAGAGGTGATTGGCTGACACATAAAAAGGCGAGGTCTAAAATGACCAGAACGGAATATGAAATTCTCGTCTAAATTATTTGTTGAAATCACTTTTGTTTGACATGTCTGATTTAAATTCATGTTTATATTTTTGGTGGCTTTTTGACAAGCATTCTATTTTCCGTCTCAACAGAAACATTTCAAAGGATATCATTTAGAAGCTCTGTTGGCCATCTGTCGATCTGAAGATTAAATATTTGGTGATACTTAAGTGATTGCGATTGTTTTCATCATTGTGTCGGTCTAAAACAAAATTCAATCTATGTAGAGCATATGTCAATTATAAAAAAATATACATATATACAATGTGTCTGTTTTAATTTCTATTCCAGTAAAGGAAGTAAATAGTTCATTCAACTTTTAAGAAATATTTTATTTCTTAGATAGTTACTCCTTGACCATTGAAGTTTTTCTGACCACATTTTTTCCAATCCATTCTATTGTTTGGCCGTTATGGTTCGACAAGTGATGCTTTGATTCAATTTTATTGAGTGTAAAACCTTGTTAAGTTTTGTATGTAATAGTTTGGGGATATTGCAATTCACAACTATGCGAAAACAAAAAGCTGCGCAAATGTTATACATTTATAAACAGGAGCGTTTAAATAATTTCTAATATCATAGCAAAACTCACATAAATGTAATCAGAATCTAAATAGTTTAATCATCCTCGTACCACAAGTGCAATGAAATAGAGCACAAGCAATAAATCATAGGATTAAATCAATTTGGCAGATTTGGGTTTTTCATTGTTCATGTGCAAACGACACTAAGAAAGAGTGAGACCCCGAGCAACTGCAGCGAACGTACTACTCCACTTCCTCGACTGTGCGTGGTTGTTTTAGTTGTCGTTGTGGTGGTGACAGTAGAAGGCATTGTTGTTGCCGTGGAGGTCATGTCAGGAGGAGATTCGGTGGTTGCCATAGAGGTCATGTCAGGAGGAGATTCGGTGGTTGCCATAGAGGTCATGTCAGGAGAAGGTCGGGTGTTTGCCGTGGAGGTCATGTCGGGAGGTCGGGTGTTTGCCGTGGAGGTCATGATAGGAGGTTGGGTGGTTGCCACGGAGGTCGTGACAGGAGGTCGGGTGGTTGCCATGGAGGTCGGGACAGGAGGTCGGGTGGTTGCCATGGAGGTCGTGACAGGAGGTCGGGTGGTTGCCATGGAGGTCGTGACAGGAGGTCGGGTGGTTGCCATGGAGGTCGTGACAGAAGTTCCAGTGTTTGCCATGGAGCTTGTCATGGAGCTTGTCACAGCCGATGTCATTGTAGCTGGAATGGATTTGGTTTGCGTTTGGGTATTTGTGGTAGCGCCTGGTGTGGACTGAGTCACTGTGACTTGAACCTGTTCAACAATGTTAGATAAAGAAAGAAAATGTTTTTGATGACCTGTTATTGCGGATGTTTCTTAAGCCAACACGATATGGTAAACAGAACTTATAGAGTTTAAAAATAAAAAAGAGAAATAATAATAATTTCTTACCTAAATATTGTAACATGTTTTTTTTTTTTAATAAATTATTGTTTAAATTTCTGTTATAAGCAATGTGGGACATAATGAATAAAATATGTTCAAGTTGGCTTTTGGGTTCTGTAAGTACCAATGAAAGCAATTATTATTCAAATTTGTTTTTAGTTTGTATTTTTATTTTAAATATAGTAGCTATATTCAAATTATTCAATAAATCTAACTTTCTAGATTTTTTTTTTGTCATAATTAAACTTCAGTAAACAATAGAGGGGTCATGTTGAAGTAGATAAATGGAAAAAAAATCGTACCCTTGCCAGGAGTGCCACAATGCAAAATCCCACAATCAAATTCTTCATGATGTCAAGACGAGGTTTAGAGATGTCCCCAAAATGATCACTTCACAGGAAGGTCCAATTCTTCTTCACCGCATCCATGTGCTCACTGACGGGACCTTGACTGTTCTTGCTTTTATAGAGGAGTGTCATCGATTTGGATAGGAGTCAATTTATGGCTCACTTTTTATGCTCTGACCTTGGTTCCAGGAAGTTGTATGTAGAATTTTGCTGATCAAATATTGCCTTTGAATATATTTGATGGAACATTCCATAAAAAGAATTCAGTCACATTTTCACTTTTGTTACCCGTGGAAATGATTACGATAAACATTCTACATAAATATATAATTGTGATGCCTGATTATTTTTTTGGGGGGGGGTTGTTCCTTTTCCAAATACTTTGTCCGCTTATAGTGGATAATTGACAGACTGGTTTTAATGTCCTTGTACTGCACCATAATATAAGTTAGTGAGAGCCTCAAGGTCAGTTTTCAAAAAGTACTAAGGTTTGGTGGTTTGAAAATAAAAATTTAAAAAATGCGTAGCAAACAGAAAATCATCTTACAAAAACTGTTTCCCCCCAAAAAAGTTTCCTCTTCTTGTAATCAACAGGCTCATACTAAGCAACATATGAATGTTTTTTTACACTTGGATTGTTCCTCCCTTTGTTGGAAGTAGCCCCTGGGCAAACCACACACACACACACACACAGACACACAATGCTCCACCGCTTCTGCTTGTGTCTGAACAAATACGAACTAGTAGTGAACAACTCTTTTGTTTGTTCTATTTGGGGAAAAAAAAACGGAAGCGGTGTCAAATGTTTAAATATTACCCGATCAATATACATATGGCAGGTCTAAATGGCACCATTTGATATAACAGAACATGGCGTGATTCAACCATTTTATTGTTGTTGTTTTTTTCCCCCACAATTCTTTTCCTCTTCCTTGAAGGAATTACTGTTGTGTTTTACAATCTTGGGAATTCATATCAGGTCATACATCGAAACATGAGGAGGAACAAATTGGACTATAATGCTTTGAGTCATACCTATCTTCAGATTTCCTCATTGGCTGACCTATTTGTGACGGATACATATTTAAAAAAACAAAACAAACCACATTTGTTAATATGTGAACTCAACAGGAGCTTCAAAACTTTCACTTTGTTGCAGCACTTTAGTGACCAAAAGTTTTCCAAAAGAAAATCAAATGTACAATATGCTAGCAAATACTTTTTTTTAATTTAATTTACTAAATGGATACAGTTGAACTAACAAGAAGCTCAAAGGCAAAATCCCCGGAAGGCAAACAATCCAATGAGCAAACCGGAGGAGGCGGACAGGTGACGTTGTGCGTTGGTTGTCATGGAGACACCCTTAGTGGTCACAGGTTGGGTTGTTGTGGTCATACTACTAGAAACCAAGTTGGCGGTGGTATTGATGGTTTGATTAAAAGGCCAGGTTGTAAGAGATTTTTCATTCGTGAATGGCGTTGTAGCTTGTAGAATGCTCTATGTAGTAAAAAAAAAGATCTTAATTTTACTTTAAATGTATTGAAATAATGTAAGCTTTTAAGATATCAACTTATTTCAAAGTGTTTTACCTGCACAAAGAAAAATTCCAGCAGAGCCAATGAGAAGAAACCCGGGACAATATACTTCATATTGCAAAAAGATTTCCTCTTGGAGTGAAAATCTTTTCTGATCCTCAACATCTTTACTTGAAGTCTTCCTTTTGGCAGGTCAGCCATTTCATTCTCCATCTTGACGGTATTGACAAAAAATGCTGCTCCCTGAAATTCCACTTGTTATCCTTTCTGAAGTCTTTAAGATTGTGAACCTGATACGGCTTTTCGGAAGGCGGTTCTCGGTTCCCATCCGGGTCATGGACCACAAATGCAAAACTTCATTTCCACCCACCCTTGCAGGAAGCTTGCACATGGATGCAAAAAAAAAAAACATTACACATAATAAACTAGTTTTAATACAAGCATATTTATTTGCTTCAAGAAAGTAAAACATCCCACTCCAATGTTTTAATCCTACTGAGTAGAAATCCCCCCAAAAATAACAAATTCCATTACAATAAATATTTTTTGCAATATGAGGCCTCTACAAGAGTCCAATGGTCTGGCATTTTATACGTTGCAGATTAAAAAGGCCATTATGCACATTAGCATTGGAGTGGATAATTCAAACAAAGAATTTGTCCCTGCTTTTATTGTCGTGGTCGATGTTCTGGCAGAGGTGGTCGGACTCTGAGATGGTGACGGTTTTGGGGTGGAAGCTGGCACTCGGCTGCTGGAGGTTGTTTCGGGGGATGCTGCAGGCTGCTCTGGTGTGATGGACAAATGAGGTCGCGATGGCGCGAGGTCACCAGCGGAGGAACGGCTGGGCGTGGTCGCCGTCGACTGAGAAGAAGCGTCAGTCGGGCTTGTTTCACTTGTACATGATGAACATGCCGTCACGCTTTGCCCCTGCAAAATACACATTGGTTTAATCGCTTGATTATTTTATTAAAAGTTCCAAAACTTAATTATTATTTATTTTTTGACATTTCCCGTTATGGTTCTCTCAATTCGTGTCTGTGTGAAGGCATGAGATAAAAGGTGGCGGAATAATAATGAGTTGCTGTGTTCCACAGGCAAATCATTCATGGTCATACCATGCAAAGGTCAAGCACCTGCTCTTCCTTCTGGCTGCTAAAGGCACGAACACATGAACCACACTTTGCATATTGCATGGCGGATAAAAACACACACGGATAGGAACTCTTTGTGTTACGTTATCCTTTCGGATTTTTTAGGACATGGAATATACACCACCGTTCAAAAGTTTGGGGTAACAAAATTGTTTGGGTGACCCCAAACTTTTGATATGTGTATATATTTATTTAGATAATTATTTATAGATTATATATATAATCCTCTGTGTAAAAAATCTTATAATATATATGTATACTTATATTCATAGATTATATATAATCTTATACAAATATAAGATATAATTTATAATATTTAATTCATAATATTTTATTATAATAATATTTACACTACCGTTCAAAAGTTTGGGGTCACCCAAACAATTTTGTGACCCCAAACTTTTGAACGGTAGTGTGCTAGCTTAAATCATAATCATAAATCATAAATTTGGAGGTGGAATAGAATCCTTTACTGTTTGGGAATTGAATGTTTTGGCTTAATAAAGTTGAGGATCATTTTGTGATGGATCAAACATCCGCATCAAAATGACAGAGACTCTCCACGCTTTGCTTTTCAGACACAGATACTTATGGAATGACAAATATAATGTTAAATATTATTAATAAAAAAATAAAAAATAAATAAAAGGATTAATCTTGCTTTGCTAAAAAAATGTGCAAAGTGCTCTTACCTCAGTGGAGCTCGTGAACATGAAGATGAAGCATATCCAGAGGACAAACATTGTTGTTTTCTCCATTGTGGTCTCTTACTGTATATTTCATGTACTGTAAATTCTGCCCTTCCAAACGTTGGGCTGCTCTTTTTATACCACCCTGTGGTACGCTGATGCTGATAAGAGATATTTGTCAGGGGGCAGGCCACATGAGAAATATCTTGCTCTGCATTCTCCAACATTTTCAACATGGACAGAGAAGATATATCAAACGTGTCGTTTTATTTGTTTACGTGACCACTGCATATTATAATTCAATAAATGGAATTGTTGAATTATTATTGATGGTACACATTTCAATTAGTGTTTTTTTTTATGATTCTAGAATTGTTTTTATTTTGTTTTCATGAGAAGAGTTGAAAAACATATTTTGACTGCTGCCCAATATCACATGCTGGTATTAGTACTGTACATTTGAATAGTGATAAGATTCAAATTCCTCACAGTTTTGAAAGTGTTTACTTTTCCCCAGACTCTTTCAACAAAACAGTGACCGAGGGAAACTGATATGATATGATTAACCAGATCAACTGAAGAATGAATTTAACATTTGGGAGAAAAAAAAATCCATTGAATTGTTGGCATAGGTTCAGCAACGCAAAAGAATTTTGCTGTTGGAGTTTTATCGTTAAGTGTGTAGGAATGTAAAACCAAAAAAAAAAGAAGTGATCATAACAGCTTTCTTGTTCTCTTTCTTATGAAGAGAGGTGAGGAGCATACTTGACACACTTTATTTACTAAACAATGCACCAAAAACAGCAAAATTAGAGTGCATCAAGTCGAAAAAATAAAATAATCACATGTTGCAGATAAAAGTGATATATATATTTTTAAGGTCAACAAAGGGCTGGATTTTCCCATAAAAAAAAAAAAAATAGTTTACTTCCTAGAACCTGCTGAAGCGTGGCAGTAAGATCAACCTTTGATATCATGCAAAATATATGCAGGCTTATGTTATTTATTAATGCAAAGAGGGAGAAAAAGCAAACTGAAAATTGATACAATAAACTTGAAATAAAGCTTGATTTTTATTAGTTGTTGCCTGTGTAACAAAAGTTTGATTTTCAACTCTCATTCCCATAAAAAAAAAATAGAATATAGCACGTGAGACAAATGGAAAAAAAGAAGGCCAGAAGACGGCGACACCGTCCACGTACAAATATTTGAAAAATAATATTTCAAAATGTGTATTTCGTCCTGCTTTTGTCCACTAGGTGGGGTCAAAGGACCTGGTTCCTGCAACATGGATCAACTGATGAAGATGCTCACCAGGACCGGAGCAGGGCCGCATGCTGCAACACTTTTGCTTTCTGGTTTATTCTACGAGGCAACCTGAGAAGTGGGTGACATTTACTCCTCATTGCACCTCATTTTGTTAAATATTAGTCAAATATATTTTGGGCTAACAACACTGTCATTGAGAAACAGGTCCAGTGTGATGATGTTGTGCACCATGTGCGTGATATCTGTGATATCAGATAGGTGGGTTCACACGTGGCCACCTTGTGGTACAATGTGACATTGCACATCAGCAGGTGCACTACATGGTTGTTTCCATTTTGCCCAGGGAGGCCAGATTCGTCACATCCTTTAACTCCCGTCAATTGGATTAAGAAGCTCTCTTGCGGGACAACAATGACTTGACATGCGCAGTAAACCAATCAGAGCAACAATCCTCCCCCCCCCCCCGTCGGCGCCCCGTTTCAACCGCACCAATTTATGACTTCCAGGTTGGGGAGAAGCCAAGAGCTATCCATTCAGTCCACAACAATCCATAGCCAATCTGATTGTGGGGCGCTCGCTCTCATCCATCTATCACTGCATTTGGAACGCATGAGCCAAGTAAGCCTGGAGTCCCTTTACCCCCCCAATGGATCAATAGATCTCATTTTTTTTCCCACGCAGCAGAAAGACACCTCTCCCATTGTGGGAAAACTGATGAGGGAGTAGCCACTTACACAGAGTAATGCATTTGATTTGTTGCAAGTTAGCAGAAATTGCTTGGTCACCTTCACTTTGCATCAAGAAGCCAATAAGAGCCGTGTTCTTGTTTACAGCACGTTTGTGAGAGCCAACACGTGGTGGAGGGGGAGAAAATAAAATCTTGGCATCAAATGCATTTGTCGATTAAAGCGTCGCTCATGCTGTCATAAAGAAACGAAAAAGTCCCTTAGCGGTATTTTGGCTGTTCGTCATTAATAAAGCAAGTCAGTGATTACAACTGCATGAAAGCATCAAGTTGCTAACAGCTCAATCCTGACATTAGCTTTTAAATGATTCGCTACACCGACATTAATTGGCTTCATTTCCGATGATGCTGTGATGCAAAATTTGGATGGCCCTCGACAACTGTCATGCAACTATGGTTAGATGTTACACTATAATGCGATTAAATAAAAGTAAACAAAAGCCTTTTTTAGAGATCATATCGTTGACCCCCAGGATCTGGAATTCAAGAGCAATCCATCTAGTGTCATTTATTTCTGAGACCTCATAGCAGACTTGCACGTTTTGCATATTTGTAATAATGAGAAGACGAGCGACTTTTAGCATTCATGTGATGAGACTCCAAACAGGCCATAAAATATTCTCTCTCTGCTGTAAAGACATTTTTGGGTGGGGAAGATTGACAAGGCTAAAACCTCAAATCCATTCATCATTGCAACTGCTTAAATAGAGCACTCAGAATTTTTTCTTTCACCTTTTTCCCTCAAGGTGAACAAGCCTCCCCCCGTTTCCCCTGGCGCTGGATAAAAGCGAGGGGGAAAAAATGATTTGGACGATAGCTGCCAATTTTGTTAGCATTGTTGGCGAGCACACTTGAGCAGTCACATGCGTATCATTTCTCAGCCGAGGTTGTGCGTACGTGTGGCTGCAGAGGTCAGTGGATGTTGAAAGCAGACACATTTGTTGTTTGACGTCCTGTCAGGAAGACGAGAGGGAGCCTTACTAAGAGGCAGCGCCCTGGACAGGGAGATGGATGGTAAATGCCATGTTGAACAAAGGCAAGTTCTAGAAAAAGGGGTGGGAAAAAGTAAAACGCCTTGGGTAATGCACTTAATTGCTTCCTGTCTCAGAGTGAGATGAGAAAATGGATATAATTGTGTGTAATAAGCATCGAGAAAGGATTAGTTCAAAAGCACTCTCACAAGAACGGAAGAAATTCTTTAATCTGGCCAGAAACAATAATATAAAATAATAATGATTAAGGTACTTTTGGATTTAGACTTTAATGTAATAAAAGTTGAGACTCAAAGGCATAGTTAATATGAAAGTTTTTTTTCTTCTGACACTTTTTTGACTATTATAGTGAGAAAGCTGAATGAAAAAAAAATCACTACAAGTTTAAAAAAAAAAATTGGATTATTTATATTTACATAAAAACACTACAAGTTTAAAAAATTTTAAAAATATATTTTGATTATTTATATTTACATAAATAACACTACAAGTTTAAAATAAAAATATATATCTTGATTATTTATATTTACATAAACACACATAAAAACAAAAAAAATACAGAAGTAGCAAAAGGTGTGTTTAGGGTATATGACTCTAACAAAAATATGAAATCAACGCAACCATAAATTATAAATTTCCAGCAATTGTGCATGTCAAATTCTTCTGTCCAGTTCCGAGAATAACATCACAAAAAGGATGCACTGATGCTGAAATCAAATCTGAGGGACAAGCAGTCTGGGGAAGGTTAACCACTATCTTAGCAAAAAACTGCTGGACGGTAAAAGATAAACTGGATCCAGCCCACAGAGGGTTTGAAAATATGAAAGAAGTAATCCTCCTGTAATCCTCAAAGATCCCAGCATGCAAAGAAATGCTCATCCCATGTAATGATAGATGATCCTTACAAAGGTCTGCTTTCTATCATACCAAAGAGAGGCGCCATGAGAAAAGGTGAACTAGCCATGGTCCTGATTGGTAAAATGGGACTTGCAAAACACGCCAGATGAGAGATTTGATTCTTGATAGCTTCTGAATCCATTTCATTTTTTAACCACAGATTAACCTTGATCCCTGCATAATTTGGGATTATCCACTCAGTCACAAGTGCATATGGTGTGCTTTTCTGGGAGGGGGGACGGCACTCAATTGCAACTAGCTGCATGGATGCACTGACGTTTCGTTGTAATAATGACGCAATACTCACCTGCGCTGAATAATTGATCCTCAAAGCATAACAGCGAGTTAATTAGCGCATCAGTAGCCGAAGGTCGTCCTCGCTAGGCTCCTCCTCCCTCCCCGTTCGGTTTCATTAAGACGCGGCGAGGAGCAACTGGGATCCATCAATTCTAAACATGAAGCCTCCCATGTTAATACAGTTAATTGGCAATTTGATTAAAGTTCAAAATTGAATCGAGAAGTCGGCTATTCATCCTTTTCAGTTATATCAACCCCCTACACCGCTCTCGATGGGAAGTCTATTAATGAAAAGTCATAGGGGCTAATTTACTAACTTACTGACCCATTTAATAGCTTGCAGATGTGAATTGTCTCTTGCAGATAGTTAAGAGAAAAGATTTGATAGGATGAAATCTTTGAATCAACCTTGCAGTCTATTTGTGGGAGGCCCAGTTGTTCGTCATACTCCTTCGTTATCATTTCACTTTCTTCTTAAAGTTGTGCCAAGCGAGAGTTAGTTATAAAGTGGAAGCTCACTGGAGAGCAAGTAACAACTTGGAGCTTCCAGTTGTACTTGATGAGCGCAGGAGGCCCGACAGAAACGGTCAGGGTCAGTTTTAATTGAAAGGAAAAGCCTCCCGAGCGGCGCCGGCCTGTTTGATGCGTTGGGCTTCTTAATGGCACGCAGGTAAGACAAAGCCAGGAGAGCGAGGGGAATAAAAAGACAACGTTTTGTTCGCCGGGGCTAACCTTACGCGAGATTTGCAACGGCGACGGCGATCGAAGCTGATGCATTTTTCATCGGGAAGGCGGCGTAGAAATGCATTCGGCGTCTGATACCTCAAATACCTTCACACTGGGAGGTGTGAATATTAATGGAGTAACTGGATGACTGTTTTCCCATGTCGTTTTCTTTTTTAAAAGGACATGAACAGCGTTAATAATGCAGCACAGGCTAATTGTAGTCATCTGTAAGCGGCGTGAGATTTTTAGCAAGCTTGCCTGCATGTTTTACTAATCGTAGGATGCATCCCCCACTAAATTGTGTGTGTGTGTGTGTGTTTGTGTGTGCCTTCTATTCAAACAGCACCTGTTCAGTAAGTGATGAGTCAACAGCGTGACGGGAAAGCAAGATCATGTCAAACGGGATGTTTACACGATGGATGCCTTCGAGCGGCGTTACTGGACCGTATGTGGGATATATTGGGGGCTTGTTGAGGGGGGTCTGCTAAAAATATCCACTTCATAATCATAACATGGCATGCAAAGTATGACATGGGTGGAGTATGGCGGGTAAATTTCGATAATCATTTTGAAGATCCGCAGTGGAAAACGTATTTATTACTGCAACCAGCCACCACTCTCCATTTACTTCAATTGCTTCAAGTCATCTACAATCAATTGCATATGATCTAGTAAACTTGGAATGATCTTTTAAATCTAATTAAATTTTATTCTTAGTTTTTTTTACTCAAATTAATGTAGTGCTTAATAGCTGTGATTGGCATATTATTTATTGTTAAATTCTTGCTGCATGTAAAACAGGTTTTTATCAAACTTGTGAGACCTGGAAGTCAACCTGTGCACAAAAATATCTTATTTCAAGTTTTTTGTTTGTTTGATTCCACATCGCCGCGCCATAAAAATCTGCTTAGCTTTTGATAGATGATGGTCAGTCTGGGAATAAAGAGCTACAACCTCTTTTTTGGCTGTGTCTCCTAATTACAGGTTCGGAATTTAAAGAGGTAAATAATGATAGTACGATTGATCAACTTTGCCTTTTGAGGTGGCAAGGGCCCCCGAGTCATCATTTCTCATTAGGTAATGAATAGTGATTGGTATGAAATGACTTCACCCCACTCGGCTGGCTGTCCATTAGCGAGTTAATCAACAGCATATGACTGCCATGCTGCGGCGGATTCCCCTTGAAACAAATCACCCCAGCCCTCCTGAAAATACAATTCCTCATTTGCATAATGAGGGCCAAAGGAGGCCAATGTTTGCTCATCATCAGAATGCATTTATGCACGGGATCACCATGGCGACGCATGTCGCTTAATTCACACCTCTGGAATCAAAGCTAAGGTAGGAAAGGAGGATCTTGTGTTTTTTTTTTTATTCCAGCAAATGAGGATGTGATCAATTGGATCCATCGATTTTCTATGCAGGTCACAAGCGAGCTGGACAAATGAGTGGGGTTCTTTCCTGACATTATTTGAATAAAAAAAAAAAAATGTACAGCCACTCCTGTTCATCACAATTTCACCTCAAGTACAAAATTGGTCGTGAGACATGCAAATTGTAGATTATTTTGACCTAACAAGGACTGTTAAACACTAATAAGTGCTCTTATCCATCCGTCACATAAGCAAAAGCCAGCTAAGAGAGAAGGTGGGAGAAGGTCAAAACCAGAATGTCAGACATGTTTACCCACCGGAGACACAGATTGGCTTTTATTCATCACCAAAACAACAAAATATTCCCTTTTACAATTTTTAGCTCACTCCTGCAGTTTAATTGTGTGAAAATAAAATGAAAAGAGAGGAAAAAGTCAAAGTGACAGCAAAGGTCAATTTCAATGAATGATGATAAATTGCTAACTAGTGTTGGCTTGTGAGTGAACGATTTGTTCAAAAGAATGACTCTTTTCAGTGAACGAGAGTGAACAAATCACTTCCTAAGTGACATATGACAATATGTGTAGGTCCACCTCATGGTACACTACACGAGGTAAAAAAAAGAATAAATAAATAAAGAGGTTAATTGCACAACAAAAGAACATCTAGGTATTTCTCGCACCTGGGATCGAACCAAGTTCTTGTCAAGCAAGAGCCCGAGTCACTAACCAGTCGGCTATTTCAACTGGTAGCCTATTATTGCTTGCATTGTTTTGTACTAGCGATGTGAATTTCAGTCACGTGAAAATCTTTAGAATCGGTTGTGTGTGTTTAACGAGGGTAACTTGTAAAATATATTGGAACGCGGCCCCGAGGACTAAAGCTTGACACCTGTGACCTTTGACCATGATATTTCCCTAATAAAGTGGCCTGTTATGAGGTACACTTGAAAATGGCGGTGTACCTAATGGAGTGTCTGTGTGATTCCCTCGTTAAGCACACCTGCGTGAAAAGTTTTAGCTCCTGCGGAACGTGAAAGTGGCTAAAACTTTTCACGCAGGTGCGCTTAACGAGGGTAACTTGGAAAACATATTGGAACGCGGCCCCGAGGACTAGAGCTTGACACCTGTGACCTTTGACCATGATATTTCCCTAATAAAGTGGCCTGGATTCATTACAAATCAACTGAAATATTGCAAGCCTTTTATTATTTTAATATTGCTGATTATGGCTTACAGCTTAAGAAAACTCAAATATCCTATCTATCTATAGAACTTTATCACAATATTCTAATTTTCTGTCCTGTATAGTCCCATTTAATGACAAAGAAAATAGTTGCTTTACAATAATAATATGACAAATATTGTTTATTTGAGAGCGCCAGGTATCTCTCTGTCGGCCAATCAGCTTGAGACAAATATCATCCAGACTGGAGCCAAATTAATGAAGCAATCAAGGCTTGGGTGCATACTTCAGGTCGGATCATAACTAAACGTGGAATATGAACGCTGCATGAACACGCTCGACAGATTCATGCGCTTTAACAAATAAATCAGTTCAGTGGACACGGATTTATTTGAAGCTATGTTCGAGGTGCTTCCATCTCGTCTCACTAATAGCCACTTTTGGCCAATCCAACGTGTGGCTGACATGTAAATAATAATAATTATTGTATTTTGCTTTTCATCACATGGTGACCTTTGACATCCAAAGTTTCTACTCTCCGTTAAACACTAGACTACATCTGTTCTTAACATCTTCAAATGTTGAGTGCTATTAAATAACAAAAGCGAACCAAAACCAATAAAACTACCCCAGGAAAGCTGATGAGTTTCATTTGTTAGAACGCTTCAGTGAAAGAAAACTATAATGACTTTTGCCGTAGCCATTACCAACATGTAATTGTAGCAATTTCGATGAGCACATTTAATGACTGCTGTGTTGTATTAAAATACTGAACATAAATGTTTCCTGTTCTGTGAGTAGCAAAGCGATGGTGACCAAATTCAAGAATACATATTTGCTGAAAAATTCACTTCAGTTAACCTATATACATTAAAATTATATAATCTCATAATTTTAAATAAAAATGTTGGTGAGCTAAATAATAACATATAACTTTGCAAAAAGACTTGGCTGACCCCACTGAAGAAACTTTTGAAGCTCAATACTGTAAAATAACTTCTATGACTTTATTCTAGAGGTGTGGTTGACTTCATGTTGTCACGCTTAAAATTCAAAGGTGATTGTGTCCAATCAAGTATTAGTAACCTTAACTGGAACTTCAGTGTCCTTTAAGATCCACTTAATGTACTGGAGGGCTGCTGAAGGAAAACAAAAGGAGCAAGAAGAGAAATTGGACAAGGTGCTTGAATTATGCCGCTGCCTCGTAGCGCACTGATAACCTTTCGGCTTATTATCCCAATTAGAGTACACAGCTGGAGGAGAAAATTAATCCTCCGCCGGGCCATTTTGTGTGCTTATTTACAGACGTGCGAGAATTGGAATGAGGGTAAACACAGCCCTGATGATTGAGCCTTGTCTCTACTAAATGGCTGGCTGCCGTTGTTTTAAGCCAGGGGTATTTTTTTCGCGGGCTGCATTTAGTCTTAGCCTCTTTTGCAGGGCCATTATGAAATAAGTGTATGAGAACCTCATATAATTTACAGTAAAAGCTACAAAACAAACTGACAAGTAACTCGTTTTTAAATCAGATGAGTAAAAACTGGTCAAATATTTAAAAAAAACTAAATCTTGTATGAAACCCTACTTGTAAGCCCTAAATCTTGTATTAAACCCTACTTTGAGACCCTAAGCCTAGCTTTAAACCCTACTTTGAAACCCTAACTCCAATATAAAACCCTACTTTGAAGCCCTAACCCTAGCTTTAAACCCTACTTTGAAACCCTAAATCTCGTATGAAACCCTACTTTGAGACCCTAAGCCTAGCTTTAAACCTTACTTTGGAACCCTAACTCTAGTATAAAACCCTACTTGGAAGCCCTGAGCCTAGCTTTAAACCCTACTTTGAAACCCTAAATCTCATATGAAACCCTACTTTGAGACCCTAAGCCTAGCTTTAAACCCTACTTTGGAACCCTAACTCTAGTATAAAACCCTACTTGGAAGCCCTGAGCCTAGCTTTAAACCCTACTTTGAAACCCTAAATCTCATATGAAACCCTACTTGGAAGCCCTGAGCAAAGCTTTAAACCCTACTTTGGAACCCTAGGTCTCATATGAAACCCTAACCCTAGGTGTGTTGAATTAATTTTGTTTGTCATATAAGAGATGGAAAATGTCCGCATTAGCCAAGAACATCAGCAGCGCTTTCCCTTCAGCCATAACGTGGTTTTCCTCTCCACTATTGTAATTTTTCTCCCCAGGGGCCAAGGTTGTTCCACACGAGCTGGTCGTCTAATAACCAAGCCAAGCCTCCCAGTGAAAAACCCATTAAGGTCAAGTCATGCATAGTTGATTGAACATCTTGTCTGCTGGTCTGCTAAGGAGAGTCTAAGAATATCATATTAATAAGAGGCAAAAAATTTATGATGAGAGAACTGAAGAGGAATGTGGAATAATTTTTTTTTTGCCTCATTATTGCATTTCAGTCTGCTCTCTGTCAGGGTTGTTCCAAAACTATTTTTTTTTGTTGATTCGGAACCCAAATCCCTACTTTTTTATTATATGCCCTATTTGTGAAATGTTTCATTTTTATTTAAAAATATCTTGATATCTATAATCATGAGAAGGTCCATTTAAAAATGAAACTGTCAATGAAAGTTACCTGCAGTGGTCCAGATACTAAGCCAACCTCCTCGCTGTTCACCTTGCTCCATTAGCTCCATCACATCCATCCCAGCGAGCCTCATGTAAGAAGAGCGAACCAAGGACGTCACACTCTGATATGGTGGCTGTTTTGTGTGTGTGTGTGTGTGTGTGTATGTGAGGTAGCGGCTCACCTAGCAAATGACGCAGCCAAGCGTGAAATCATCTCTGCACAGCTCTGGAGGGCCCTACATGGATTTTTAATGATGAGGCCATATCTTTTTTTTTTTTTTTTCCATTACATGCCAAATATAGTCAATGACTCCATTCTTTTTAATACATTTTTAACAATAAGGAATTGACTCGGTCTAATGAGATGTACTCCCACGTAGGCGCACGAGTTAACAACGGAGGTGGGCCTTTGCGTTTGTAATTTAACTAATGAATAAAAATGTTCAATTAATCAGAGATTTAATACAAGCATAATTCACGTTGTTGCTGTTTTGTAGCCTTTCAAAAAGCATGTTCATTATGACCCTCACACACAAGCATCTGTGAAGAGTAAAATGAGAATAAGAAGAAAAATATAGTTAAAGCGTGGTTTTGTTTCTCTTTTGAAAAGCGTTAAAATGTTCAAACCAACATGTTCACGTCGTCAACTTGGTGTGATCGGTCATTTAAGCTTTCGGTTGAAACGTATGATTAATGCAAAGGTCGACTAGCCATCCGTTCAGTCTTCGTATAGGTTTAATGATCAAAAACCAAAAACTGGAGGATTGACCTCCTTTCGGAACATTTCAAGAGAGTGTGGTCGGGGATTAATTATTCATAAAGCCAAGCTGCGGTGGGTTTGCAACACAGCATAACTGAGCACAATGGATTGCGTTGAAGACTGGATCAGGAAAAAAAGGCTCTTTTGTACCTATAATAGTTTGATTTGACTTTTTTTTGTCATTTGCCAATTGATGACATCATTGTTTAACATATTTATTAATGTATTATTATTATTATTATTATTATTATTAATTAAATAATTTATTATTATTATTATTTATTATTTATTTTCATATTTAACCTATTTAACATTAGCTAATAAATTCAAGATACCGAGCCATTCTCAAATCCTACGCATATGAATTATGCACAATTTTACAATAAGAGTTATTAACACATAGGAGTAAATCATTTTTATCCACAGTTTTTAGCTTTTTTTCTTTTTTTTTCTTTTCTTTTTTTGTTTGCTGCAGCCCTCAAATTTGATACCCATTAAAGCAATTTATAACGTCAAAAATGAGTTAATGAATAAACTATGTATGCTTTTATTATTTTAAAGGGGTTTCAGTAAAATGACAATGGCATCACTTTCATACAAATCCTGTCATGCTTTCAGGTGATTGCTCTATTGTGACTCCCAATATGACAGCCAAGGTTATCTGAAGCAAACAAAATGCATTATTTGAGCCAATTATTATTTTCATTCACGCAATTCTGCTTTTCCTTGTAGCTCGCGAAAATTGGAACGGATGAAATGCCTTGTGAAATAAAAGCGAAATGACTTGATATCATCTTTACTATTATATTGCTGAATAATAATGCTAGCGGGATTTGGTAGCGAGAAAGTGCTAATTTAAAAATGTGCACTGAGGTGAGACTTTACATGCAAATAAATGTCATCAGGAGTCGCCAAGCGGTCCCATCTGCTCGGCTCGCTGGGAAAACTCCCGGCACAAGTCGGAGAATGTAACGCCAAAGGGGGAAACCAATCAAATTAATCACTCGCTTCTCAATCCTGCTGGGAACCGTTCATGAATAGCAAAAGCAGTATTTAGAATTTGCTGTAGTACTTATCTTTAGAGGCGGTGATCAAAGATCCAAGCTAGGGAATTTTTTTTTAATATATATTTTTATTTTTAATGGGCTGCAATTCAGATGTCAAGAAGCAAGAATATTTTATCATTGTTGCACCTTTAACTTCTCGAAAGAAAAAAAACTTCACATTTCATGCTAATAACTCAATAGAGATCCATCGTATGCAAATGTGACCTTTATTTAAGTAGCCTTTGCGTCCAAGTCATTTAGGACCATTTTATGTCTCTGGAGCTCGGACTTAAGAGGGTCACATAAAATTCATTGAGGGTCCGATTATTTTTAATAGCCTAAAGACAATAGTCATTCTCAGATGTTGATATTTGCTGGTATTACATTACAGCTGCAGAAATGCCAAAACAGACAATTTATTTATTTTTAACTTAGATGCAAACCCAATTAAAAAATTTTTTTTTTGCTCCATAAGATTTTTTATGGGCCTTAACCTGACTAAATACAGCAATAAAAAGCGCTATTCATTTTACAAAGTTTACAAGCTGGCAGATTTTGGACGCCGTGTGATTCATCACGACGGCTTTGGCAGGTCTTCGGTGGTTTGAGACACAAAGCCTGATGTTTGTATCACTGACTGGAGTGTCAAAGCTATTTGTCACGGCTCTTTGTCGTAGCCGTCTTTTCTTGCGTCGCCACAATAAACGACGGCGGCGAAAGCCTCCGGCGCTTCATCAAATGATTTGTTCCCTCGGCTCAACTTTGGGTTATTTCTCTTTGTCACACAGAAAAATGTAACACTTTGCATTGCAACCTTGAAATAGAAAAAAAAAAAAAAAAAAAAAAGATGTGTACTAACGCAGCAGCTGTCTAATTTAAATACGGTAATGGGCAAAATTCGCATTCAGTGTCAAGGTATTCTTTTTCGTCGTCTTTATCAGTCTTTCTCAGATTCTCATTCCAGAAAATGAATTCTCTTTGTTGACATCCACATGGGAAATCAACGGCCAAGTTTAGGTTTTATTTATTTATTTCGTTTCGGATGGCACATGCTTTGCCCTGGTTCATTTTCTGCACCAGTTTGAATTTCGAGATGCGTACGAGGGCCGGGCAATACGACCTCAAGATTATTTTCCTTTTTTTTTTTCCCGGAACTTTAAAAACAGCTTGGCAGCATTAATAAGTCAATTGTACCTTTTCTTTAAAAATGATTTCGCCTCAGCAGGCAGCTCGCCAACTGTCCAGTGACAGCAAAAATCTGCGGCGTTAATTTTAACAGCTAGCATTTAGCGCTTAATGAGCCGCATGTTTTGCCCTCAGGAGACCAAACAGGGCGTAAACAGAGTTTGCCTGTGTTCTTCATGTGACTGCAAACATGACTCCTAATGAATGTTCATCTGGTAGATACTGAAAAATCATTTCAAACAAAGTGACAATCTGTTCCTGCTCTACCTCACAGGTGGATTTTGACTGCTTGCTATTCTTGTAAAACAAATGTCTATTAATGGACTCACTGGCAGACCTCTGATTAAAATGTCAACTCCGACAAGTCAAAACCTCGCTGTGACCTCCTTGTATTTGAATTAATGATCTATTTAGGCTGAGTTTTTTTTCTTTTTTCTTCCCTCCGCCCCTGACCGACTTCTTTTGCCCACAGCAGTGGTGTGATTATCCAAAGCTGCGGAGTACATTTATGTCTATTAATTTCCATGTGACACTAAGTAGGCAAACTCATATTCGGTCAGCGGTCACATGCGGTGTGGAGCTGATGGTGACATTTGTGAGCAAGAAGTAATTATCTTCCATTGTGTATTTCCTTTTGTAGAGTTAATATCAGGTTCATTGTTTTATTTGACTTTCCAGAAAAAGCTCACGCAAACACCTCGCCCTGAATCTTATTTGAATCTGGAATGACGCCAACGGTTCTTTCGCCACGCTGAAGGTGAACAACAAGTTTCGTCTTCTCTGCCAGCCTCATCAATATTCACACTTTGCAACCTCATGCTGCACCATCCGCGGCGGGTCGCAACTTCACCACCATATTTTACTTTGACGGCAACTTGTGTTGCAAAACAGCTGCTCTTGCCGCTGAGAAAGCTAATGACGTTGTCTGGGCTGATTGATTGGGAATGTAAAAACCCCATAATAATGTGATTTGGAAATTGCTTGTGATTAATTTAAGGGGCGATGAGAAATAAAGTGAGATGGTGTTGGAAATCAGATGATGTGTAATTAATGAGCTTCTAAATTTAGACACGCATTTTGTGAAAGATTCGATATTGTAATGTACGCGCAGAACATTGATCAACATTAGCGATAGCATATGTGAAGTAAAACTGCCATTGTTTGATTATGATTATATATCTTTATGCACTCTCAACTCTAAAGTGGCCACCCGGGGATGCAGAAAGCGTGCAAAAATAGCTCCCCACCACAAACCGGATTTCCATATTGATCTCGCCTGCTGGGTTTTTTTCAGAGTTTAGCTAAATTGCACATGGAATAATTAAGACTTGGCTGGAGAAGTCCAGCGTGAAGTCAGATTTTAGTTTCCATTAGTGCACATGACAACTCTGCTCGAGGTTATTAACAAAAATAAAAAATATTGGCGTTGGCAGGTGAGTGATATGGGGTGACGCTCTAATTAGACCTTTTGTAACCTGAGCATATAATTACCGGGTGCTCAAGCAGACGGGCACTCAAGCATGAGGTAACATATGCAATTTGTGTGGGAACTTTTTGAAAAGCAAATGAATAGTGACAACTTTCATTGCAGATTGGATTTTTTGTTTTGCTTCGACTTGTATGGTGGCAGTGAACGCAGTTTTGGGGGTTTGGAGCAAGGCTGGAACGGATTAATGGGCTTCTTAGTCATTTCAATGGGGAAAGATGATTTGGGATACAATGACATATTTTATTCCAAGGCTTCAACTTTGAAAAATCCTCTAGATTTTTGTAGAATATTCTCACGTGAATTAGTAAGACTTATTTTATTCGCAAAGTGAAAAATGCACAATTTAAAATAATTTAACAATAAAATTAATAAATTGAAGGAAAACTTTCTTTTTTCTTTTTGTTCTTCAACAAGTGCAGTCATAAAATGCAGTTCAGGATGAATTCTTTTTTCAAATAGAATATAATGAAGTGTGAAAATTCCCCACTGAGACCCAGTGATGGTCATGAAAAATGACATTCCTCGCTAATGTAAACATTCAATGTAAAATCAATTCAAATGGAGGTCACACAGCGAAAAAGTCATCACCTGGTAAATAACATCAGCTGCTATTTGGCAACCTTTGCGCCTAAGCACACATTTTACACAAGTGGCCACACAGGCTAAACTAGAACCCACTAAACTTTCAAATAATACGAATAAAATGGACACATTTTTAATATTTCCAGCAAAGAAATGCATTTTGATTAGATTCCCGGAACAAGCCCACGGCTGCATTGTTGACAATCTGCGAGAATTACCAAGTCTTATCGTGTGCTTTATTTCACACTTGGCTTGCTATATTCTTCACCGAGCGGGACACTTCCTACTCATCAGAGCTCGGCGCCGGCCCCGAGAACGTTATGCAAATCTTTCCTTGGAGTGCGAGAAGAGGGCAGGCATACAGTACACTCCACCAGAATCTTCACTCACTCTTTGAAATAGTTCTCTTTTCAAAATGTAAAAAGGGCAGAGAGCGCCCTGACGGGTAAAATACAGATTGGAAAAAAATATCACCATGGCAACAAGATTAGATACATTTAACGTTGCTAGGTTTAGAGTCGCGATTTTTTTTTTGTTCAGGGTCAGGTTAGCCTGTTTTTAAATTTAGTTCAGATTTAGACAAAATGAAACACAAAAGATAATAAATAGTCACACAAGTTGTTCATTAGTAAAAACTAAGAACAGATATTAAAATCAGACCTCTGATCATTCTTGGAAGTCACATTGATGGCGTCGTGCTGGAGTCAGCAGAACCGCTCACCTTCTAATTGAGCCATCTCCATTCTAATACTGCCGACTGCATAATAAGGAATGGAAGCGAGATATCATCTGCACCTCGCCGCTAAACTTAAAAAGGAAACGTTGGGTGAACTCGGCTGAACCTTTGCTGATTGCTGACAGACTGGCGGAACTAGTGAGCCGAGTCTATTTCCATGAGTTGGTCTCAAGTGCTGGTAAAGTTTTAACTGGGTTCATAAAGTTATTTGCAGCACTTTTTTCAACAAATATCATCGATGAGTCAAATAGTCGCCACGGAAAGACGTTGAGGATATCATATGAAGGTTGGCTATTAATTCACCTCTCCCCAAGGGATGCGACTGCCAAGGTCGTTTGGCACCACGGCGTTGAGGACTTCTCACCTCTGAAAGCAAATGAGCGGCGTGTCATCTTACATGGGAGCGCTGTGGCTTTTATTTTCACACGAGCACTGAAATTCAAAGAGTCCGCGATAAAGTATTGTTAAAATGTACCTATACAATACAAAGATAACAAACATTTAATTGGATTTCTTAGAAAGAAAAAAAATCGTTGCTGGGAAACAGTTTGCGGCCGCAATTAAAAATCAAAACAATTAAAATAAGAGTAACGATAAGGAAAATGAGGGTCAGCCGTACGCATTTTATTCATTTAGACTCTGAGTAGTCCAATCGATTCACTCAAAATAAAATCACGGCTGTAAATTAAAATTATAAATAGGCTCTTTATTGTTGTCACATGATCATTTCAGGTAACCTCAATGCTGTGTTGGTCATTAAACTGATTTGTCAACACGTCTCTAATGTGCTGAGTCCAAAAGTTGTCAGGCCGTTTGGCGGGAGAGGCCACGGGCGACGTCGAAGCACACGTCTTCTCAATCGGACTGATGAGCGGTCGCGCTCTGACAATTTGCGTTCCACACTTTCTCACATGGCGGAAGGGCTCGATTGACTTGAAGCTAGCATGTTATAATTTATGTCAGGTCAAACTGGAGGAACTCAAAACTTCTGCAAAGAAATAATGTAATAGCTAATAAAGACGCCGGACTCCTTCTTAAAGGTCAAAGGGCATACTTATTTTTCCCTATTTTATTTAACTTCCGGTTTGAAATGTGTTGCTAAAAATAAAGATAACTGCAGTCCAATGAGGCAATTACACTTTTTAAATGCCTTCCGCAGTTATAATGGCTTTCTGAGGGAAATCGCACATGGGGGCCGAAAATGAGTTTGACTCATTCAAAAGCCTTACAAAGCAACAGCAGTGAGACCACTTGCAAGACATTTACTGGAATTGATCACACGCAAGTCGCGTAATTGATCAAATTGTCCGTGCTTTAATATAAAGTGTCCGTTTTTTTTAAATGAGAGATTTTACGCACTGGCCTCAACCCTCTCGTGAGGCCTTCTCAGCTTTGGAGGGTCCCAAGGAGCCAATTGCACTATGCAAAAAGCGCCACCTGCGCACTCCGACAAACAAGACAATTTGCCGCTCTGTCGTTTGTCTTTGTCATCGTCTTCCAAAGGAGGGCCGGCGGGATTAAATGGGCCTTATTTGTCATCAGTGACAAATGGAATGGACCAAGTCCCGCGGTCACATGGGCAACTTTGTCAAAGCAAACAAGTAATACACTCCGGCTTTGCACTGACAGTGATATGCATATTAATAAGCCATGACAGCAAGCCGTGTTCTATGTCGGTGATAATAAAAAGGCCCAAAATAGCTGATTCCAATATAAAATTCAGCATTTTTAATTATTTTTTTCAGCCGGAATCTAAATGGGGAAAATATACAAATTTGGGTGACCTTTAAGGTGACAATTTACAAATAAAATAGAAAATAAAAATAAAAAAAAAGAAAAAGAAAAAAGAAAAACAATAAAATAAAATTAAAAAAATTAACAAAGACTGCCATAATGTGTTTCAAGGAGTAGAATTACATTTTCCGCATCGTGGTTGCACTGCATTTCATTTTGGGGAGAAAGTTTGTTAACTTTACGCTCACGCTGATGATAAACAAACAGCGACAACAAGCGGTAATGAAACTGAAGGGGTGTTAGCTGCCGCTATAAGAGGGAGGGAGACCTTTGATGGCTAATTAGCGCAGGCAGCTGTCAGAAAAGCAATGGCGACGAGCCGAGAGTTTTGATGCTATGCTTCTATTTATGCTTTCGCAGCTCGCTTTTGTTCTCCTGGGGATTATTGGGTTGCAGGGAAGGGCTCTGGAGGGAGGGCGGGAGGTAGGGAGGGAGGGAGGGACATCAAATTTCTCCTTCTCGTGCTGGATGTGACCACATTAATTATAGATCCTCGGGAAACGGGCGCGGAGATTCATCAGACATATTTTTAGAATATGAGAACCTGATTTATTTCTTTAATCAAGACGACAGGTGTCAGCTCGGGTTGAGACTTAAACACAAACAAAAATGTGCGGAAAGCTGCTTAAAGTTGTCAGAGCAGATGACATTTTGAGCAGGCAAAGGTGCAAATGATCCAATTGGGAATTTGCACCTCAGGGTTAAAGTGCAGGTGATGATTAAACTTCCCGTATTACACGTGTGCTAAAAAAAGATTTATAACTGAGGATTTTGGGACTTTCTCACCATCATTGGCCCTAAAGCTGAAAGATTCAGGCGTAAGTGTTGCGGTTTTCCAGCAAATTCGAAAGAGCGTGAGAAAAAAAGTGAGAATTAAGCCTGTCGGACTGTCAATTTGTCAAAAGGAAAATGTCAGCACTTAGCATGAAAGCAATATTTTTGGCCGAGTGATGATGATATGAAATATAACAACACATGCTAGCTTGCAATTCCTATTTGTAAGAAAATATACACAGCAACTGTGAATTTTCACGCAATCACTTGACAAAATCAAATTGAGTCAGTTCAAAATGACTTGCTGTCTCCATTAGAGTATCGGCTGCGACTCTCGAGTCTTTTGCGAGTCACTGCTGAGGGACTCTCGTGTTCTAAGGTGGCGCCTCGCAAACAAGAAGGCCATTAGAACCCGGCGGAGAGAACACGATACATCAACATGCTAATTTGCTTAGACTCGAGATTCAATTAAGAGCTTCTTCGGTAAGGAGAAGCTTCATTTCCTCCCTCGTGTCACCTTGGATAGGATTTCTCCAAACGTGGCGCTGAAAAAGTCAAATCGATCGCATGATGGCAGGTGACAACCTTTGAAGGGGAGATGTGACAACGGATCTCACACTCCCAGTAACACCAGCAGCATCCCGGTAATGTCACCCCCCACCCCCCCTACTGTGGAGATCTTATCAGCTGCCAATATTCCACCTGACTTTGATTGATATCAGCCTCACATAGTTCAGAGGGAAAAAAAAATGCAAGGTTTTATTTGTCATGTAATATTTGATGCCGCTAGAGTTTGATACCAACAAGCCATCTCACTATTTGCGATCCCGGATGTCAAGTCACTCAATTTTGACAGATTATTATTAGCGAGATGTTTCGTCTTCCGTTTCATCTATTTTAGCAGTCGGGCACGCAAGGTTAAAAATCAATATTCTAAAAAAAAACACAGGTAAAATGAAACTTTCACCAAATCCATCCATTCGTTTTCGGTTTTAAGAGACAGAAAGAGAAAAACAAACTCGGTAAGTTGGATAGGTGAACTTTTCATTGACGATGACAATATGCGGCATAAAATTTTCATATCAGCTGATGTATTCTTGTCTTGTCAACCGACACACACACATTGCATCAGTCTCACTGCAGGCGAGAAGCGCTGATAAGACTCAGCTATGCGCCGGCGGCCCATAAATTGAGCATGCTGACCACAACAATGCATTATCGCCACCTTTTGTTTGGGCTCTTTTCACACGAGTGCAAAAAATAAATAAAAAAAATCTAAATTAATAAAAAAAAACACACACAACAGCAAATAAAGTCATGTATGAGGAGTCCAATGTAATAAATGAGTTGCTTAATATACGCCGTGATTTCTATCAATAGCAAGGAAAGCAATTTGAGTTTGCAATCTCTATCTAGAACATTTCCATATCGCAACACCCCTCCCTCCACGGCCCCTCCAGAGAGTGGCCAGCAGGAAATAAGCATTCAGTGCTTTCTCAATGACTTCCTGAAAGAAATGAATCTCACAGGATGGAAAATGAGAACAATGAATAATGAAACGCCCAACGAGATCTGCCTGACCCGTTGCAATTCATACAACCTGTGTCGACGCAGAGGAGCAAGCACGTATGAAAAAATAAATAAAAATTGAAGGTTGTGATCACCGGACTGGAAAGAGCCCATATGTAGGAGACCATTAGAGTGAGGGGAAACAAATAGGTTTCCCCCAGTGAACATATAATCATTTGATTGAAGCCGGTTTGTGAAAAAGCTGAGCGGCTCAGTCGAGAGAAATGTAACATTTTGCAGCACTAAGATCAATGGAGTATTTTCCTTTGTTTGAAATTGTCATTGGAAAGAAAGATGCGGCTATACAATTTAGAGCGTAGGTGTCCAACTCAAGGCCCGGGGGCCACATACGGCCCACCACATCATTTTATTGGGCCCGCAAAGACATATTGTTCATCAACGAAATTGTCTTTACTTTAAAAAATATAACGATATTGCTGACAATTTTTATCATCTTTTTAAAATATAAGACATAACATAAGTTTTACTAGCCCCTGATTTCAAAAATAGTTACCGTCATTTTCGGACTATAAGTTTTTTTTCATAATTTGGGTGGGGGGGGCGACTTATACTCAGGAGCCACTTATATATATATATATTTTTTTTTTTTTTTCACTTTTTTGGGCATTTTATGGCTGGTGCGACTTATACTCCGGTGCGACTTATAGTCCGAAAATTACGGTATTCATCAATTTGTTGTGTAGCATATACTGCGACAAAAATGAGTTTGACGCGTTCGGTTCACCTAACTTGCACAATCCTCGGGATGCAAGAGAAAAACTGGAGTCTTAGCAAGTTTGGAACAAAAGGCTCTGCTCCAACTGTCATTTCAAGTTTTAAAATCTGGCTGCTGTTGAAAAAAGCAAAGTTGCTCTTGTCATTTACAAACAACCCCCCCCCCCAAAAAAAAGAGTCCAGCCCTGCAGCACCCACCGCGATCCTAACATGGAGTCATCTCAGAATCTTTCTAACCCCCGCTCCTGAACATAAAGCAACATTCACCAACAAGCCCCCTACGGCTTCAGCATCTTCCAAACGAGCAATAGAGAGTCGGGCCGAGGACTCACATAGGAGTCACAGCGAGGAGAGAGGCGAAGCGCAGCGGGCCCGCTCGCTATCAAATGTCACTCTGCTCCAGCGAGAGTGCATTTAAGACGGTGGGAAGCTCGGTCCCGCTAGTGATGTCTTTGGCCCAAACAGTGGGATCAAGCACTTAGCGTATTGTGCCACTTGACAGGGGGGGGGTGCCCACGCTGCCATGTTCCGGGGTCACAAAAAGCCCTTTGTGACTAATCAATGCCCTTGCAGAACAAAAAATGGACATATTAGAGATTCAAGATTCCAAGGATCGCCTTTAACACCAGATACCATTAGTGCTGGCAGTTGCCAAGGAGGTTGCCCCGTGGAGAGCAACCCATTGTACCCAAGTCACAGATTCCCTGCTAATTCTCAGTGTTATTTTCACCTTGCAAATGTTGGAAGTGCTAATTAAATGATTGATTGAAGAGGAGGGAGGCTGGCAGAGTACTGAGGCAGACCAGCTGGCGTTGACTGAAAATAAGGGGGAAAAAAAAGCAGATGTTTTTGCTATTGTAATAAATTCCACAGACCTTCAAATTTAGTTGCATTGTTGTTTGGATCCACACAAAAAAAAATCTAATAATCATGCTCAATCTATCAGATAGCAGTTTATCTAGTTGCTCAAATGTCCTGATTGATGCCGAGGCAAAGTGTTATTGATTGAAAGACTCTCTATCATGTTTATTGATTGCATTGCTGTGCACCGTGGATTACAGCAACCGGCGTCCGCTCTCTGTTTCGCGGAGGAGGAGAAAAAACAACGCCTCAGGTAATGAAATATGAGAAGCTATTGAATTGGAAAAATAAATGCGCTTGAAAATATTGCTCCACAAAGCAGAATTGATGGGCCTGTGAAATAATCATTATTTATAAGAAGGGGGGCTTGGCGTAGAAGGTGACAGGGCTCATCCCGTTCAGCATTTTTCATGCAACAATATACAGTGGGGCTTCTTGCTGAGATGTTTGGGTTAAAGGGAACAAGCGCACGCGGTGCTACATTTAAGGAGAAGACCGATCGATAAGCAATCTACGCGGTGGTGGGGGTCAACGTGAACATGGCGAGGTTGTTAAACATATACGCCGCACCAACAACAATGATAACAGAAGACTCCTCGCTCGGACTGAAGTTATCGCTGACGTAGGACGAACAATGCAGACCATTTCTTTGTCGAGAAATGCAGGGAAGTCAGTTTTCATAAATAAAATGTTATCAAACCTTGGAATTTTCCTTTGGATGGTCCCAGGAAATGATTTTGGTAGTAAATCTGCTGCAGACCAATAAATCATGTGGATCATATTTACATGGACTTTAGTCAGATACTGTAACTGCAGAGACCACCAAACGGCTCACTGATGTGGATCGGATGTCATGTATTTGATACGGGGGGGCTGATCAATGAGGAATATCAGCCTCATGCTCTGTCCTTTATTTACTGAAGTCTTATTTTCAAGTCAATATCAGGAAGATTCTACAAAAAAATGGATAAAAAAAAAAAGAGAGTCTGGTTTATGAAGAGGTCCAGCCAAGATTGATTTAAGCCTAGAGGCATGTGCCCTGTGTCATGGAGATAGAAATGTTTTACAACACCATATAAATTATGCTTAGAGTTGTCCTAAATTGTCAGCACAAACTTTTTGTTCAAACAAAAATTCTCACTTTAAAAAATAGCTCCAAACTAAACAGGCATAATTTATTTATTTACAAAATTAGCCTCGCAACCTATTTTTTTTAATTCAAATGCGACAATGGCAAAACAATGTTGCATCATCATAATAAGATTGATAACACACTCCCAGAAGCCAAAAAATAACAAATAATTCTAATTCAGAAGAACATTATATTACAATTTCAGGCAAACCGATTATGTAAATTTGAATTTCTGGTCTCGGGCCAATCAGGCTTCAATTTGCGAATTTAAATGACATGTAAAAAGGATAAAAGGCTGAAATGGTTTTCCCGGCGGCCCCCGAGCACGAGGATAAGAAAGACTTCGGTGGCATCGTAACCTTGACCGCAGCCTGGATGTGGCTTTGCTCATTGACACACTGGAGGGCCACTTTGTGCCTGTATTAGCCCCTTCGCATCAGCTCGCCGTGGCAGCGCGGCCGGCCCACTGGCCACGAGTAATAAAATGGAATGTCAAATCAAAGAGAGCGCAGAGAATGGCCGTCACCACGGGGCTTAGGCTTTCGGAGTGAAATGGGAAAGTGGATTTAGTGCTGCTGTTCTCTGGATTTGCTCGATATGCTGCAAATGGAGTCAATGGAATATGGGATGAGCTGACAATCTGCTTGAGAGGAGGAAGCGAAAATGGATATGCTTCAACAACACCATTTAAAAAAAAAAAAAAGAAAATACTTTCTATTTCTGACCCTCACGCCGTATGATGAGCACCAAATTTAAGCGAGTAAACAATTTGGTTAATTCTCATCTCACATTTGGCCTTTGTTAACCATCCTTACTTCCGTGCTCGACTGATCGAGTTGAATGAATCGTCACTCTGGTGTTTACGTATATCGGAACAACGTCCTCACACTGTTTAAAGGCAAATCAAGCAGCCATGTGAGAGAAGACATTTTCCTCCCAGAGGACAAAAACTCTATTATAAAATGATTAGATGGAGGAGAGCTAAATGAATATCACTCCCTTTTTTTTTTTTCTTCTTAATTAGTGCTTGTGTGCAGGGATGACTAATGCTCAGCACTGCTCATTGCACTTCATGACTTTTTTAAAACATAAATAAAAAAAAAGTCTATGCATGTCACTGAGATCCTCTACTAAACGAGGTGACTCGAAGCAACAAGATTCACATCAGAGGTCGTTTGATCGCAAAGTGTCAAGAAGAAAGAACATGGTACACAAACACGCTGTACCTGAGCTAACACATCCTTCATCTCAAGAAGGCAAGCAAGTTGTCACGGAGTTTACTTTCGGGTCACGTCTCACTTCTAGGCGTAACCTTGAACTTAACGCCAACTACAGTACAGAGAAAGTCAATCTTGAATATTGCCACTGTCGGATCAGAACCCGATAGGATAGGATTTGGGTTCGATCCCCGGCCAATGAGACCAAGATACTGAGCCTCCAATTCCTCCTGATGCTGCGTCATCAATTGTTAAATATTAGTTGATAACAAAACATGGATACAGTAAATAGATATGTCATTTCCCGATTAGCGGTTACAAATGTAGTCGCTGTTTGTTCATTTGAACGCATGAATGTCGAGATGATTAATCGTCATTAGTGATTCATTGATTCGTGTCTGGTATTAATTAGCATTTGTTCTTCTTGTGACTGAAACAGTAACAACAAATCTAGGAACGATTACTGCTATTTTTACCGCTTAATTCTCGAGATGCTGGACGAGGACTTTATTATAAAGCGGGCAACCGTTTGACAACAAGCCTACATATCTCGCTAGCAAAGACTTTTTTTTTCTTTTTTTTTTAAGGCTAAGCCGCCAAATGGAACATGACAGGCCGAATCCTCGCGCTCCCTGCTAGCAAGTCATCAAATCCCAATACCGCCTTCCCTTGAATATGCGAGTGGTACATCTGCGATGGCGCGGTGGTAAAAGGAGATTTATGACACACAACAAGCTATTAGGGAGCCGTATGTGGTGGGGGGTAATCAGAGTGGGGAAATGGGCTGGAAATTCTCTTCTTCATGCCACATTGATTCATCCTTCAGAGAGCAAAAACCTCCCCATTATGCACACCTCATCTAAAAGAGCCCTAGGATGATGATTGTGGGCCCTGCTCCCAGGTCAGATCGCGGGGGCACCAACCTGCAACATGCCCCTCGGGCTGTTACCTCAAACAACGTAGGTGGTGGAGCATATCAATTGTCGACTGCTCATGTTTTTATATATACAGTCAGATAAAAATGATGCAATAGTGCAACCTAAATGAATAATTAGCTCTCCAAGTAGCGCTATCATTACCTATGTTGATTTACAGTAGTGTAGTGGGCTTAATGGTTCATATAAAAATGATAATTAATATTTTATAAAGTAAGAAAAATAGCAATTGTGAAGGATTTGGAATTGTTGTCACATTGAAATATGTGTTATGGCTTTTGTGTACACAGTGGATGTAATTAAAATGCGAAAGGATAAAGCGTTCCTTCCGTTTTTAATGCTGATGTATTCCCTCTTGGAGAAAAGAAGGCACGCAGGAAGCATCTGTCGCCGGGGTGACGCCGAGTTCACTCCTACCTTTGCTATGGAAATTAAGTCTCAATAACACTCGGTAATTGTTTCCCCACTGTCATTTAAAAATAAAAATTGGTATCTGAACAATAGTTTGTGTATCACAGGAGGTATTCAATTGTGTTCCCTGTCAGTGGTGCTGGATTCTTATAGCTTCTGATTGGCCGGTCAGAAGAAGCTGAGTTTGGCTAGCAAAACATCTAAATAGTGCAGCTACCAAATCTAAAATCAGGTCTTCTTTAGGATGATCTCGAGATGCATTTCCGAGTTTGACAATACATTCTATTAATTTCTTGCGGTACTTCAAACACACGCAATTGTTGTGTCTGCTCGACAAAACAAAGAGTCAAGCCCGATTACATTGTGCTCATCTCGGAGGGCGACGTGGGCTGTCATGCACACTTCAGCTCACTTGCTTTTTGTGCGAAGAGAAAGAGACAGTCCGTCTCGCTGAGGGGCTTCGCTAAGACTTGGCGTCCACCGCACGCAGGGACGGCCCGAGAAGCCCGCCGAGTGGCCACATGGTGACCTCCGACCCGGGGGGTGTAGTCACCGGGTTTGGTTTTTCCATGGCCAGCCGGCGGCGGCACAGCTGTAGCATGGCGGTGGTGGCCAGGAGTATGTGTGTGGGGTTGTCCTCCAGCTCCAATTAAGTCGCAGCCGGTCCAGCGCGGCTGCCCTCCTTCGGGGAGAGCGGCTGCCTGACGCTGATGTGGCGCTACAGCAGCTGAAGGGGAGGGCAGCGGGAGGTGCTACCTTTGAGGCAATGCCAATAAGTGACTGCACCCCTGTCAACCTTGCCTTCATTTCACGCCGCCATGGCAACGGATTCGGTTCTCAGGGCTTGCTTGGATGGGTCACGTTTGCTCTCATGTTTTGTGTGCACACATGCACAGCTAAAACTTTTGATTTGATCTTTATTGACTAAATGAAACTCCACAATGCTCTTCAACATAGTTCCTTGAGAAGATGCCGCAAGGTGGCGCCATAGCAATATATATATTTTTTGTACTGGGAAGTGGGTTTGACATGGCGGGCGGGGGCGGCAACGGAGCCAATACGCGTGGAGATGAGGCTCCACGGGTTAGTCGGAACATCTGGAGGAACAGGTGGTGCTGGCGAAGAGATGTGAGACACGGAGCAGACCCCTCAGATGTGTTTGTGGAATGAGGCGAGGAATGCAAGGTTGAAGGTGGGGGGGATTGCATCTGAAAGAGGGAGAACAGCAGGGGTCATGACCCCATTAGCCCAAACTGTAAAGTGAAATACTGTAACCCCTCCTTCCATCAGTACAAATGTAGACTGAGGACATGATGAGGAGGGTGCCGCCATCATGGGGCACTTGGAGCCTCTTGAATGAGGAGGAACTCCCACACATTATCGTTCACCATTCCAACAGCTATTTTATGACACTAAAAATCAGTTACCTGATTAAGGTTAGTACTCCAAAGATGACCCACGATAACAGGAAAAGGAAGCGGGAGCCATCAGAGATTCTATCATTTGCAGCTTTTTTTATTTTTTGATGACTATGTTATAGACCAGAAATCACAGTAACACCTCTTCCATACTGCTGTGACAAAAAATAAAAATAAAAAATCCAGACGCAGCTGTTACTTGAAGCTATAATATCATTCCAATGTGCCATAGTGCTATTTGCACTGCATAATTTAGTCTTTGTATATTGTTTTATACAATCGATTTTTCTCTTCCATTATTTACTCTTGAAAACATAAACCGAAACGTGTCGAATTTTTATGTACATCTGTACACACCACAAAACAGAGTTATGCTGTTATAGATCTATTATTTTGGTTTATTGGTTACCTTTGAACCTGCGCTAGCTGTCCTGCCTTCAGTTGTCATGGCAACCAGCTGACTGCCGGCTATAGCCTTAATGTATAATGGATGTACATGAGAGCAGTATTGATATTCTCATCTGGCGAGAAAGCAGATACTGACTTGGACAAAACTTATTAAAACAGCCAACATGTAGAAAAAAAAGCCATCGACTGACTTTTAGACTCATTTACTGTACACGAGATCCAATTCAAGCGCATCAAGGGATCGAGTGTTTGTGAACACAGCCGATACCAGCTACCGATACTTAAGTTAGATTGCAAATTTACTAACACATTCAAACTTGTCATGTGTAATCCAAATGCATTATCGTAACAATTTATCTTACTACTTTTCTTGCATAAAATTAAGACTTTATTCATCATCTTGTCTGAAGTTCTTTTATTCTTTCCAATGCAACACTGAAGCGCCTTCTCACTAACTAACCAAATACACATCGATCAAATTACAATCTCTCGCCCTACACTACAGCTGTAATAAAATATTAAGTACGTCAATATGAGCGCCGTGTCCTACCTAATAGAAGCTGCCAACTTTCATTTTACCAACATAAAGGCTTTTCTGTTTGCTCCTAAACATTCAAGCCAGCAAACGAAAGGACTTACAGATGAGTGAAAGGAGCAGAAAAAAACGTACATAAAATCCCTTAGAAAAATTCTTGTAAGGGATCTCGCCTCAGAGGTCAAAAGGTCCAGGTCTTATCCCGAGGACACTGTGGTTTTTATCCCCTCATCCAACACCGATGTAAGGCTAAAGCTGCTACGTGCTCGACTTGGTCTCCGAGGGATCACCTCACAAGCCGAGACAAAAAAAAAAATCAACGCCGGTGACAGAATGCAGACGCAGACACTTTTAAGAAAGCAGCACGTCCGTTCATCCTGGATTGTAGCTACACTTTATCCTTTCATGCTGCTCCCTGGGGCCAAGGTGGGTCACCCCTGACTCATTATTTAAGTAAAAAAATCCATGTGTCAACTGCAATGCAGCGATTGGACAAATGTTTTGTGATTTTATTTTACCTACTCCAAAATATATTTATCCTGGGATAATGTAGCTATTCATTCTCATAGGTAAAATCAAAACAGCATTATCGGAAACGTACAAAATGAGCAATTAGCATGAGGTGAATTAGAAGCCATTTAGTGTTGCTCAATGGCTTTTTAACATAATGAGCAGGGAATTGAACCACCTGCTGATTTAACACCCAAACCCAGCGGCAATGAGCATCCAAGCAGTGGCGCGAGCCAAACTTCATAAACACCTATTAAAGTCTCGGCAAGAGTAATCCGACTTTTCCCGGGACAAGACAAGCGCATTGATCCTTGTCCTCCCGTTATTTACTTAACGCGGCGCCGCGGCGGTTAGCAAAGGTGCGGTGGCTGCGCGAGAAGCACTTGAAATGCCAAACATGCTTGGCTTAACAGGAGGCAAATGTCATTTAGAAGGTCGGCGTTCCATGAGGGGGGTGGCGGGGGGTAAGGTGTTAAGGTAAACACTTTTAACGCATGGAGTGAAGGTGTCTTTGTAAGATCCACTCAGGCTTAGCCGTCTATTCATGGAGTGTTTGCATTATTACGGCGTTACTTTACTGCTCGTTCCAAACATTGTGATATGGTCGTGCTTCTGTGTCCCCGAGTGAAAAGCATGAATGCATCCTATGGGAACACAAAGCCAAGCTTATACAAAAGCTCAAATCAGGGATTAGAAACCGAAAGGAGTCATGGTCCACTCCAGCGTATTTAATTTACAGTGGAACCGCCAAGGCTGAATGCTGAACACAATTTCCCATTGGAATTAATCGTCTTTTTGTTGTTGGAATTTTAAACCACAGTAGGATTGTTTACAAAGTACACTTCAGAAAAAAATTTACTTTAAGTTAAGGCACATGAAATTCTGTCTTTTTAAAATGAATTTGAATGTGATCGTTCAATTCTGAACACAGCCGTATAAGAAGAGGGTGTGCACACTTGTGCAACCACGTTATCTCTGCAGCTGTAGATACGAATAAATACAAACACTGACTTTAAGATAATATCACGTTATCAGAGAAAACAATTTATTGTTTACAAGATGAGATACAAAAAAAAGTGATAAAGGAACATCTTGTGACACGATAGATGACACAATTGATTGATCGATACAGTACAATTATTTGCCGTTTTGCACACCCTCTAAATGTTTTCCCATCTGCACATTAAAAATCATACTACAGTTATGATGATGTTATTTATTATTTCATACGTCTACCTCCCCTGCTACTTTAAAGCTTCTGGCAACAAAAACACTCACACAACCACTCAGCGATTATCATTTGATTTGATCATTTGTTTTCTGCCACTTATCCGTTCCCTCCTCAGTGTCCCTGTCATCCCCCCCTTCAGTCAAAGCGTCCACTTGATCGATCTCATGGCAATCCCACTTTCCACTTAGTGACCCCCGGGTCACATGAACACTCACTTTGAAGGCACTTGGACATTGATTCGCCATCAGCACATTAAGAGCCTGACAGTTAATTACAGAACAAAAAGGTGAGGGGTAGCAACTTTACACCCGATTAGGAGGAAGTGCACGTATCACAATAAAAGCCATTTATTGGAGAGGGAGCAACAATTTTGTTATATAATGAATATAAATAACCGGCAGATTGTTAGGTACGGAATAGTTTTTTTTTAACTGCTTGTAAACAAATATTGCATTACAGTAATAGAGTATTTTGACGATTATATTTGTTCGGCGACCATAGCACTCACATTTTGTCCACAGGAGACTGAATCAGGGTTGTGTTGGCCTCGGGGAACGCCGCTTCCTTTCATTGTATGCATCCTTAATCAAACAAGTCCTGTTTACTTTATGAGAAGCCTGCTCCAGATAACATTGTCATTTGAAGTCACTTCAGAGGAGGAGGCCAGTCCCCGAAGGCGGCAAGGTAGGGGGATCTATGCGTCAGGTCGATTGTTATTGTCTGAGGCTCGGCCCGAGGTCTCCTCCTGGTTTCTTCTCGTCTAATGGAAAAGCATTGTCTGGCACCCGGGACATATCGCGGCGCAACGGAATACGGTCAGGCTTTTGTGGACTTATGCATCGGCCGGAATGTTCTACCTCCCCCCCCTAAATTCCCGCTGAAAGCTATTTTGGATTTGCAACAGCCAGCCAAGTCGATTCTCATTAAGAGGTACAAGCGGAATAGATTGCACATGGGGAGGGCTTTTCTAACATCATGATAATGCAAACAGAAAAAGAAATAGCTGCCCTTTTTTTAACACTCGAGAATAAACCTGTAAGAGTCACAAGAATAAGGCACTTCATTATTGGTGTGAACTGATGGCATGGAGGATGACTAGCACACGGCAAGTGTATGATGTCACTTACCTTTGCATATTTAAAGCATCTTTTATTTGGTTTTCACAACTCCGTCTTAATGAAAGAAAGTTCACAATCAGTTCAGAGCACTCCCGCGAACATAAATACAGCAGCCATGGAAATCTGAAGGAAATGTTCCCAGACAGAACATCTCTAGAGAGTGAGGAAATCCATTTGGCTCACGGGTTTACTCTCTCCGTGATGACGTTTTTTTTTTTCTTTTTTAAACCACCTCCTCCCGCCTTTTATTGCATCTCAAGTTTTCCTCCAGGATTCACCTGTGAACATGTTAGTCCAACACACTTGCCAACAGGGAGATATCTTTGTGAGCCTTTTGGGGTTTTCGTTTCTTTGTGCCGTTCGTCACATCTAGGGGGGGAAGAAAAAAAAAGTTAAAATGTAAGTTTCTATTGACAACTTCATGCCATTAATGAAAACCTAACTGATTAGTAATCAATTATTCATTTTCCAATTGGCTTAAAAAAAATTGTGCTTTTACGCACCTTTTTTTTTTTTACCAATGAGGTCATGGGTGGCCCAGTAGGTCAACCTAACGTGGAATACAAGCAACACAATTAGCCCATCAGTTAAAACTTAACACATCAAAAACACTGATACAAGACATATTGTAGTTTATGAATCTATTAAGTGTTTCCTTAAAAAGCTCATTGATTTATCACATTGTTTACATTTGTTGTTAAAGGTGGCTAATTATTCTCAGCGTTGCGGCCTAGACACAGACAACAAACATTTAAGTTTAGAGAGCGTTTATGTTAGGCGAGAGGTTAATCTGGGTCTGGTTGTATTACCTTGTGGGGCGGTGGTCTTTTTAAACAGCCATCCTCCCTCTGCTGAGGTCAGCTGGGGGTCATTTAGAGTCTCTTTAACGGACGGGGCAAAGGCAGGCTCTTTAAATGCCACATGACCACGTGGAGTAGAGCAGAAAGAGCAATAAAAAAAAGAGGACAACAAAAAAAGGAGAGAGAGAGAGCGGTCCCCCAGCCGGGGGAGCGAACTGGCCCGAGAAGGTGTCGAGGAGGCCTTCATGCAGGGCTACGAGCCATTTCTGTCAGGGTAAACACTCACAGAGTTAATGCGTGTTTACGAACGGTGCTCGATATTATACGGACAATCAGAGAGGAGAGGCAACATCGCTAAATTCGCAAAATCTCAGCTTTCCCCATGAAGACAAATTACAAACAAATCCCATTTCTCTCTTTGTTGTTGTTGTTTTGTCTCCTCTCTGTCTGCCTTTTAGTTTAAATTAAAGTTGGATTTTATCGAGTCAATAACACCAGGGCTTTTGGTTGTTGTTGTTTTTTTTCAAAAATGTTTATTCAGCATCGGCAAGAGGGAAATATTAAAGGGCTTATATAAGCTCAAAATAAATAAATAAAATCAAACGAGTCTAACTTAGGAGGGGCAGGGGGACATATTCACAAGCATATGAGTTAGTCAAGTTCATAATTAGGCCTTAGAATTTCTATTCTATCATCATGTCAAAATGACCCATTTAAGCGCAAAAAAAAACCAACAACAGTAACCTAAAACTCACAAATGACAAAAGCCTTTGGACTATTGTTGGGATTAGAGTGTTTGATGTTAAATTCCTATTTATTAGACGTATTAAAGAGGTTTATAAACACAATTGTATCGTGACGAAAACAGCTGACAACATCCACATTGCACGCCATGCTTTCATAAGCCCTTTAACACCGACCTACGAGTATATCTTACAAAAAAAAACAAGAAACAGCAATACAAGATGTATACAGGATGACTTGTGTTTTTCAAAATGCATATTTTACAAGGTTCACATTTCCAATTACTCCTCAAGAAAAAAATATCTACAATACGTCCTAGTACTAACCGTTATATCGTCAGATTTCATTGAAGTATATTGAGGGAGATACATTAAGTTGCATCCGGCTGCGATGGCTCACCGCGACTACTACAAAAGTGAAATTAGCTTAATACAAACTTGAGAAACTCAAAACACATTGATTCATGTCTGTTGATTTTCGGCAGGATGGAAGGGCATCCTGAATTGTATTACTCAGCGGGAGTAAGGTTTTTGTTACAAGGACAGCGGGAGGCCCACACCGAAAAGAAGAAAATATTCTGAGAATAAAGATGAATTTTGGAGCAAAGGAAAGTCAACTCTTATATTACATAGTGGTCAGAGTTTCTGGAAAAAATATTGAAGTAAAAAGGGGACCTACAACAGAGCCCTGGGGCACACCCTAGTGAAAAGATATTATGTCAGAGCGTACGCCATCATATCCAATTTACGTTCTGTGTGGGAACTATGTTACGGTGAATTGCAGATTTCTTAGGGGACCTATTTTCCGTTATTTACAGAAATTTCAAAAACATATTGATTCTGCGCCATCTAGTGGCATCTTGGGGTCTAGGAACTATGTTGACGCAAGCTGAGGAGCTTCATTAGTAGTGCTTTGCTACTATTTTGTGGAATCAGGCAATTATAAAACTTTTTAGATTGGGGCTTCAACTACATGACCATGATTTTATTCTCTTAATATTTTTTTTACTTTTCAGTGGAGCCCTAATATACCTCCTCTGTGAGGCAGTGGGACTTCCCTGATCTCATTCATTCAGTCCTTCCTCAGATGTTCTGATTTTTAAATTCCATAGTTTAGGTTTCATTTTTAAAAAATTGTGGGGACATCCATTAAAAAAAAAAAAAAAAATCCATTACTTGGGTTGGAACTGCAACGAGGAGTCCGGTGCGGGCCGTGACACAGTTCAGTATCTGGAATACGGCTGCTCTCTGTACGCTCCCTTGGTCGTCCTCGCCGACTGCGCCTTCCCGCGACTGTTTGCCCACTCCTCTTGACCTGATTAAACAAGATTGCAAAGTTGCCAAATCATTCACAAATCTTGCACATTTCCGCAGACTCGCCTCATACCTGGGAGCCCTCATCTCGGATAATTGAACTAGCTGATCAAACGTCGACTTGAAAAGGGCCCGTTTAGAGGCGCCTCGCCAAAAGGTCACAATTACCGTTAGCCCACATCAGCCGCGGGTAGCGTCAGCGTGAAAGCGGTGCTATCGATGGCACCTTTTGTCTGATCTGCAGCCAGTGCTGAGACTTACCTGGAGCTCAGGCTCACAAAGCCTTGTGTACCCCCCCCCCCCCTGCACCTTCCGTGTACAAGCTGCTGGCAGCACACAGCCGATACCCCTTAATTAAACCTGTCACCCTTTCGCTGAGTGTCACTTTGAAGAAATACACCGTTTTAACCTTGTGTTTTGAAAAGCAAGGATAGGCCCCCGCTTGGACGCCGTTATCAGCTTCTTTTGAGCTGTCGCCCTTTGGGTGACCCATGCCGAGGTAATACAGTAAAACACTTGGCGGGTTTATTTTATGTGGCGCCATGGAAAATACTAATGAGCTAAACGCGCGTGACTTTTCTGCTTACAGCCTAGAAAAGTTGGAAAGTTCTTTGCTCATCTCTCTGACTAAAAATAGATCTGAAATATACATTTAATGATACAAGAAGCAGCAAAAACCGCAGCAGTGCTTGAATAAAGCGAATTATTAGAATCAAGTCAGCTTGCACAATGTTATGAGGAAAAAAGAAAATCGTAATATATGTCGTATTTTACTGTATCAATGACAATTGTGACGTGAAGGTCCTTTCTCACTAAAACAAATTAGGCACATGAGCAAAATATAGCAGAAAGGACGAGTAAATGAGCTGTCAAGTCTGAAAGTAGCTGGGGGACATACGTGTGACACTGGTGGGAGACAAGGGCAGACGAGATAAGCAGACATCGGGAAAAAGAAAAAAAAAAAAAACTCACCGTACGATTCATAGGATTCGCCGCCTTGTCCGTATTCATAGTAGTCGTCTGAGCTGCAAGCAGACAAAAACAGAATCCTCTGAATAATGCTTCAATGATTATTGCAAAGTGTCATTTTAGTTGTTTTTTTTGGGTTGCTTAAAGTGTGACTTGACAGTTTAGAGTTCCTCGGAACAAAAAAAGCACTTGGGTGTTATTTATTTATTTGTGGCGCCACCATATTTCCACGCAGCTCGACACAAGCGAGTATGGAGATGGACGAGAGGTGGCATCGTTAATGAAAAACAAAAAGACGGGGGCAAATTCGTTCACGTGCACTCGAGACACTGACAGAACAATTGCTTCAGTCGCGGTGGAAGCAATTCATCATAAGACCGCCTCGGAGTCGACACCAGCCGTCACAGCTGGGGCCCTCTTCGCCTGTCTGTCTGCCTGCCTGTCTATCTGACGGCGGCGCCTCAATCCTGCCCGGATTAGAAGACTGAAAGCACCTGAAACCTCAACGTGGAGCGACCGCTGCAGGCGCGGAGGTGACAGATTGGAAGTAACGAATAACGGTTTATTTTAAACCTAGCGTGACTGCGACGGAAGAGCTTCGGCATCAACGGTTGTTCCTATTTTTTGTCGCAAATCCTTACAGCCTTAAGAGCCACACTTGGCTTGTGACATCAATGTTTTATTGTGTTTTTTTTTTCTAAGACAATGAGGTCAATGGAGGATAGAGCAAGGACTCATCTTAAGAGCATGTGCCAATATGCATCTTGCATTGATGTCAAGTAGTAATTCCAGAGAATCCTTTCAGAGTGTCACAATAGCATCCAATCAGAACTTCAATTTTTACAAACACAACATGACCATCCGTGATTCATCCTGCCTGTCACGCAGTACACGGATGTAACTAGCGATATGTCACAGGTGTAAATGAGTTGTCGTCGTAAAGAGGTCATCTTTTGATCCGACATTCATTAGTGGAAGGCCACCGCTGCGGAGTGTCACCGAGCATCTGTCTGGAAGTTCTGGCATGGGCCATGAGACGCAAAGACAACAGCAGCAAAGGGGGACGTGTTTCCAGGCCTACGTTCCCTCAGGTTTAGGAAAAAAAAAAATCTCCTCTGTAGTGCATCTGTCATTTCTGTAAATGTCTCATCCTGGGCCCTGATGTCGCTGTTAGGGCGAAACAGATGGGAGTGTTAAAATTGAATGATGTAGTACACGTCCCGAGTGGTGTGTGTTTTCTTAGGCCGCCATTACTCTCGCCGTCCTCGGTGATGAATCTGAAGAGATCTCACACAGGACATTAAAGGAGGCTGCAAAGGTACGCCGTCGAGATGCAAGTTAGCTTCACACAGGATCAAGTGGAAGTGAGGTATTTATTATATATTATTTATATTTATTTATGTTATATTGTTATGTTATATTGTTATGTTATATTGTTATGTTATATTGTTATGTTATATTGTTATGTTATATTGTTATGTTATATTGTTATGTTATATTGTTATGTTATATTGTTATGTTATATTGTTATGTTATATTGTTATGTTATATTGTTATGTTATATTGTTATGTTATATTGTTATGTTATATTGTTATGTTATATTGTTATGTTATATTGTTATATGTTATATTGTTATATGTTATATTGTTATATGTTATATTGTTATATGTTATATTGTTATATGTTATATTGTTATATGTTATATTGTTATGTTATATTGTTATGTTATATTGTTATGTTATATTGTTATATGTTATATTGTTATATTGTTATATTGTTATATTGTTATATTGTTATATGTTATATGTTATATGTTATATGTTATATGTTATATGTTATATGTTATATGTTATATGTTATATGTTATATGTTATGTTATATGTTATGTTATATGTTATGTTATATGTTATGTTATATGTTATGTTATATGTTATGTTATATGTTATGTTATATGTTATGTTATATGTTATGTTATGTTATGTTTGGGATTTTATATTGAAAAAATAAATAAATTGTAGTTGGAAAATCAAGGCCGCATTGGATTAACTATACTGTAGCTCCAGATGGGAGACAATTAAAAGTCTGTCAGCGCTTCTGTAGTTTTACAATGCAAATGTTTCTCCTCCAGTCAGGTGGCTGACTCTCGGGTGTTATGTGCAGTGTACCTTTGCACATTTGTCCACTTCAACACTGGCAAATTGGCCCCAAAAGCAGTCGAGAAGCAATGTTGTGCAAAAAGTCAGCAGAGCGGCGAGGGCGTCGGACAATAAAGCCCAATATGGGCGGTGTTTTGTTACCGGCACAAAAATGTTAGTGCAGCATTTTAGTTGTGAAAGCTTTTTGTAACTTTGCATCAGGCCGCTCTTTTTTCACCCACCGGTCACTTCAAGATGAGCAAAAAAAAAAACTTTTCTCCAGTTGTATGAAAGGACCATATTTCCTGTGGTGACACACTTCTGTGATGCTCCTTTTTTGCAATCACGCCTTTCATTCTCATCTGGCAGCGCCTTGCAAAGGAAAATGCTGAGCGCAAATGCCCCACACGGACCTTCCTGATTACAGCAGCCCGGTGGCGATTATTTCCGACAACAATACGAAAGAAAAGGAAACATCCGAGGCAAACAGCACCACCCTTTCCCAATTCCAGTGAAGCTCACACATCTTCAAGGCCAAAGCTTCCTTGCGGATATGCTGATTGCTCAATACGACGGCTGATTACAAAGCTAACTCTCAAACTGACCTCATCTCCCATTAAATCCTTTCAAGAAATCACTCTTTTACGGAGAAACACAGACAATTATTATTTTTTTAACATCGGCTACCATAGCAACGTCCAAGATGCTTTTTCGACTAGAGGTGTATTTTTCAAAACCCTTCCCCCTCCACCTTAGATGTGATCAAATTCCCTTCGCAGCATCTGTCAATCCTCTTGATGAGTTGTCAACTTTAAAACAGCATCAAGGCACACAGCGGCACTGCAGGTGTCTCGCCGTCTGACAGCTGGCACAGCCAATCGGCTAAAATTGTAGAGAAGGAAAAAATGGCTCTGTCAAAAGGGGGCTGGCAAGTATTGGAAAGAGCACAGGAGAAAAATAAACGTATGCTATGTTTGGAGGAAGGTGTCCTTTTTTGTCCCGTCTGTCCTCCAATGCAAAGGTTTTTTTTTGAGAAGCTTGAAAAGTCAAAAGATACAGAAGGCCATTTTTTAGCACCGCATTTCGATTCAATCGATTGATGTCACGGTGGGAAAAAGAAATTACGCAATGTCTTTGAAGAGACGGTCACGACTAATCTTTTAACGGCAAAAAAAAAAAAGGTGCTTTGTGCGCCTACACGTTTCCTCTTCTTTTGTGTTAAGATTTACACTTGCTCCCGAGGGATTTGGCTGCCATTTAAAAACAATGTCACAAGCCTATCGCACCGGTCGGCCCTTGGGATCCAGATTGTACCAAAGCAAAGGTAAAGGGGGAGGGTGTCGCTCAAGCGTGAAGCACGAAATAACACTTAAATCGCACTCGGGCATTGAGGAAGATCACTTTTCTGTGACCCCACATGTCAAGTGCTATCCCTTATTTTATTTTTTTTTTACACCCACCCTTGTATTTGCTGATAAATTTAAAGAGTTCACTCAAGCAGTCTTGACCTTGACGTCGGAGTGCTACTTGAGCAGTTTGCGATCTCCCCTGAGATAAGCACTCTGAAACCA